>NW_027211800.1:1563670-1873924 GCF_036971445.1 Narcine bancroftii | reverse complement strand
TTTTTACATGTGCTGTTTCATTGATGTGAAATCATGTTTAAATATTTCACAAAAAAGCATGTATTTTATTGTTTGAAGTTTCATTTTAACATTTATGTTATTATTTTCAAATTTGAAATGTAGAAGTGAATTTACAGATTTACATTTTGCTTTCTTGTGGAAAAGTACTTTTTGCAAGTGCTGTTTCATTGATGTGAAACCATGTTTAAATATTTCTCCAAAAAGCATGTATTTTAATGTTTGTAGTTTCATTTTAACATTTATGTTATTCTTTTCAAAATTGAAATGTGGAAGTGAATTTATGCATCCTCATTTTGATTTCTTTTAGAAAAGTACTTTTTACAAGTGCTGTTTCATAGATGTGAAATCATGTTTAAACATTTCTCAAAAAAGCATGTATTTTAATGTTTGTAGTTTCATTTTAACATTTATGTTATTCTTTTAAAATTTGAAATGTAGAAGTGAATTTACAGATTTACATTTTGCTTTCTTGTGGAAAAGTACTTTTTACAAGTGTTGTTTCATAGATGTGAAACCATGTTTAAACATTTCTCAAAAAAGCATGTATTATGATGTTTGTAGTTTCATTTTAACATTTATGTTATTCTTTTCAAAATTGAAATGTAGAAGTGAATTTACAGATCGACATTTTGTTTTCTTGTAAAAAAGTACTTTTTACAAGTGCTGTTTCATAGATGTGAAATCATGTTTAAACATTTCTCAAAAAAGCATGTATTTTATTGTTTGTAGTTTCATTTTAACATTAATGTTATTCTTTTCAAAATTGAATATGTAGAAGTGAATTTATGCATCCTCATTTTGCTTTCTTTTAGAAAAGTACTTTTTACAAGTGCTGTTTCATAGATGTGAAATCATGTTTAAACATTTCTCAAAAAAGCATGTATTTTAATGTTTGTAGTTTCATTTTAACATTTATGTAGTTGTTTTCAAAATTGAAATGTAGAAGTGAATTTACAGATTTACATTTTGCTTTCTTGTGGAAAAGTACTTTTTACGTGCTGTTTCATAGATGTGAAACCATGTTTAAACATTTCTCAAAAAAGCATGTATTTTAATGTTTGTAGTTTCATTTTAACATTTATGTTGTTCTTTTCAAAATTGAAATGTAGAAGTGAATTTACAGATCTACATTTTGTTTTCTTGTAGAAAAGTGCTTTTTACATGTGCTGTTTCATTGATGTGAAATCATGTTTAAATATTTCACAAAAAAGCATGTATTTTATTGTTTGTAGTTTCATTTTAACATTTATGTTATTATTTTCAAATTTGAAATGTAGAAGTGAATTTACAGATTTACATTTTGCTTTCTTGTGGAAAAGTACTTTTTACAAGTGCTGTTTCATAGATGTGAAAACATGTTTAAACATTTCTCAAAAAAGCATGTATTTTAATGTTTGTAGTTTCATTTTAACATTTATGTTGTTCTTTTCAAAATTGAAATGTAGAAGTGAATTTACAGATCTACATTTTGTTTTCTTGTAGAAAAGTGCTTTTTACCTGTGCTGTTTATATTGATGTCAAATCATGTTTAAACATTACTCAAAAAAGCATGTATTTTATGTTTGTAGTTTCATTTTAACATTTATGTTATTCTTTTCAAATTTGAAATGTAGAAGTGAATTTACAGATTTACATTTTGCTTTCTTGTGGAAAAGTACTTTTTACAAGTGCTGTTTCATAGATGTGAAACCATGTTTAAACATTTCTCAAAAAAGCATGTATTTTAATGTTTGTAGTTTCATTTTAATATTTATGTTGTTCTTTTCAAAATTGAAAAGTAGAAGTGAATTTACAGATCAACATTTTGTTTTCTTGTAGAAAAGTGCTTTTTACCTGTGCTGTTTCATTGATGTGAAATCATGTTTAAACATTACTCAAAAAAGCATGTATTTTAATATTTGTAGTTTCATTTAAACATTTATGTTGTTCTTTTCAAAATTGAAATGTAGAAGTGAATTTACAGATCAACATTTTGTTTTCTTGTAGAAAAGTGCTTTTTACCTGTGCTGTTTCTTTGATGTGAAATCATGTTTAAACATTACTCAAAAAAGCATGTATTTTAATATTTGTAGTTTCATTTTAACATTTATGTAGTTGTTTTCAAAATTGAAATGTAGAAGTGAATTTACAGATCTACATTTTGTTTTCTTGTAGAAAAGTGCTTTTTACCTGTGCTGTTTCATAGATGTGAAACCATGTTTAAACATTTCTCAAAAAAGCATGTATTTTAATGTTTGTAGTTTCATTTTAACATTTATGTTGTTCTTTTCAAAATTGAAATGTAGAAGTGAATTTACAGATCAACATTTTGTTTTCTTGTAGAAAAGTGCTTTTTACCTGTGCTGTTTCATTGATGTGAAATCAGGTTTAAACATTACTCAAAAAAGCATGTATTTTAATGTTTGTAGTTTCATTTTAACATTTATGTTGTTCTTTTCAAAATTGAAATGTAGAAGTGAATTTACAGATCAACATTTTGTTTTCTTGTAGAAAAGTGCTTTTTACATGTGCTGTTTCATTGATGTGAAATCATGTTTAAACATTACTCAAAAAAGCATGTATTTTAATATTTGTAGTTTCATTTTAACATTTATGTAGTTGTTTTCAAAATTGAAATGTAGAAGTGAATTTACAGATCTACATTTTGTTTTCTTGTAGAAAAGTGCTTTTTACATGTGCTGTTTCATTGATGTGAAATCATGTTTAAATATTTCACAAAAAAGCATGTATTTTATTGTTTGTTGTTTCATTTTAACATTTATGTTATTATTTTCAAATTTGAAATGTAGAAGTGAATTTACAGATTTACATTTTGCTTTCTTGTGGAAAAGTACTTTTTACAAGTGCTGTTTCATAGATGTGAAACCATGTTTAAACATTTCTCAAAAAAGCATGTAATTTAATGTTTGTAATTTCATTTTAACATTTAGGTTGTTCTTTTCAAAATTGAAAAGTAGAAGTGAATTTACAGATCTACATTTTGTTTTCTTGTAGAAAAGTGCTTTTTACATGTGCTGTTTCATTGATGTGAAATCATGTTTAAACATTTCACAAAAAAGCATGTATTTTATTGTTTGTAGTTTCATTTTAACATTTATATTATTATTTTCAAATTTGAAATGTAGAAGTGAATTTACAGATTTACATTTGCTTTCTTGTGGAAAAGTACTTTTTACAAGTGCTGTTTCATAGATGTGAAACCATGTTTAAACATTTCTCAAAAAAGCATGTATTTTAATGTTTGTAGTTTCATTTTAACATTTATGTTATTCTTTTCAAAATTGAAATGTAGAAGTGAATTTACAGATCTACATTTTGCTTTCTTTTAGAAAAGTGCTTTTTACAAGTGCTGTTTCATAGATGTGAAATCATGTTTAAACATTTCACAAAAAAGCATGTATTTTATTGTTTGTAGTTTCATTTAAACATTTATGTTATTCTTTTCAAATTTGAAATGTAGAAGTGAATTTACAGATTTACATTTTGCTTTCTTGTGGAAAAGTACTTTTTACAAGTGCTGTTTCATAGATGTGAAACCATGTTTAAACATTTCTCACAAAAGCATGTATTTTAATGTTTGTAGTTTCATTTTAACATTTATGTTATTCCTTTCAAAATTGAAATGTAGAAGTGAATTTACAGATCTACATTTTTTTTTCTTGTAGAAAAGTACTTTTTACGTGCTGTTTCATTGATGTGAAACCATGTTTAAACATTTCTCAAAAAAGCATGTATTTTAATGTTTGTAGTTTCATTTTAACATTTATGTTATTCTTTTCAAATTTGAAATGTAGAAGTGAATTTAAAGATTTACATTTTGCTTTCTTGTGGAAAAGTACTTTTTACAAGTGTTGTTTCATAGATGTGAAACCATGTTTAAACATTTCTCAAAAAAGCATGTATTTTAATGTTTGTAGTTTCATTTTAACATTTATGTTATTCTTTTCAAAATTGAAATGTAGAAGTGAATTTACAGATCGACATTTTGTTTTCTTGTAAAAAAGTACTTTTTACAAGTGCTGTTTCATAGATGTGAAATCATGTTTAAACATTTCTCAAAAAAGCATGTATTTTATTGTTTGTAGTTTCATTTTAACATTAATGTTATTCTTTTCAAAATTGAATATGTAGAAGTGAATTTATGCATCCTCATTTTGCTTTCTTTTAGAAAAGTACTTTTTACAAGTGCTGTTTCATAGATGTGAAATCATGTTTAAACATTTCTCAAAAAAGCATGTATTTTAATGTTTGTAGTTTCATTTTAACATTTATGTTATTCTTTTCAAATTTGAAATGTAGAAGTGAATTTACAGATTTACATTTTGCTTTCTTGTGGAAAAGTACTTTTTACGTGCTGTTTCATAGATGTGAAACCATGTTTAAACATTTCTCAAAAAAGCATGTATTTTAATGTTTGTAGTTTCATTTTAACATTTATGTTGTTCTTTTCAAAATTGAAATGTAGAAGTGAATTTACAGATCTACATTTTGTTTTCTTGTAGAAAAGTGCTTTTTACATGTGCTGTTTCATTGATGTGAAATCATGTTTAAATATTTCACAAAAAAGCATGTATTTTATTGTTTGTAGTTTCATTTTAACATTTATGTTATTATTTTCAAATTTGAAATGTAGAAGTGAATTTACAGATTTACATTTTGCTTTCTTGTGGAAAAGTACTTTTTACGTGCTGTTTCATAGATGTGAAACCATGTTTAAACATTTCTCAAAAAAGCATGTATTTTAATGTTTGTAGTTTCATTTTAACATTTATGTTGTTCTTTTCAAAATTGAAATGTAGAAGTGAATTTACAGATCTACATTTTGTTTTCTTGTGGAAAAGTGCTTTTTACATTTGCTGTTTCATTGATGTGAAATCATGTTTAAATATTTCACAAAAAAGCATGCATTTTAATGTTTGTAGTTTCATTTTAACATTTATGTTATTCCTTTCAAAATTGAAATGTAGAAGTGAATTTACAGATCTACATTTTTTTTTCTTGTAGAAAAGTACTTTTTACGTGCTGTTTCATTGATGTGAAACCATGTTTAAACATTTCTCAAAAAAGCATGTATTTTAATGTTTGTAGTTTCATTTTAACATTTATGTTATTCTTTTCAAATTTGAAATGTAGAAGTGAATTTAAAGATTTACATTTTGCTTTCTTGTGGAAAAGTACTTTTTACAAGTGTTGTTTCATAGATGTGAAACCATGTTTAAACATTTCTCAAAAAAGCATGTATTTTAATGTTTGTAGTTTCATTTTAACATTTATGTTATTCTTTTCAAAATTGAAATGTAGAAGTGAATTTACAGATCGACATTTTGTTTTCTTGTAAAAAAGTACTTTTTACAAGTGCTGTTTCATAGATGTGAAATCATGTTTAAACATTTCTCAAAAAAGCATGTATTTTATTGTTTGTAGTTTCATTTTAACATTAATGTTATTCTTTTCAAAATTGAATATGTAGAAGTGAATTTATGCATCCTCATTTTGCTTTCTTTTAGAAAAGTACTTTTTACAAGTGCTGTTTCATAGATGTGAAATCATGTTTAAACATTTCTCAAAAAAGCATGTATTTTAATGTTTGTAGTTTCATTTTAACATTTATGTTATTCTTTTCAAATTTGAAATGTAGAAGTGAATTTACAGATTTACATTTTGCTTTCTTGTGGAAAAGTACTTTTTACGTGCTGTTTCATAGATGTGAAACCATGTTTAAACATTTCTCAAAAAAGCATGTATTTTAATGTTTGTAGTTTCATTTTAACATTTATGTTGTTCTTTTCAAAATTGAAATGTAGAAGTGAATTTACAGATCTACATTTTGTTTTCTTGTAGAAAAGTGCTTTTTACATGTGCTGTTTCATTGATGTGAAATCATGTTTAAATATTTCACAAAAAAGCATGTATTTTATTGTTTGTAGTTTCATTTTAACATTTATGTTATTATTTTCAAATTTGAAATGTAGAAGTGAATTTACAGATTTACATTTTGCTTTCTTGTGGAAAAGTACTTTTTACGTGCTGTTTCATAGATGTGAAACCATGTTTAAACATTTCTCAAAAAAGCATGTATTTTAATGTTTGTAGTTTCATTTTAACATTTATGTTGTTCTTTTCAAAATTGAAATGTAGAAGTGAATTTACAGATCTACATTTTGTTTTCTTGTGGAAAAGTGCTTTTTACATTTGCTGTTTCATTGATGTGAAATCATGTTTAAATATTTCACAAAAAAGCATGTATTTTATTGTTTGTAGTTTCATTTTAACATTTATGTTATTATTTTCAAATTTGAAATGTAGAAGTGAATTTACAGATTTACATTTTGCTTTCTTGTGGAAAAGTACTTTTTACAAGTGCTGTTTCATAGATGTGAAAACATGTTTAAACATTTCTCAAAAAAGCATGTATTTTAATGTTTGTAGTTTCATTTTAACATTTATGTTGTTCTTTTCAAAATTGAAATGTAGAAGTGAATTTACAGATCTACATTTTGTTTTCTTGTAGAAAAGTGCTTTTTACCTGTGCTGTTTCATTGATGTGAAATCATGTTTAAACATTATTCAAAAAAGCATGTATTTTAATGTTTGTAGTTTCATTTTAACATTTAAGTTCTTTTCAAACTTGAAATGTAGAAGTGAATTTACAGATCAACATTTTGTTTTCTTGTAGAAAAGTGCTTTTTACCTGTGCTGTTTCATTGATGTGAAATCATGTTTAAACATTACTCAAAAAAGCATGTATTTTAATATTTGTAGTTTCATTTTAACATTTATGTTGTTCTTTTCAAAATTGAAATGTAGAAGTGAATTTACAGATCAACATTTTGTTTTCTTGTAGAAAAGTGCTTTTTACCTGTACTGTTTCATTGATGTGAAATCAGGTTTAAACATTACTCAAAAAAGCATGTATTTTAATGTTTGTAGTTTCATTTTAACATTTATGTTGTTCTTTTCAAAATTGAAATGTAGAAGTGAATTTACAGATCAACATTTTGTTTTCTTTTAGAAAAGTGCTTTTTACATGTGCTGTTTCATTGATGTGAAATCATGTTTAAACATTTCACAAAAAAGCATGTATTTTATTGTTTGTAGTTTCATTTTAACATTTATGTTATTCTTTTCAAATTTGAAATGTAGAAGTGAATTTACAGATTTACATTTTGCTTTCTTGTGGAAAAGTACTTTTTACAATTGCTGTTTCATAGATGTGAAACCATGTTTAAACATTTCTCAAAAAAGCATGTATTTTAATGTTTGTAGTTTCATTTTAACATTTATGTTATTCTTTTCAAAATTGAAATGTTAGAAGTGAATTTACGCATCCTCATTTTGCTTTCTTTTAGAAAAGTACTTTTCACAAGTGCTGTTTCATTGATGTGAAATCATGTTTAAATATATCACAAAAAAGCATGTATTTTATTGTTTGTAGTTTCATTTTAACATTTATGTTATTATTTTCAAATTTGAAATGTAGAACTGAATTTACAGATTTACATTTTGCTTTCTTGTGGAAAAGTACTTTTTACAAGTGCTGTTTCATAGATGTGAAACCATGTTTAAATATTTCTCCAAAAAGCATGTATTTTAATGTTTGTAGTTTCATTTTAACATTTATGTTGTTCTTTTCAAAATTGAAATGTAGAAGTGAATTTACAGATCTACATTTTGTTTTCTTGTAGAAAAGTGCTTTTTACATGTGCTGTTTCATTGATGTGAAATCATGTTTAAATATTTCACAAAAAAGCATGTATTTTATTGTTTGTAGTTTCATTTTAACATTTATGTTATTATTTTCAAATTTGAAATGTAGAAGTGAATTTACAGATCTACATTTTGTTTTCTTGTAGAAAAGTGCTTTTTACCTGTGCTGTTTCATTGATGTGAAATCAGGTTTAAACATTACTCAAAAAAGCATGTATTTTAATGTTTGTAGTTTCATTTTAACATTTATGTTGTTCTTTTCAAAATTGAAATGTAGAAGTGAATTTACAGATCAACATTTTGTTTTCTTGTAGAAAAGTGCTTTTTACATGTGCTGTTTCATTGATGTGAAATCATGTTTAAACATTACTCAAAAAAGCATGTATTTTAATATTTGTAGTTTCATTTTAACATTTATGTAGTTGTTTTCAAAATTGAAATGTAGAAGTGAATTTACAGATCTACATTTTGTTTTCTTGTAGAAAAGTGCTTTTTACATGTGCTGTTTCATTGATGTGAAATCATGTTTAAATATTTCACAAAAAAGCATGTATTTTATTGTTTGTTGTTTCATTTTAACATTTATGTTATTATTTTCAAATTTGAAATGTAGAAGTGAATTTACAGATTTACATTTTGCTTTCTTGTGGAAAAGTACTTTTTACAAGTGCTGTTTCATAGATGTGAAACCATGTTTAAACATTTCTCAAAAAAGCATGTATTTTAATGTTTGTAATTTCATTTTAACATTTAGGTTGTTCTTTTCAAAATTGAAAAGTAGAAGTGAATTTACAGATCTACATTTTGTTTTCTTGTAGAAAAGTGCTTTTTACATGTGCTGTTTCATTGATGTGAAATCATGTTTAAACATTTCACAAAAAAGCATGTATTTTATTGTTTGTAGTTTCATTTTAACATTTATATTATTATTTTCAAATTTGAAATGTAGAAGTGAATTTACAGATTTACATTTGCTTTCTTGTGGAAAAGTACTTTTTACAAGTGCTGTTTCATAGATGTGAAACCATGTTTAAACATTTCTCAAAAAAGCATGTATTTTAATGTTTGTAGTTTCATTTTAACATTTATGTTATTCTTTTCAAAATTGAAATGTAGAAGTGAATTTACAGATCTACATTTTGCTTTCTTTTAGAAAAGTGCTTTTTACAAGTGCTGTTTCATAGATGTGAAATCATGTTTAAACATTTCACAAAAAAGCATGTATTTTATTGTTTGTAGTTTCATTTAAACATTTATGTTATTCTTTTCAAATTTGAAATGTAGAAGTGAATTTACAGATTTACATTTTGCTTTCTTGTGGAAAAGTACTTTTTACGTGCTGTTTCATTGATGTGAAACCATGTTTAAACATTTCTCAAAAAAGCATGTATTTTAATGTTTGTAGTTTCATTTTAACATTTATGTTATTCTTTTCAAATTTGAAATGTAGAAGTGAATTTAAAGATTTACATTTTGCTTTCTTGTGGAAAAGTACTTTTTACAAGTGTTGTTTCATAGATGTGAAACCATGTTTAAACATTTCTCAAAAAAGCATGTATTTTAATGTTTGTAGTTTCATTTTAACATTTATGTTATTCTTTTCAAAATTGAAATGTAGAAGTGAATTTACAGATCGACATTTTGTTTTCTTGTAAAAAAGTACTTTTTACAAGTGCTGTTTCATAGATGTGAAATCATGTTTAAACATTTCTCAAAAAAGCATGTATTTTATTGTTTGTAGTTTCATTTTAACATTAATGTTATTCTTTTCAAAATTGAATATGTAGAAGTGAATTTATGCATCCTCATTTTGCTTTCTTTTAGAAAAGTACTTTTTACAAGTGCTGTTTCATAGATGTGAAATCATGTTTAAACATTTCTCAAAAAAGCATGTATTTTAATGTTTGTAGTTTCATTTTAACATTTATGTTATTCTTTTCAAATTTGAAATGTAGAAGTGAATTTACAGATTTACATTTTGCTTTCTTGTGGAAAAGTACTTTTTACGTGCTGTTTCATAGATGTGAAACCATGTTTAAACATTTCTCAAAAAAGCATGTATTTTAATGTTTGTAGTTTCATTTTAACATTTATGTTGTTCTTTTCAAAATTGAAATGTAGAAGTGAATTTACAGATCTACATTTTGTTTTCTTGTAGAAAAGTGCTTTTTACATGTGCTGTTTCATTGATGTGAAATCATGTTTAAATATTTCACAAAAAAGCATGTATTTTATTGTTTGTAGTTTCATTTTAACATTTATGTTATTATTTTCAAATTTGAAATGTAGAAGTGAATTTACAGATTTACATTTTGCTTTCTTGTGGAAAAGTACTTTTTACGTGCTGTTTCATAGATGTGAAACCATGTTTAAACATTTCTCAAAAAAGCATGTATTTTAATGTTTGTAGTTTCATTTTAACATTTATGTTGTTCTTTTCAAAATTGAAATGTAGAAGTGAATTTACAGATCTACATTTTGTTTTCTTGTGGAAAAGTGCTTTTTACATTTGCTGTTTCATTGATGTGAAATCATGTTTAAATATTTCACAAAAAAGCATGCATTTTAATGTTTGTAGTTTCATTTTAACATTTATGTTATTCCTTTCAAAATTGAAATGTAGAAGTGAATTTACAGATCTACATTTTTTTTTCTTGTAGAAAAGTACTTTTTACGTGCTGTTTCATTGATGTGAAACCATGTTTAAACATTTCTCAAAAAAGCATGTATTTTAATGTTTGTAGTTTCATTTTAACATTTATGTTATTCTTTTCAAATTTGAAATGTAGAAGTGAATTTAAAGATTTACATTTTGCTTTCTTGTGGAAAAGTACTTTTTACAAGTGTTGTTTCATAGATGTGAAACCATGTTTAAACATTTCTCAAAAAAGCATGTATTTTAATGTTTGTAGTTTCATTTTAACATTTATGTTATTCTTTTCAAAATTGAAATGTAGAAGTGAATTTACAGATCGACATTTTGTTTTCTTGTAAAAAAGTACTTTTTACAAGTGCTGTTTCATAGATGTGAAATCATGTTTAAACATTTCTCAAAAAAGCATGTATTTTATTGTTTGTAGTTTCATTTTAACATTAATGTTATTCTTTTCAAAATTGAATATGTAGAAGTGAATTTATGCATCCTCATTTTGCTTTCTTTTAGAAAAGTACTTTTTACAAGTGCTGTTTCATAGATGTGAAATCATGTTTAAACATTTCTCAAAAAAGCATGTATTTTAATGTTTGTAGTTTCATTTTAACATTTATGTTATTCTTTTCAAATTTGAAATGTAGAAGTGAATTTACAGATTTACATTTTGCTTTCTTGTGGAAAAGTACTTTTTACGTGCTGTTTCATAGATGTGAAACCATGTTTAAACATTTCTCAAAAAAGCATGTATTTTAATGTTTGTAGTTTCATTTTAACATTTATGTTGTTCTTTTCAAAATTGAAATGTAGAAGTGAATTTACAGATCTACATTTTGTTTTCTTGTAGAAAAGTGCTTTTTACATGTGCTGTTTCATTGATGTGAAATCATGTTTAAATATTTCACAAAAAAGCATGTATTTTATTGTTTGTAGTTTCATTTTAACATTTATGTTATTATTTTCAAATTTGAAATGTAGAAGTGAATTTACAGATTTACATTTTGCTTTCTTGTGGAAAAGTACTTTTTACGTGCTGTTTCATAGATGTGAAACCATGTTTAAACATTTCTCAAAAAAGCATGTATTTTAATGTTTGTAGTTTCATTTTAACATTTATGTTGTTCTTTTCAAAATTGAAATGTAGAAGTGAATTTACAGATCTACATTTTGTTTTCTTGTGGAAAAGTGCTTTTTACATTTGCTGTTTCATTGATGTGAAATCATGTTTAAATATTTCACAAAAAAGCATGCATTTTAATGTTTGTAGTTTCATTTTAACATTTATGTTATTCCTTTCAAAATTGAAATGTAGAAGTGAATTTACAGATCTACATTTTTTTTTCTTGTAGAAAAGTACTTTTTACGTGCTGTTTCATTGATGTGAAACCATGTTTAAACATTTCTCAAAAAAGCATGTATTTTAATGTTTGTAGTTTCATTTTAACATTTATGTTATTCTTTTCAAATTTGAAATGTAGAAGTGAATTTAAAGATTTACATTTTGCTTTCTTGTGGAAAAGTACTTTTTACAAGTGTTGTTTCATAGATGTGAAACCATGTTTAAACATTTCTCAAAAAAGCATGTATTTTAATGTTTGTAGTTTCAT
This sequence comes from Narcine bancroftii, assembly GCF_036971445.1. Taxonomy (NCBI): domain Eukaryota; kingdom Metazoa; phylum Chordata; class Chondrichthyes; order Torpediniformes; family Narcinidae; genus Narcine; species Narcine bancroftii. The sequence goes on along the minus strand of NW_027211800.1, from coordinate 1,861,939 downwards.
TTTAACATTTATGTTATTCTTTTCAAAATTGAAATGTAGAAGTGAATTTACAGATCGACATTTTGTTTTCTTGTAAAAAAGTACTTTTTACAAGTGCTGTTTCATAGATGTGAAATCATGTTTAAACATTTCTCAAAAAAGCATGTATTTTATTGTTTGTAGTTTCATTTTAACATTAATGTTATTCTTTTCAAAATTGAATATGTAGAAGTGAATTTATGCATCCTCATTTTGCTTTCTTTTAGAAAAGTACTTTTTACAAGTGCTGTTTCATAGATGTGAAATCATGTTTAAACATTTCTCAAAAAAGCATGTATTTTAATGTTTGTAGTTTCATTTTAACATTTATGTTATTCTTTTCAAATTTGAAATGTAGAAGTGAATTTACAGATTTACATTTTGCTTTCTTGTGGAAAAGTACTTTTTACGTGCTGTTTCATAGATGTGAAACCATGTTTAAACATTTCTCAAAAAAGCATGTATTTTAATGTTTGTAGTTTCATTTTAACATTTATGTTGTTCTTTTCAAAATTGAAATGTAGAAGTGAATTTACAGATCTACATTTTGTTTTCTTGTAGAAAAGTGCTTTTTACATGTGCTGTTTCATTGATGTGAAATCATGTTTAAATATTTCACAAAAAAGCATGTATTTTATTGTTTGTAGTTTCATTTTAACATTTATGTTATTATTTTCAAATTTGAAATGTAGAAGTGAATTTACAGATTTACATTTTGCTTTCTTGTGGAAAAGTACTTTTTACGTGCTGTTTCATAGATGTGAAACCATGTTTAAACATTTCTCAAAAAAGCATGTATTTTAATGTTTGTAGTTTCATTTTAACATTTATGTTGTTCTTTTCAAAATTGAAATGTAGAAGTGAATTTACAGATCTACATTTTGTTTTCTTGTGGAAAAGTGCTTTTTACATTTGCTGTTTCATTGATGTGAAATCATGTTTAAATATTTCACAAAAAAGCATGTATTTTATTGTTTGTAGTTTCATTTTAACATTTATGTTATTATTTTCAAATTTGAAATGTAGAAGTGAATTTACAGATTTACATTTTGCTTTCTTGTGGAAAAGTACTTTTTACAAGTGCTGTTTCATAGATGTGAAAACATGTTTAAACATTTCTCAAAAAAGCATGTATTTTAATGTTTGTAGTTTCATTTTAACATTTATGTTGTTCTTTTCAAAATTGAAATGTAGAAGTGAATTTACAGATCTACATTTTGTTTTCTTGTAGAAAAGTGCTTTTTACCTGTGCTGTTTCATTGATGTGAAATCATGTTTAAACATTATTCAAAAAAGCATGTATTTTAATGTTTGTAGTTTCATTTTAACATTTAAGTTCTTTTCAAACTTGAAATGTAGAAGTGAATTTACAGATCAACATTTTGTTTTCTTGTAGAAAAGTGCTTTTTACCTGTGCTGTTTCATTGATGTGAAATCATGTTTAAACATTACTCAAAAAAGCATGTATTTTAATATTTGTAGTTTCATTTTAACATTTATGTTGTTCTTTTCAAAATTGAAATGTAGAAGTGAATTTACAGATCAACATTTTGTTTTCTTGTAGAAAAGTGCTTTTTACCTGTACTGTTTCATTGATGTGAAATCAGGTTTAAACATTACTCAAAAAAGCATGTATTTTAATGTTTGTAGTTTCATTTTAACATTTATGTTGTTCTTTTCAAAATTGAAATGTAGAAGTGAATTTACAGATCAACATTTTGTTTTCTTTTAGAAAAGTGCTTTTTACATGTGCTGTTTCATTGATGTGAAATCATGTTTAAACATTTCACAAAAAAGCATGTATTTTATTGTTTGTAGTTTCATTTTAACATTTATGTTATTCTTTTCAAATTTGAAATGTAGAAGTGAATTTACAGATTTACATTTTGCTTTCTTGTGGAAAAGTACTTTTTACAATTGCTGTTTCATAGATGTGAAACCATGTTTAAACATTTCTCAAAAAAGCATGTATTTTAATGTTTGTAGTTTCATTTTAACATTTATGTTATTCTTTTCAAAATTGAAATGTTAGAAGTGAATTTACGCATCCTCATTTTGCTTTCTTTTAGAAAAGTACTTTTCACAAGTGCTGTTTCATTGATGTGAAATCATGTTTAAATATATCACAAAAAAGCATGTATTTTATTGTTTGTAGTTTCATTTTAACATTTATGTTATTATTTTCAAATTTGAAATGTAGAACTGAATTTACAGATTTACATTTTGCTTTCTTGTGGAAAAGTACTTTTTACAAGTGCTGTTTCATAGATGTGAAACCATGTTTAAATATTTCTCCAAAAAGCATGTATTTTAATGTTTGTAGTTTCATTTTAACATTTATGTTGTTCTTTTCAAAATTGAAATGTAGAAGTGAATTTACAGATCTACATTTTGTTTTCTTGTAGAAAAGTGCTTTTTACATGTGCTGTTTCATTGATGTGAAATCATGTTTAAATATTTCACAAAAAAGCATGTATTTTATTGTTTGTAGTTTCATTTTAACATTTATGTTATTATTTTCAAATTTGAAATGTAGAAGTGAATTTACAGATTTACATTTTGCTTTCTTGTGGAAAAGTACTTTTTACAAGTGCTGTTTCATAGATGTGAATCCATGTTTAAACATTTCTCAAAAAAGCATGTATTTTAATGTTTGTAGTTTCATTTTAACATTTATGTTGTTCTTTTCAAAATTGAAATGTAGAAGTGAATTTACAGATCAACATTTTGTTTTCTTGTAGAAAAGTGCTTTTTACCTGTGCTGTTTCATTGATGTGAAATCAGGTTTAAACATTACTCAAAAAAGCATGTATTTTAATGTTTGTAGTTTCATTTTAACATTTATGTTGTTCTTTTCAAAATTGAAATGTAGAAGTGAATTTACAGATCAACATTTTGTTTTCTTGTAGAAAAGTGCTTTTTACCTGTGCTGTTTCATTGATGTGAAGTCATGTTTAAACGTTACTCAAAAAAGCATGTATTTTAATATTTGTAGTTTCATTTTAACATTTATGTTGTTCTTTTCAAAATTGAAATGTAGAAGTGAATTTACAGATCTACATTTTGTTTTCTTGTAGAAAAGTGCTTTTTACATGTGCTGTTTCATTGATGTGAAATCATGTTTAAATATTTCACAAAAAAGCATGTATTTTATTGTTTGTAGTTTCATTTTAACATTTATGTTATTATTTTCAAATTTGAAATGTAGAAGTGAATTTACAGATTTACATTTTGCTTTCTTGTGGAAAAGTACTTTTTACGTGCTGTTTCATAGATGTGAAACCATGTTTAAACATTTCTCAAAAAAGCATGTATTTTAATGTTTGTAGTTTCATTTTAACATTTATGTTGTTCTTTTCAAAATTGAAATGTAGAAGTGAATTTACAGATCTACATTTTGTTTTCTTGTAGAAAAGTGCTTTTTACATTTGCTGTTTCATTGATGTGAAATCATGTTTAAATATTTCACAAAAAAGCATGCATTTTATTGTTTGTAGTTTCATTTAAACATTTATGTTATTCTTTTCAAATTTGAAATGTAGAAGTGAATTTACAGATTTACATTTTGCTTTCTTGTGGAAAAGTACTTTTTACAAGTGCTGTTTCATAGATGTGAAACCATGTTTAAACATTTCTCAAAAAAGCATGTATTTTAATGTTTGTAGTTTCATTTTAACATTTATGTTATTCCTTTCAAAATTGAAATGTAGAAGTGAATTTACAGATCTACATTTTTTTTTCTTGTAGAAAAGTACTTTTTACGTGCTGTTTCATTGATGTGAAACCATGTTTAAACATTTCTCAAAAAAGCATGTATTTTAATGTTTGTAGTTTCATTTTAACATTTATGTTATTCTTTTCAAATTTGAAATGTAGAAGTGAATTTACAGATTTACATTTTGCTTTCTTGTGGAAAAGTACTTTTTACAAGTGTTGTTTCATAGATGTGAAACCATGTTTAAACATTTCTCAAAAAAGCATGTTTTTTAATGTTTGTAGTTTCATTTTAACATTTATGTTATTCTTTTCAAAATTGAAATGTAGAAGTGAATTTACAGATCGACATTTTGTTTTCTTGTAAAAAAGTACTTTTTACAAGTGCTGTTTCATAGATGTGAAATCATGTTTAAACATTTCTCAAAAAAGCATGTATTTTATTGTTTGTAGTTTCATTTTAACATTAATGTTATTCTTTTCAAAATTGAATATGTAGAAGTGAATTTATGCATCCTCATTTTGCTTTCTTTTAGAAAAGTACTTTTTACAAGTGCTGTTTCATAGATGTGAAATCATGTTTAAACATTTCTCAAAAAAGCATGTATTTTAATGTTTGTAGTTTCATTTTAACATTTATGTAGTTGTTTTCAAAATTGAAATGTAGAAGTGAATTTACAGATTTACATTTTGCTTTCTTGTGGAAAAGTACTTTTTACGTGCTGTTTCATAGATGTGAAACCATGTTTAAACATTTCTCAAAAAAGCATGTATTTTAATGTTTGTAGTTTCATTTTAACATTTATGTTGTTCTTTTCAAAATTGAAATGTAGAAGTGAATTTACAGATCTACATTTTCTTTTCTTGTAGAAAAGTGCTTTTTACATGTGCTGTTTCATTGATGTGAAATCATGTTTAAATATTTCACAAAAAAGCATGTATTTTATTGTTTGTAGTTTCATTTTAACATTTATGTTATTATTTTCAAATTTGAAATGTAGAAGTGAATTTACAGATTTACATTTTGCTTTCTTGTGGAAAAGTACTTTTTACGTGCTGTTTCATAGATGTGAAACCATGTTTAAACATTTCTCAAAAAAGCATGTATTTTAATGTTTGTAGTTTCATTTTAACATTTATGTTGTTCTTTTCAAAATTGAAATGTAGAAGTGAATTTACAGATCTACATTTTGTTTTCTTGTAGAAAAGTGCTTTTTACATGTGCTGTTTCATTGATGTGAAATCATGTTTAAATATTTCACAAAAAAGCATGTATTTTATTGTTTGTAGTTTCATTTTAACATTTATGTTATTATTTTCAAATTTGAAAGGTAGAAGTGAATTTACAGATTTACATTTTGCTTTCTTGTGGAAAAGTACTTTTTAAAAGTGCTGTTTCATAGATGTGAAAACATGTTTAAACATTTCTCAAAAAAGCATGTATTTTAATGTTTGTAATTTCATTTTAACATTTATGTTGTTCTTTTCAAAATTGAAATGTAGAAGTGAATTTACAGATCTACATTTTGTTTTCTTGTAGAAAAGTGCTTTTTACCTGTGCTGTTTCATTGATGTCAAATCATGTTTAAACATTACTCAAAAAAGCATGTATTTTATGTTTGTAGTTTCATTTTAACATTTATGTTATTCTTTTCAAATTTGAAATGTAGAAGTGAATTTACAGATTTACATTTTGCTTTCTTGTGGAAAAGTACTTTTTACAAGTGCTGTTTCATAGATGTGAAACCATGTTTAAACATTTCTCAAAAAAGCATGTATTTTAATGTTTGTAGTTTCATTTTAATATTTATGTTGTTCTTTTCAAAATTGAAAAGTAGAAGTGAATTTACAGATCAACATTTTCTTTTCTTGTAGAAAAGTGCTTTTTACCTGTGCTGTTTCATTGATGTGAAATCATGTTTAAACATTACTCAAAAAAGCATGTATTTTAATATTTGTAGTTTCATTTAAACATTTATGTTGTTCTTTTCAAAATTGAAATGTAGAAGTGAATTTACAGATCTACATTTTGTTTTCTTGTAGAAAAGTGCTTTTTACCTGTGCTGTTTCTTTGATGTGAAATCATGTTTAAACATTACTCAAAAAAGCATGTATTTTAATATTTGTAGTTTCATTTTAACATTTATGTAGTTGTTTTCAAAATTGAAATGTAGAAGTGAATTTACAGATCTACATTTTGTTTTCTTGTAGAAAAGTGCTTTTTACCTGTGCTGTTTCATAGATGTGAAACCATGTTTAAACATTTCTCAAAAAAGCATGTATTTTAATGTTTGTAGTTTCATTTTAACATTTATGTTGTTCTTTTCAAAATTGAAATGTAGAAGTGAATTTACAGATCAACATTTTGTTTTCTTGTAGAAAAGTGCTTTTTACCTGTGCTGTTTCATTGATGTGAAATCAGGTTTAAACATTACTCAAAAAAGCATGTATTTTAATGTTTGTAGTTTCATTTTAACATTTATGTTGTTCTTTTCAAAATTGAAATGTAGAAGTGAATTTACAGATCAACATTTTGTTTTCTTGTAGAAAAGTGCTTTTTACCTGTGCTGTTTCATTGATGTGAAATCATGTTTAAACATTACTCAAAAAAGCATGTATTTTAATATTTGTAGTTTCATTTTAACATTTATGTAGTTGTTTTCAAAATTGAAATGTAGAAGTGAATTTACAGATCTACATTTTGTTTTCTTGTAGAAAAGTGCTTTTTACATGTGCTGTTTCATTGATGTGAAATCATGTTTAAATATTTCACAAAAAAGCATGTATTTTATTGTTTGTTGTTTCATTTTAACATTTATGTTATTATTTTCAAATTTGAAATGTAGAAGTGAATTTACAGATTTACATTTTGCTTTCTTGTGGAAAAGTACTTTTTACAAGTGCTGTTTCATAGATGTGAAACCATGTTTAAACATTTCTCAAAAAAGCATGTATTTTAATGTTTGTAATTTCATTTTAACATTTATGTTGTTCTTTTCAAAATTGAAAAGTAGAAGTGAATTTACAGATCTACATTTTGTTTTCTTGTAGAAAAGTGCTTTTTACATGTGCTGTTTCATTGATGTGAAATCATGTTTAAACATTTCACAAAAAAGCATGTATTTTATTGTTTGTAGTTTCATTTTAACATTTATATTATTATTTTCAAATTTGAAATGTAGAAGTGAATTTACAGATTTACATTTTGCTTTCTTGTGGAAAAGTACTTTTTACAAGTGCTGTTTCATAGATGTGAAACCATGTTTAAACATTTCTCAAAAAAGCATGTATTTTAATGTTTGTAGTTTCATTTTAACATTTATGTTATTCTTTTCAAAATTGAAATGTAGAAGTGAATTTACAGATCTACATTTTGCTTTCTTTTAGAAAAGTGCTTTTTACAAGTGCTGTTTCATTGATGTGAAATCATGTTTAAACATTTCACAAAAAAGCATGTATTTTATTGTTTGTAGTTTCATTTAAACATTTATGTTATTCTTTTCAAATTTGAAATGTAGAAGTGAATTTACAGATTTACATTTTGCTTTCTTGTGGAAAAGTACTTTTTACAAGTGCTGTTTCATAGATGTGAAACCATGTTTAAACATTTCTCAAAAAAGCATGTATTTTAATGTTTGTAGTTTCATTTTAACATTTATGTTATTCCTTTCAAAATTGAAATGTAGAAGTGAATTTACAGATCTACATTTTTTTTTCTTGTAGAAAAGTACTTTTTACGTGCTGTTTCATTGATGTGAAACCATGTTTAAACATTTCTCAAAAAAGCATGTATTTTAATGTTTGTAGTTTCATTTTAACATTTATGTTATTCTTTTCAAATTTGAAATGTAGAAGTGAATTTAAAGATTTACATTTTGCTTTCTTGTGGAAAAGTACTTTTTACAAGTGTTGTTTCATAGATGTGAAACCATGTTTAAACATTTCTCAAAAAAGCATGTATTTTAATGTTTGTAGTTTCATTTTAACATTTATGTTATTCTTTTCAAAATTGAAATGTAGAAGTGAATTTACAGATCGACATTTTGTTTTCTTGTAAAAAAGTACTTTTTACAAGTGCTGTTTCATAGATGTGAAATCATGTTTAAACATTTCTCAAAAAAGCATGTATTTTATTGTTTGTAGTTTCATTTTAACATTAATGTTATTCTTTTCAAAATTGAATATGTAGAAGTGAATTTATGCATCCTCATTTTGCTTTCTTTTAGAAAAGTACTTTTTACAAGTGCTGTTTCATAGATGTGAAATCATGTTTAAACATTTCTCAAAAAAGCATGTATTTTAATGTTTGTAGTTTCATTTTAACATTTATGTTATTCTTTTCAAATTTGAAATGTAGAAGTGAATTTACAGATTTACATTTTGCTTTCTTGTGGAAAAGTACTTTTTACGTGCTGTTTCATAGATGTGAAACCATGTTTAAACATTTCTCAAAAAAGCATGTATTTTAATGTTTGTAGTTTCATTTTAACATTTATGTTGTTCTTTTCAAAATTGAAATGTAGAAGTGAATTTACAGATCTACATTTTGTTTTCTAGTAGAAAAGTGCTTTTTACATGTGCTGTTTCATTGATGTGAAATCATGTTTAAATATTTCACAAAAAAGCATGTATTTTATTGTTTGTAGTTTCATTTTAACATTTATGTTATTATTTTCAAATTTGAAATGTAGAAGTGAATTTACAGATTTACATTTTGCTTTCTTGTGGAAAAGTACTTTTTACGTGCTGTTTCATAGATGTGAAACCATGTTTAAACATTTCTCAAAAAAGCATGTATTTTAATGTTTGTAGTTTCATTTTAACATTTATGTTGTTCTTTTCAAAATTGAAATGTAGAAGTGAATTTACAGATCTACATTTTGTTTTCTTGTGGAAAAGTGCTTTTTACATTTGCTGTTTCATTGATGTGAAATCATGTTTAAATATTTCACAAAAAAGCATGCATTTTATTGTTTGTAGTTTCATTTTAACATTTAAGTTCTTTTCAAACTTGAAATGTAGAAGTGAATTTACAGATCAACATTTTGTTTTCTTGTAGAAAAGTGCTTTTTACCTGTGCTGTTTCATTGATGTGAAATCATGTTTAAACATTACTCAAAAAAGAATGTATTTTAATATTTGTAGTTTCATTTTAACATTTATGTTGTTCTTTTCAAAATTGAAATGTAGAAGTGAATTTACAGATCAACATTTTGTTTTCTTGTAGAAAAGTGCTTTTTACCTGTACTGTTTCATTGATGTGAAATCAGGTTTAAACATTACTCAAAAAAGCATGTATTTTAATGTTTGTAGTTTCATTTTAACATTTATGTTGTTCTTTTCAAAATTGAAATGTAGAAGTGAATTTACAGATCAACATTTTGTTTTCTTTTAGAAAAGTGCTTTTTACATGTGCTGTTTCATTGATGTGAAATCATGTTTAAACATTTCACAAAAAAGCATGTATTTTATTGTTTGTAGTTTCATTTTAACATTTATGTTATTCTTTTCAAATTTGAAATGTAGAAGTGAATTTACAGATTTACATTTTGCTTTCTTGTGGACAAGTACTTTTTACAATTGCTGTTTCATGGATGTGAAATCATGTTTAAACATTACTCAAAAAAGCATGTATTTTAATATTTGTAGTTTCATTTTAACATTTATGTAGTTGTTTTCAAAATTGAAATGTAGAAGTGAATTTACAGATCTACATTTTGTTTTCTTGTAGAAAAGTGCTTTTTACATGTGCTGTTTCATTGATGTGAAATCATGTTTAAATATTTCACAAAAAAGCATGTATTTTATTGTTTGTAGTTTCATTTTAACATTTATGTTATTATTTTCAAATTTGAAATGTAGAAGTGAATTTACAGATTTACATTTTGCTTTCTTGTGGAAAAGTACTTTTTACAAGTGCTGTTTCATAGATGTGAAACCATGTTTAAACATTTCTCAAAAAAGCATGTATTTTAATGTTTGTAATTTCATTTTAACATTTATGTTGTTCTTTTCAAAATTGAAAAGTAGAAGTGAATTTACAGATCTACATTTTGTTTTCTTGTAGAAAAGTGCTTTTTACATGTGCTGTTTCATTGATGTGAAATCATGTTTAAACATTTCACAAAAAAGCATGTATTTTATTGTTTGTAGTTTCATTTTAACATTTATGTTATTATTTTCAAATTTGAAATGTAGAAGTGAATTTACAGATTTACATTTTGCTTTCTTGTGGAAAAGTACTTTTTACAAGTGCTGTTTCATAGATGTGAAACCATGTTTAAACATTTCTCAAAAAAGCATGTATTTTAATGTTTGTAGTTTCATTTTAACATTTATGTTATTCTTTTCAAAATTGAAATGTAGAAGTGAATTTACAGATCTACATTTTGCTTTCTTTTAGAAAAGTGCTTTTTACAAGTGCTGTTTCATAGATGTGAAATCATGTTTAAACATTTCACAAAAAAGCATGTATTTTATTGTTTGTAGTTTCATTTAAACATTTATGTTATTCTTTTCAAATTTGAAATGTAGAAGTGAATTTACAGATTTACATTTTGCTTTCTTGTGGAAAAGTACTTTTTACAAGTGCTGTTTCATAGATGTGAAACCATGTTTAAACATTTCTCAAAAAAGCATGTATTTTAATGTTTGTAGTTTCATTTTAACATTTACGTTATTCCTTTCAAAATTGAAATGTAGAAGTGAATTTACAGATCTACATTTTGTTTTCTTGTAGAAAAGTGCTTTTTACATGTGCTGTTTCATTGATGTGAAATCATGTTTAAATATTTCACAAAAAAGCATGTATTTTATTGTTTGTAGTTTCATTTTAACATTTATGTTATTATTTTCAAATTTGAAATGTAGAAGTGAATTTACAGATTTACATTTTGCTTTCTTGTGGAAAAGTACTTTTTACAAGTGCTGTTTCATAGATGTGAATCCATGTTTAAACATTTCTCAAAAAAGCATGTATTTTAATGTTTGTAGTTTCATTTTAACATTTATGTTGTTCTTTTCAAAATTGAAATGTAGAAGTGAATTTACAGATCAACATTTTGTTTTCTTGTAGAAAAGTGCTTTTTACCTGTGCTGTTTCATTGATGTGAAATCAGGTTTAAACATTACTCAAAAAAGCATGTATTTTAATGTTTGTAGTTTCATTTTAACATTTATGTTGTTCTTTTCAAAATTGAAATGTAGAAGTGAATTTACAGATCAACATTTTGTTTTCTTGTAGAAAAGTGCTTTTTACATGTGCTGTTTCATTGATGTGAAATCATGTTTAAACATTACTCAAAAAAGCATGTATTTTAATATTTGTAGTTTCATTTTAACATTTATGTAGTTGTTTTCAAAATTGAAATGTAGAAGTGAATTTACAGATCTACATTTTGTTTTCTTGTAGAAAAGTGCTTTTTACATGTGCTGTTTCATTGATGTGAAATCATGTTTAAATATTTCACAAAAAAGCATGTATTTTATTGTTTGTTGTTTCATTTTAACATTTATGTTATTATTTTCAAATTTGAAATGTAGAAGTGAATTTACAGATTTACATTTTGCTTTCTTGTGGAAAAGTACTTTTTACAAGTGCTGTTTCATAGATGTGAAACCATGTTTAAACATTTCTCAAAAAAGCATGTATTTTAATGTTTGTAATTTCATTTTAACATTTAGGTTGTTCTTTTCAAAATTGAAAAGTAGAAGTGAATTTACAGATCTACATTTTGTTTTCTTGTAGAAAAGTGCTTTTTACATGTGCTGTTTCATTGATGTGAAATCATGTTTAAACATTTCACAAAAAAGCATGTATTTTATTGTTTGTAGTTTCATTTTAACATTTATATTATTATTTTCAAATTTGAAATGTAGAAGTGAATTTACAGATTTACATTTTGCTTTCTTGTGGAAAAGTACTTTTTACAAGTGCTGTTTCATAGATGTGAAACCATGTTTAAACATTTCTCAAAAAAGCATGTATTTTAATGTTTGTAGTTTCATTTTAACATTTATGTTATTCTTTTCAAAATTGAAATGTAGAAGTGAATTTACAGATCTACATTTTGCTTTCTTTTAGAAAAGTGCTTTTTACAAGTGCTGTTTCATAGATGTGAAATCATGTTTAAACATTTCACAAAAAAGCATGTATTTTATTGTTTGTAGTTTCATTTAAACATTTATGTTATTCTTTTCAAATTTGAAATGTAGAAGTGAATTTACAGATTTACATTTTGCTTTCTTGTGGAAAAGTACTTTTTACAAGTGCTGTTTCATAGATGTGAAACCATGTTTAAACATTTCTCAAAAAAGCATGTATTTTAATGTTTGTAGTTTCATTTTAACATTTATGTTATTCCTTTCAAAATTGAAATGTAGAAGTGAATTTACAGATCTACATTTTTTTTTCTTGTAGAAAAGTACTTTTTACGTGCTGTTTCATTGATGTGAAACCATGTTTAAACATTTCTCAAAAAAGCATGTATTTTAATGTTTGTAGTTTCATTTTAACATTTATGTTATTCTTTTCAAATTTGAAATGTAGAAGTGAATTTAAAGATTTACATTTTGCTTTCTTGTGGAAAAGTACTTTTTACAAGTGTTGTTTCATAGATGTGAAACCATGTTTAAACATTTCTCAAAAAAGCATGTATTTTAATGTTTGTAGTTTCATTTTAACATTTATGTTATTCTTTTCAAAATTGAAATGTAGAAGTGAATTTACAGATCGACATTTTGTTTTCTTGTAAAAAAGTACTTTTTACAAGTGCTGTTTCATAGATGTGAAATCATGTTTAAACATTTCTCAAAAAAGCATGTATTTTATTGTTTGTAGTTTCATTTTAACATTAATGTTATTCTTTTCAAAATTGAATATGTAGAAGTGAATTTATGCATCCTCATTTTGCTTTCTTTTAGAAAAGTACTTTTTACAAGTGCTGTTTCATAGATGTGAAATCATGTTTAAACATTTCTCAAAAAAGCATGTATTTTAATGTTTGTAGTTTCATTTTAACATTTATGTTATTCTTTTCAAATTTGAAATGTAGAAGTGAATTTACAGATTTACATTTTGCTTTCTTGTGGAAAAGTACTTTTTACGTGCTGTTTCATAGATGTGAAACCATGTTTAAACATTTCTCAAAAAAGCATGTATTTTAATGTTTGTAGTTTCATTTTAACATTTATGTTGTTCTTTTCAAAATTGAAATGTAGAAGTGAATTTACAGATCTACATTTTGTTTTCTTGTAGAAAAGTGCTTTTTACATGTGCTGTTTCATTGATGTGAAATCATGTTTAAATATTTCACAAAAAAGCATGTATTTTATTGTTTGTAGTTTCATTTTAACATTTATGTTATTATTTTCAAATTTGAAATGTAGAAGTGAATTTACAGATTTACATTTTGCATTCTTGTGGAAAAGTACTTTTTACGTGCTGTTTCATAGATGTGAAACCATGTTTAAACATTTCTCAAAAAAGCATGTATTTTAATGTTTGTAGTTTCATTTTAACATTTATGTTGTTCTTTTCAAAATTGAAATGTAGAAGTGAATTTACAGATCTACATTTTGTTTTCTTGTGGAAAAGTGCTTTTTACATTTGCTGTTTCATTGATGTGAAATCATGTTTAAATATTTCACAAAAAAGCATGCATTTTAATGTTTGTAGTTTCATTTTAACATTTATGTTATTCCTTTCAAAATTGAAATGTAGAAGTGAATTTACAGATCTACATTTTTTTTTCTTGTAGAAAAGTACTTTTTACGTGCTGTTTCATTGATGTGAAACCATGTTTAAACATTTCTCAAAAAAGCATGTATTTTAATGTTTGTAGTTTCATTTTAACATTTATGTTATTCTTTTCAAATTTGAAATGTAGAAGTGAATTTAAAGATTTACATTTTGCTTTCTTGTGGAAAAGTACTTTTTACAAGTGTTGTTTCATAGATGTGAAACCATGTTTAAACATTTCTCAAAAAAGCATGTATTTTAATGTTTGTAGTTTCATTTTAACATTTATGTTATTCTTTTCAAAATTGAAATGTAGAAGTGAATTTACAGATCGACATTTTGTTTTCTTGTAAAAAAGTACTTTTTACAAGTGCTGTTTCATAGATGTGAAATCATGTTTAAACATTTCTCAAAAAAGCATGTATTTTATTGTTTGTAGTTTCATTTTAACATTAATGTTATTCTTTTCAAAATTGAATATGTAGAAGTGAATTTATGCATCCTCATTTTGCTTTCTTTTAGAAAAGTACTTTTTACAAGTGCTGTTTCATAGATGTGAAATCATGTTTAAACATTTCTCAAAAAAGCATGTATTTTAATGTTTGTAGTTTCATTTTAACATTTATGTTATTCTTTTCAAATTTGAAATGTAGAAGTGAATTTACAGATTTACATTTTGCTTTCTTGTGGAAAAGTACTTTTTACGTGCTGTTTCATAGATGTGAAACCATGTTTAAACATTTCTCAAAAAAGCATGTATTTTAATGTTTGTAGTTTCATTTTAACATTTATGTTGTTCTTTTCAAAATTGAAATGTAGAAGTGAATTTACAGATCTACATTTTGTTTTCTTGTAGAAAAGTGCTTTTTACATGTGCTGTTTCATTGATGTGAAATCATGTTTAAATATTTCACAAAAAAGCATGTATTTTATTGTTTGTAGTTTCATTTTAACATTTATGTTATTATTTTCAAATTTGAAATGTAGAAGTGAATTTACAGATTTACATTTTGCTTTCTTGTGGAAAAGTACTTTTTACGTGCTGTTTCATAAATGTGAAACCATGTTTAAACATTTCTCAAAAAAGCATGTATTTTAATGTTTGTAGTTTCATTTTAACATTTATGTTGTTCTTTTCAAAATTGAAATGTAGAAGTGAATTTACAGATCTACATTTTGTTTTCTTGTGGAAAAGTGCTTTTTACATTTGCTGTTTCATTGATGTGAAAACATGTTTAAATATTTCACAAAAAAGCATGTATTTTATTGTTTGTAGTTTCATTTTAACATTTATGTTATTATTTTCAAATTTGAAATGTAGAAGTGAATTTACAGATTTACATTTTGCTTTCTTGTGGAAAAGTACTTTTTACAAGTGCTGTTTCATAGATGTGAAAACATGTTTAAACATTTCTCAAAAAAGCATGTATTTTAATGTTTGTAGTTTCATTTTAACATTTATGTTGTTCTTTTCAAAATTGAAATGTAGAAGTGAATTTACAGATCTACATTTTGTTTTCTTGTAGAAAAGTGCTTTTTACCTGTGCTGTTTCATTGATGTGAAATCATGTTTAAACATTATTCAAAAAAGCATGTATTTTAATGTTTGTAGTTTCATTTTAACATTTAAGTTCTTTTCAAACTTGAAATGTAGAAGTGAATTTACAGATCAACATTTTGTTTTCTTGTAGAAAAGTGCTTTTTACCTGTGCTGTTTCATTGATGTGAAATCATGTTTAAACATTACTCAAAAAAGCATGTATTTTAATATTTGTAGTTTCATTTTAACATTTATGTTGTTCTTTTCAAAATTGAAATGTAGAAGTGAATTTACAGATCAACATTTTGTTTTCTTGTAGAAAAGTGCTTTTTACCTGTACTGTTTCATTGATGTGAAATCAGGTTTAAACATTACTCAAAAAAGCATGTATTTTAATGTTTGTAGTTTCATTTTAACATTTATGTTGTTCTTTTCAAAATTGAAATGTAGAAGTGAATTTACAGATCAACATTTTGTTTTCTTTTAGAAAAGTGCTTTTTACATGTGCTGTTTCATTGATGTGAAATCATGTTTAAACATTTCACAAAAAAGCATGTATTTTATTGTTTGTAGTTTCATTTTAACATTTATGTTATTCTTTTCAAATTTGAAATGTAGAAGTGAATTTACAGATTTACATTTTGCTTTCTTGTGGAAAAGTACTTTTTACAATTGCTGTTTCATAGATGTGAAACCATGTTTAAACATTTCCCAAAAAAGCATGTATTTTAATGTTTGTAGTTTCATTTTAACATTTATGTTATTCTTTTCAAAATTGAAATGTTAGAAGTGAATTTACGCATCCTCATTTTGCTTTCTTTTAGAAAAGTACTTTTCACAAGTGCTGTTTCATTGATGTGAAATCATGTTTAAATATATCACAAAAAAGCATGTATTTTATTGTTTGTAGTTTCATTTTAACATTTATGTTATTATTTTCAAATTTGAAATGTAGAACTGAATTTACAGATTTACATTTTGCTTTCTTGTGGAAAAGTACTTTTTACAAGTGCTGTTTCATAGATGTGAAACCATGTTTAAATATTTCTCCAAAAAGCATGTATTTTAATGTTTGTAGTTTCATTTTAACATTTATGTTGTTCTTTTCAAAATTGAAATGTAGAAGTGAATTTACAGATCTACATTTTGTTTTCTTGTAGAAAAGTGCTTTTTACATGTGCTGTTTCATTGATGTGAAATCATGTTTAAATATTTCACAAAAAAGCATGTATTTTATTGTTTGTAGTTTCATTTTAACATTTATGTTATTATTTTCAAATTTGAAATGTAGAAGTGAATTTACAGATTTACATTTTGCTTTCTTGTGGAAAAGTACTTTTTACAAGTGCTGTTTCATAGATGTGAATCCATGTTTAAACATTTCTCAAAAAAGCATGTATTTTAATGTTTGTAGTTTCATTTTAACATTTATGTTGTTCTTTTCAAAATTGAAATGTAGAAGTGAATTTACAGATCAACATTTTGTTTTCTTGTAGAAAAGTGCTTTTTACCTGTGCTGTTTCATTGATGTGAAATCAGGTTTAAACATTACTCAAAAAAGCATGTATTTTAATGTTTGTAGTTTCATTTTAACATTTATGTTGTTCTTTTCAAAATTGAAATGTAGAAGTGAATTTACAGATCAACATTTTGTTTTCTTGTAGAAAAGTGCTTTTTACCTGTGCTGTTTCATTGATGTGAAGTCATGTTTAAACGTTACTCAAAAAAGCATGTATTTTAATATTTGTAGTTTCATTTTAACATTTATGTTGTTCTTTTCAAAATTGAAATGTAGAAGTGAATTTACAGATCTACATTTTGTTTTCTTGTAGAAAAGTGCTTTTTACATGTGTTGTTTCATTGATGTGAAATCATGTTTAAATATTTCACAAAAAAGCATGTATTTTATTGTTTGTAGTTTCATTTTAACATTTATGTTATTATTTTCAAATTTGAAATGTAGAAGTGAATTTACAGATTTACATTTTGCTTTCTTGTGGAAAAGTACTTTTTACGTGCTGTTTCATAGATGTGAAACCATGTTTAAACATTTCTCAAAAAAGCATGTATTTTAATGTTTGTAGTTTCATTTTAACATTTATGTTGTTCTTTTCAAAATTGAAATGTAGAAGTGAATTTACAGATCTACATTTTGTTTTCTTGTAGAAAAGTGCTTTTTACATTTGCTGTTTCATTGATGTGAAATCATGTTTAAATATTTCACAAAAAAGCATGCATTTTATTGTTTGTAGTTTCATTTAAACATTTATGTTATTCTTTTCAAATTTGAAAGGTAGAAGTGAATTTACAGATTTACATTTTGCTTTCTTGTGGAAAAGTACTTTTTACAAGTGCTGTTTCATAGATGTGAAACCATGTTTAAACATTTCTCAAAAAAGCATGTATTTTAATGTTTGTAGTTTCATTTTAACATTTATGTTATTCCTTTCAAAATTGAAATGTAGAAGTGAATTTACAGATCTACATTTTTTTTTCTTGTAGAAAAGTACTTTTTACGTGCTGTTTCATTGATGTGAAACCATGTTTAAACATTTCTCAAAAAAGCATGTATTTTAATGTTTGTAGTTTCATTTTAACATTTATGTTATTCTTTTCAAATTTGAAATGTAGAAGTGAATTTACAGATTTACATTTTGCTTTCTTGTGGAAAAGTACTTTTTACAAGTGTTGTTTCATAGATGTGAAACCATGTTTAAACATTTCTCAAAAAAGCATGTATTTTAATGTTTGTAGTTTCATTTTAACATTTATGTTATTCTTTTCAAAATTGAAATGTAGAAGTGAATTTACAGATCGACATTTTGTTTTCTTGTAAAAAAGTACTTTTTACAAGTGCTGTTTCATAGATGTGAAATCATGTTTAAACATTTCTCAAAAAAGCATGTATTTTATTGTTTGTAGTTTCATTTTAACATTAATGTTATTCTTTTCAAAATTGAATATGTAGAAGTGAATTTATGCATCCTCATTTTGCTTTCTTTTAGAAAAGTACTTTTTACAAGTGCTGTTTCATAGATGTGAAATCATGTTTAAACATTTCTCAAAAAAGCATGTATTTTAATGTTTGTAGTTTCATTTTAACATTTATGTAGTTGTTTTCAAAATTGAAATGTAGAAGTGAATTTACAGATTTACATTTTGCTTTCTTGTGGAAAAGTACTTTTTACGTGCTGTTTCATAGATGTGAAACCATGTTTAAACATTTCTCAAAAAAGCATGTATTTTAATGTTTGTAGTTTCATTTTAACATTTATGTTGTTCTTTTCAAAATTGAAATGTAGAAGTGAATTTACAGATCTACATTTTGTTTTCTTGTAGAAAAGTGCTTTTTACATGTGCTGTTTCATTGATGTGAAATCATGTTTAAATATTTCACAAAAAAGCATGTATTTTATTGTTTGTAGTTTCATTTTAACATTTATGTTATTATTTTCAAATTTGAAATGTAGAAGTGAATTTACAGATTTACATTTTGCTTTCTTGTGGAAAAGTACTTTTTACGTGCTGTTTCATAGATGTGAAACCATGTTTAAACATTTCTCAAAAAAGCATGTATTTTAATGTTTGTAGTTTCATTTTAACATTTATGTTGTTCTTTTCAAAATTGAAATGTAGAAGTGAATTTACAGATCTACATTTTGTTTTCTTGTAGAAAAGTGCTTTTTACATGTGCTGTTTCATTGATGTGAAATCATGTTTAAATATTTCACAAAAAAGCATGTATTTTATTGTTTGTAGTTTCATTTTAACATTTATGTTATTATTTTCAAATTTGAAAGGTAGAAGTGAATTTACAGATTTACATTTTGCTTTCTTGTGGAAAAGTACTTTTTAAAAGTGCTGTTTCATAGATGTGAAAACATGTTTAAACATTTCTCAAAAAAGCATGTATTTTAATGTTTGTAATTTCATTTTAAAATTTATGTTGTTCTTTTCAAAATTGAAATGTAGAAGTGAATTTACAGATCTACATTTTGTTTTCTTGTAGAAAAGTGCTTTTTACCTGTGCTGTTTCATTGATGTCAAATCATGTTTAAACATTACTCAAAAAAGCATGTATTTTATGTTTGTAGTTTCATTTTAACATTTATGTTATTCTTTTCAAATTTGAAATGTAGAAGTGAATTTACAGATTTACATTTTGCTTTCTTGTGGAAAAGTACTTTTTACAAGTGCTGTTTCATAGATGTGAAACCATGTTTAAACATTTCTCAAAAAAGCATGTATTTTAATGTTTGTAGTTTCATTTTAATATTTATGTTGTTCTTTTCAAAATTGAAAAGTAGAAGTGAATTTACAGATCAACATTTTCTTTTCTTGTAGAAAAGTGCTTTTTACCTGTGCTGTTTCATTGATGTGAAATCATGTTTAAACATTACTCAAAAAAGCATGTATTTTAATATTTGTAGTTTCATTTAAACATTTATGTTGTTCTTTTCAAAATTGAAATGTAGAGGTGAATTTACAGATCAACATTTTGTTTTCTTGTAGAAAAGTGCTTTTTACCTGTGCTGTTTCTTTGATGTGAAATCATGTTTAAACATTACTCAAAAAAGCATGTATTTTAATATTTGTAGTTTCATTTTAACATTTATGTAGTTGTTTTCAAAATTGAAATGTAGAAGTGAATTTACAGATCTACATTTTGTTTTCTTGTAGAAAAGTGCTTTTTACCTGTGCTGTTTCATAGATGTGAAACCATGTTTAAACATTTCTCAAAAAAGCATGTATTTTAATGTTTGTAGTTTCATTTTAACATTTATGTTGTTCTTTTCAAAATTGAAATGTAGAAGTGAATTTACAGATCAACATTTTGTTTTCTTGTAGAAAAGTGCTTTTTACCTGTGCTGTTTCATTGATGTGAAATCAGGTTTAAACATTACTCAAAAAAGCATGTATTTTAATGTTTGTAGTTTCATTTTAACATTTATGTTGTTCTTTTCAAAATTGAAATGTAGAAGTGAATTTACAGATCAACATTTTGTTTTCTTGTAGAAAAGTGCTTTTTACCTGTGCTGTTTCATTGATGTGAAATCATGTTTAAACATTACTCAAAAAAGCATGTATTTTAATATTTGTAGTTTCATTTTAACATTTATGTAGTTGTTTTCAAAATTGAAATGTAGAAGTGAATTTACAGATCAACATTTTGTTTTCTTGTAGAAAAGTGCTTTTTACATGTGCTGTTTCATTGATGTGAAATCATGTTTAAATATTTCACAAAAAAGCATGTATTTTATTGTTTGTTGTTTCATTTTAACATTTATGTTATTATTTTCAAATTTGAAATGTAGAAGTGAATTTACTTATTTACATTTTGCTTTCTTGTGGAAAAGTACTTTTTACAAGTGCTGTTTCATAGATGTGAAACCATGTTTAAACATTTCTCAAAAAAGCATGTATTTTAATGTTTGTAATTTCATTTTAACATTTATGTTGTTCTTTTCAAAATTGAAAAGTAGAAGTGAATTTACAGATCTACATTTTGTTTTCTTGTAGAAAAGTGCTTTTTACATGTGCTGTTTCATTGATGTGAAATCATGTTTAAACATTTCACAAAAAAGCATGTATTTTATTGTTTGTAGTTTCATTTTAACATTTATATTATTATTTTCAAATTTGAAATGTAGAAGTGAATTTACAGATTTACATTTTGCTTTCTTGTGGAAAAGTACTTTTTACAAGTGCTGTTTCATAGATGTGAAACCATGTTTAAACATTTCTCAAAAAAGCATGTATTTTAATGTTTGTAGTTTCATTTTAACATTTATGTTATTCTTTTCAAAATTGAAATGTAGAAGTGAATTTACAGATCTACATTTTGCTTTCTTTTAGAAAAGTGCTTTTTACAAGTGCTGTTTCATTGATGTGAAATCATGTTTAAACATTTCACAAAAAAGCATGTATTTTATTGTTTGTAGTTTCATTTAAACATTTATGTTATTCTTTTCAAATTTGAAATGTAGAAGTGAATTTACAGATTTACATTTTGCTTTCTTGTGGAAAAGTACTTTTTACAAGTGCTGTTTCATAGATGTGAAACCATGTTTAAACATTTCTCAAAAAAGCATGTATTTTAATGTTTGTAGTTTCATTTTAACATTTATGTTATTCCTTTCAAAATTGAAATGTAGAAGTGAATTTACAGATCTACATTTTTTTTTCTTGTAGAAAAGTACTTTTTACGTGCTGTTTCATTGATGTGAAACCATGTTTAAACATTTCTCAAAAAAGCATGTATTTTAATGTTTGTAGTTTCATTTTAACATTTATGTTATTCTTTTCAAATTTGAAATGTAGAAGTGAATTTAAAGATTTACATTTTGCTTTCTTGTGGAAAAGTACTTTTTACAAGTGTTGTTTCATAGATGTGAAACCATGTTTAAACATTTCTCAAAAAAGCATGTATTTTAATGTTTGTAGTTTCATTTTAACATTTATGTTATTCTTTTCAAAATTGAAATGTAGAAGTGAATTTACAGATCGACATTTTGTTTTCTTGTAAAAAAGTACTTTTTACAAGTGCTGTTTCATAGATGTGAAATCATGTTTAAACATTTCTCAAAAAAGCATGTATTTTATTGTTTGTAGTTTCATTTTAACATTAATGTTATTCTTTTCAAAATTGAATATGTAGAAGTGAATTTATGCATCCTCATTTTGCTTTCTTTTAGAAAAGTACTTTTTACAAGTGCTGTTTCATAGATGTGAAATCATGTTTAAACATTTCTCAAAAAAGCATGTATTTTAATGTTTGTAGTTTCATTTTAACATTTATGTTATTCTTTTCAAATTTGAAATGTAGAAGTGAATTTACAGATTTACATTTTGCTTTCTTGTGGAAAAGTACTTTTTACGTGCTGTTTCATAGATGTGAAACCATGTTTAAACATTTCTCAAAAAAGCATGTATTTTAATGTTTGTAGTTTCATTTTAACATTTATGTTGTTCTTTTCAAAATTGAAATGTAGAAGTGAATTTACAGATCTACATTTTGTTTTCTAGTAGAAAAGTGCTTTTTACATGTGCTGTTTCATTGATGTGAAATCATGTTTAAATATTTCACAAAAAAGCATGTATTTTATTGTTTGTAGTTTCATTTTAACATTTATGTTATTATTTTCAAATTTGAAATGTAGAAGTGAATTTACAGATTTACATTTTGCTTTCTTGTGGAAAAGTACTTTTTACGTGCTGTTTCATAGATGTGAAACCATGTTTAAACATTTCTCAAAAAAGCATGTATTTTAATGTTTGTAGTTTCATTTTAACATTTATGTTGTTCTTTTCAAAATTGAAATGTAGAAGTGAATTTACAGATCTACATTTTGTTTTCTTGTGGAAAAGTGCTTTTTACATTTGCTGTTTCATTGATGTGAAATCATGTTTAAATATTTCACAAAAAAGCATGCATTTTATTGTTTGTAGTTTCATTTTAACATTTATGTTATTATTTTCAAATTTGAAATGTAGAAGTGAATTTACAGATTTACATTTTGCTTTCTTGTGGAAAAGTACTTTTTACAAGTGCTGTTTCATAGATGTGAAAACATGTTTAAACATTTCTCAAAAAAGCATGTATTTTAATGTTTGTAGTTTCATTTTAACATTTATGTTGTTCTTTTCAAAATTGAAATGTAGAAGTGAATTTACAGATCTACATTTTGTTTTCTTGTAGAAAAGTGCTTTTTACCTGTGCTGTTTCATTGATGTGAAATCATGTTTAAACATTACTCAAAAAAGCATGTATTTTAATGTTTGTAGTTTCATTTTAACATTTAAGTTCTTTTCAAACTTGAAATGTAGAAGTGAATTTACAGATCAACATTTTGTTTTCTTGTAGAAAAGTGCTTTTTACCTGTGCTGTTTCATTGATGTGAAATCATGTTTAAACATTACTCAAAAAAGAATGTATTTTAATATTTGTAGTTTCATTTTAACATTTATGTTGTTCTTTTCAAAATTGAAATGTAGAAGTGAATTTACAGATCAACATTTTGTTTTCTTGTAGAAAAGTGCTTTTTACCTGTACTGTTTCATTGATGTGAAATCAGGTTTAAACATTACTCAAAAAAGCATGTATTTTAATATTTGTTGTTTCATTTTAACATTTATGTTATTATTTTCAAATTTGAAATGTAGAAGTGAATTTACTTATTTACATTTTGCTTTCTTGTGGAAAAGTACTTTTTACAAGTGCTGTTTCATAGATGTGAAACCATGTTTAAACATTTCTCAAAAAAGCATGTATTTTAATGTTTGTAATTTCATTTTAACATTTATGTTGTTCTTTTCAAAATTGAAAAGTAGAAGTGAATTTACAGATCTACATTTTGTTTTCTTGTAGAAAAGTGCTTTTTACATGTGCTGTTTCATTGATGTGAAATCATGTTTAAACATTTCACAAAAAAGCATGTATTTTATTGTTTGTAGTTTCATTTTAACATTTATATTATTATTTTCAAATTTGAAATGTAGAAGTGAATTTACAGATTTACATTTTGCTTTCTTGTGGAAAAGTACTTTTTACAAGTGCTGTTTCATAGATGTGAAACCATGTTTAAACATTTCTCAAAAAAGCATGTATTTTAATGTTTGTAGTTTCATTTTAACATTTATGTTATTCTTTTCAAAATTGAAATGTAGAAGTGAATTTACAGATCTACATTTTGCTTTCTTTTAGAAAAGTGCTTTTTACAAGTGCTGTTTCATTGATGTGAAATCATGTTTAAACATTTCACAAAAAAGCATGTATTTTATTGTTTGTAGTTTCATTTAAACATTTATGTTATTCTTTTCAAATTTGAAATGTAGAAGTGAATTTACAGATTTACATTTTGCTTTCTTGTGGAAAAGTACTTTTTACAAGTGCTGTTTCATAGATGTGAAACCATGTTTAAACATTTCTCAAAAAAGCATGTATTTTAATGTTTGTAGTTTCATTTTAACATTTATGTTATTCCTTTCAAAATTGAAATGTAGAAGTGAATTTACAGATCTACATTTTTTTTTCTTGTAGAAAAGTACTTTTTACGTGCTGTTTCATTGATGTGAAACCATGTTTAAACATTTCTCAAAAAAGCATGTATTTTAATGTTTGTAGTTTCATTTTAACATTTATGTTATTCTTTTCAAATTTGAAATGTAGAAGTGAATTTAAAGATTTACATTTTGCTTTCTTGTGGAAAAGTACTTTTTACAAGTGTTGTTTCATAGATGTGAAACCATGTTTAAACATTTCTCAAAAAAGCATGTATTTTAATGTTTGTAGTTTCATTTTAACATTTATGTTATTCTTTTCAAAATTGAAATGTAGAAGTGAATTTACAGATCGACATTTTGTTTTCTTGTAAAAAAGTACTTTTTACAAGTGCTGTTTCATAGATGTGAAATCATGTTTAAACATTTCTCAAAAAAGCATGTATTTTATTGTTTGTAGTTTCATTTTAACATTAATGTTATTCTTTTCAAAATTGAATATGTAGAAGTGAATTTATGCATCCTCATTTTGCTTTCTTTTAGAAAAGTACTTTTTACAAGTGCTGTTTCATAGATGTGAAATCATGTTTAAACATTTCTCAAAAAAGCATGTATTTTAATGTTTGTAGTTTCATTTTAACATTTATGTTATTCTTTTCAAATTTGAAATGTAGAAGTGAATTTACAGATTTACATTTTGCTTTCTTGTGGAAAAGTACTTTTTACGTGCTGTTTCATAGATGTGAAACCATGTTTAAACATTTCTCAAAAAAGCATGTATTTTAATGTTTGTAGTTTCATTTTAACATTTATGTTGTTCTTTTCAAAATTGAAATGTAGAAGTGAATTTACAGATCTACATTTTGTTTTCTAGTAGAAAAGTGCTTTTTACATGTGCTGTTTCATTGATGTGAAATCATGTTTAAATATTTCACAAAAAAGCATGTATTTTATTGTTTGTAGTTTCATTTTAACATTTATGTTATTATTTTCAAATTTGAAATGTAGAAGTGAATTTACAGATTTACATTTTGCTTTCTTGTGGAAAAGTACTTTTTACGTGCTGTTTCATAGATGTGAAACCATGTTTAAACATTTCTCAAAAAAGCATGTATTTTAATGTTTGTAGTTTCATTTTAACATTTATGTTGTTCTTTTCAAAATTGAAATGTAGAAGTGAATTTACAGATCTACATTTTGTTTTCTTGTGGAAAAGTGCTTTTTACATTTGCTGTTTCATTGATGTGAAATCATGTTTAAATATTTCACAAAAAAGCATGCATTTTATTGTTTGTAGTTTCATTTTAACATTTATGTTATTATTTTCAAATTTGAAATGTAGAAGTGAATTTACAGATTTACATTTTGCTTTCTTGTGGAAAAGTACTTTTTACAAGTGCTGTTTCATAGATGTGAAAACATGTTTAAACATTTCTCAAAAAAGCATGTATTTTAATGTTTGTAGTTTCATTTTAACATTTATGTTGTTCTTTTCAAAATTGAAATGTAGAAGTGAATTTACAGATCTACATTTTGTTTTCTTGTAGAAAAGTGCTTTTTACCTGTGCTGTTTCATTGATGTGAAATCATGTTTAAACATTACTCAAAAAAGCATGTATTTTAATGTTTGTAGTTTCATTTTAACATTTAAGTTCTTTTCAAACTTGAAATGTAGAAGTGAATTTACAGATCAACATTTTGTTTTCTTGTAGAAAAGTGCTTTTTACCTGTGCTGTTTCATTGATGTGAAATCATGTTTAAACATTACTCAAAAAAGAATGTATTTTAATATTTGTAGTTTCATTTTAACATTTATGTTGTTCTTTTCAAAATTGAAATGTAGAAGTGAATTTACAGATCAACATTTTGTTTTCTTGTAGAAAAGTGCTTTTTACCTGTACTGTTTCATTGATGTGAAATCAGGTTTAAACATTACTCAAAAAAGCATGTATTTTAATGTTTGTAGTTTCATTTTAACATTTATGTTGTTCTTTTCAAAATTGAAATGTAGAAGTGAATTTACAGATCAACATTTTGTTTTCTTTTAGAAAAGTGCTTTTTACATGTGCTGTTTCATTGATGTGAAATCATGTTTAAACATTTCACAAAAAAGCATGTATTTTATTGTTTGTAGTTTCATTTTAACATTTATGTTATTCTTTTCAAATTTGAAATGTAGAAGTGAATTTACAGATTTACATTTTGCTTTCTTGTGGACAAGTACTTTTTACAATTGCTGTTTCATGGATGTGAAATCATGTTTAAACATTACTCAAAAAAGCATGTATTTTAATATTTGTAGTTTCATTTTAACATTTATGTAGTTGTTTTCAAAATTGAAATGTAGAAGTGAATTTACAGATCTACATTTTGTTTTCTTGTAGAAAAGTGCTTTTTACATGTGCTGTTTCATTGATGTGAAATCATGTTTAAATATTTCACAAAAAAGCATGTATTTTATTGTTTGTAGTTTCATTTTAACATTTATGTTATTATTTTCAAATTTGAAATGTAGAAGTGAATTTACAGATTTACATTTTGCTTTCTTGTGGAAAAGTACTTTTTACAAGTGCTGTTTCATAGATGTGAAACCATGTTTAAACATTTCTCAAAAAAGCATGTATTTTAATGTTTGTAATTTCATTTTAACATTTATGTTGTTCTTTTCAAAATTGAAAAGTAGAAGTGAATTTACAGATCTACATTTTGTTTTCTTGTAGAAAAGTGCTTTTTACATGTGCTGTTTCATTGATGTGAAATCATGTTTAAACATTTCACAAAAAAGCATGTATTTTATTGTTTGTAGTTTCATTTTAACATTTATGTTGTTCTTTTCAAAATTGAAATGTAGAAGTGAATTTACAGATCTACATTTTGTTTTCTTGTAGAAAAGTGCTTTTTACCTGTGCTGTTTCATTGATGTGAAATCATGTTTAAACATTACTCAAAAAAGCATGTATTTTAATGTTTGTAGTTTCATTTTAACATTTAAGTTCTTTTCAAACTTGAAATGTAGAAGTGAATTTACAGATCAACATTTTGTTTTCTTGTAGAAAAGTGCTTTTTACCTGTGCTGTTTCATTGATGTGAAATCATGTTTAAACATTACTCAAAAAAGAATGTATTTTAATATTTGTAGTTTCATTTTAACATTTATGTTGTTCTTTTCAAAATTGAAATGTAGAAGTGAATTTACAGATCAACATTTTGTTTTCTTGTAGAAAAGTGCTTTTTACCTGTACTGTTTCATTGATGTGAAATCAGGTTTAAACATTACTCAAAAAAGCATGTATTTTAATGTTTGTAGTTTCATTTTAACATTTATGTTGTTCTTTTCAAAATTGAAATGTAGAAGTGAATTTACAGATCAACATTTTGTTTTCTTTTAGAAAAGTGCTTTTTACATGTGCTGTTTCATTGATGTGAAATCATGTTTAAACATTTCACAAAAAAGCATGTATTTTATTGTTTGTAGTTTCATTTTAACATTTATGTTATTCTTTTCAAATTTGAAATGTAGAAGTGAATTTACAGATTTACATTTTGCTTTCTTGTGGACAAGTACTTTTTACAATTGCTGTTTCATGGATGTGAAATCATGTTTAAACATTACTCAAAAAAGCATGTATTTTAATATTTGTAGTTTCATTTTAACATTTATGTAGTTGTTTTCAAAATTGAAATGTAGAAGTGAATTTACAGATCTACATTTTGTTTTCTTGTAGAAAAGTGCTTTTTACATGTGCTGTTTCATTGATGTGAAATCATGTTTAAATATTTCACAAAAAAGCATGTATTTTATTGTTTGTAGTTTCATTTTAACATTTATGTTATTATTTTCAAATTTGAAATGTAGAAGTGAATTTACAGATTTACATTTTGCTTTCTTGTGGAAAAGTACTTTTTACAAGTGCTGTTTCATAGATGTGAAACCATGTTTAAACATTTCTCAAAAAAGCATGTATTTTAATGTTTGTAATTTCATTTTAACATTTATGTTGTTCTTTTCAAAATTGAAAAGTAGAAGTGAATTTACAGATCTACATTTTGTTTTCTTGTAGAAAAGTGCTTTTTACATGTGCTGTTTCATTGATGTGAAATCATGTTTAAACATTTCACAAAAAAGCATGTATTTTATTGTTTGTAGTTTCATTTTAACATTTATGTTATTATTTTCAAATTTGAAATGTAGAAGTGAATTTACAGATTTACATTTTGCTTTCTTGTGGAAAAGTACTTTTTACAAGTGCTGTTTCATAGATGTGAAACCATGTTTAAACATTTCTCAAAAAAGCATGTATTTTAATGTTTGTAGTTTCATTTTAACATTTATGTTATTCTTTTCAAAATTGAAATGTAGAAGTGAATTTACAGATCTACATTTTGCTTTCTTTTAGAAAAGTGCTTTTTACAAGTGCTGTTTCATAGATGTGAAATCATGTTTAAACATTTCACAAAAAAGCATGTATTTTATTGTTTGTAGTTTCATTTAAACATTTATGTTATTCTTTTCAAATTTGAAATGTAGAAGTGAATTTACAGATTTACATTTTGCTTTCTTGTGGAAAAGTACTTTTTACAAGTGCTGTTTCATAGATGTGAAACCATGTTTAAACATTTCTCAAAAAAGCATGTATTTTAATGTTTGTAGTTTCATTTTAACATTTACGTTATTCCTTTCAAAATTGAAATGTAGAAGTGAATTTACAGATCTACATTTTGTTTTCTTGTAGAAAAGTGCTTTTTACATGTGCTGTTTCATTGATGTGAAATCATGTTTAAATATTTCACAAAAAAGCATGTATTTTATTGTTTGTAGTTTCATTTTAACATTTATGTTATTATTTTCAAATTTGAAATGTAGAAGTGAATTTACAGATTTACATTTTGCTTTCTTGTGGAAAAGTACTTTTTACAAGTGCTGTTTCATAGATGTGAATCCATGTTTAAACATTTCTCAAAAAAGCATGTATTTTAATGTTTGTAGTTTCATTTTAACATTTATGTTGTTCTTTTCAAAATTGAAATGTAGAAGTGAATTTACAGATCAACATTTTGTTTTCTTGTAGAAAAGTGCTTTTTACCTGTGCTGTTTCATTGATGTGAAATCAGGTTTAAACATTACTCAAAAAAGCATGTATTTTAATGTTTGTAGTTTCATTTTAACATTTATGTTGTTCTTTTCAAAATTGAAATGTAGAAGTGAATTTACAGATCAACATTTTGTTTTCTTGTAGAAAAGTGCTTTTTACCTGTGCTGTTTCATTGATGTGAAGTCATGTTTAAACGTTACTCAAAAAAGCATGTATTTTAATATTTGTAGTTTCATTTTAACATTTATGTTGTTCTTTTCAAAATTGAAATGTAGAAGTGAATTTACAGATCTACATTTTGTTTTCTTGTAGAAAAGTGCTTTTTACATGTGCTGTTTCATTGATGTGAAATCATGTTTAAATATTTCACAAAAAAGCATGTATTTTATTGTTTGTATTTTCATTTTAACATTTATGTTATTATTTTCAAATTTGAAATGTAGAAGTGAATTTACAGATTTACATTTTGCTTTCTTGTGGAAAAGTACTTTTTACGTGCTGTTTCATAGATGTGAAACCATGTTTAAACATTTCTCAAAAAAGCATGTATTTTAATGTTTATAGTTTCATTTTAACATTTATGTTGTTCTTTTCAAAATTGAAATGTAGAAGTGAATTTACAGATCTACATTTTGTTTTCTTGTAGAAAAGTGCTTTTTACATTTGCTGTTTCATTGATGTGAAATCATGTTTAAATATTTCACAAAAAAGCATGCATTTTATTGTTTGTAGTTTCATTTAAACATTTATGTTATTCTTTTCAAATTTGAAATGTAGAAGTGAATTTACAGATTTACATTTTGCTTTCTTGTGGAAAAGTACTTTTTACAAGTGCTGTTTCATAGATGTGAAACCATGTTTAAACATTTCTCAAAAAAGCATGTATTTTAATGTTTGTAGTTTCATTTTAACATTTATGTTATTCCTTTCAAAATTGAAATGTAGAAGTGAATTTACAGATCTACATTTTTTTTTCTTGTAGAAAAGTACTTTTTACGTGCTGTTTCATTGATGTGAAACCATGTTTAAACATTTCTCAAAAAAGCATGTATTTTAATGTTTGTAGTTTCATTTTAACATTTATGTTATTCTTTTCAAATTTGAAATGTAGAAGTGAATTTACAGATTTACATTTTGCTTTCTTGTGGAAAAGTACTTTTTACAAGTGTTGTTTCATAGATGTGAAACCATGTTTAAACATTTCTCAAAAAAGCATGTATTTTAATGTTTGTAGTTTCATTTTAACATTTATGTTATTCTTTTCAAAATTGAAATGTAGAAGTGAATTTACAGATCGACATTTTGTTTTCTTGTAAAAAAGTACTTTTTACAAGTGCTGTTTCATAGATGTGAAATCATGTTTAAACATTTCTCAAAAAAGCATGTATTTTATTGTTTGTAGTTTCATTTTAACTTTAATGTTATTCTTTTCAAAATTGAATATGTAGAAGTGAATTTATGCATCCTCATTTTGCTTTCTTTTAGAAAAGTACTTTTTACAAGTGCTGTTTCATAGATGTGAAATCATGTTTAAACATTTCTCAAAAAAGCATGTATTTTAATGTTTGTAGTTTCATTTTAACATTTATGTTATTCTTTTCAAATTTGAAATGTAGAAGTGAATTTACAGATTTACATTTTGCTTTCTTGTGGAAAAGTACTTTTACGTGCTGTTTCATAGATGTGAAACCATGTTTAAACATTTCTCAAAAAAGCATGTATTTTAATGTTTGTAGTTTCATTTTAACATTTATGTTGTTCTTTTCAAAATTGAAATGTAGAAGTGAATTTACAGATCTACATTTTGTTTTCTTGTAGAAAAGTGCTTTTTACATGTGCTGTTTCATTGATGTGAAATCATGTTTAAATATTTCACAAAAAAGCATGTATTTTATTGTTTGTAGTTTCATTTTAACATTTATGTTATTATTTTCAAATTTGAAATGTAGAAGTGAATTTACAGATTTACATTTTGCTTTCTTGTGGAAAAGTACTTTTTACGTGCTGTTTCATAGATGTGAAACCATGTTTAAACATTTCTCAAAAAAGCATGTATTTTAATGTTTGTAGTTTCATTTTAACATTTATGTTGTTCTTTTCAAAATTGAAATGTAGAAGTGAATTTACAGATCTACATTTTGTTTTCTTGTAGAAAAGTGCTTTTTACATTTGCTGTTTCATTGATGTGAAATCATGTTTAAATATTTCACAAAAAAGCATGCATTTTATTGTTTGTAATTTCATTTTAACATTTATGTTATTATTTTCAAATTTGAAATGTAGAAGTGAATTTACAGATTTACATTTTGCTTTCTTGTGGAAAAGTACTTTTTACAAGTGCTGTTTCATAGATGTGAAAACATGTTTAAACATTTCTCAAAAAAGCATGTATTTTAATGTTTGTAGTTTCATTTTAACATTTATGTTGTTCTTTTCAAAATTGAAATGTAGAAGTGAATTTACAGATCTACATTTTGTTTTCTTGTAGAAAAGTGCTTTTTACCTGTGCTGTTTCATTGATATGAAATCATGTTTAAACATTACTCAAAAAAGCATGTATTTTAATGTTTGTAGTTTCATTTTAACATTTAAGTTCTTTTCAAACTTGAAATGTAGAAGTGAATTTACAGATCAACATTTTGTTTTCTTGTAGAAAAGTGAATTTTACCTGTGCTGTTTCATTGATGTGAAATCATGTTTAAACATTACTCAAAAAAGCATGTATTTTAATATTTGTAGTTTCATTTTAACATTTATGTTGTTCTTTTCAAAATTGAAATGTAGAAGTGAATTTACAGATCAACATTTTGTTTTCTTGTAGAAAAGTGCTTTTTACCTGTACTGTTTCATTGATGTGAAATCAGGTTTAAACATTACTCAAAAAAGCATGTATTTTAATGTTTGTAGTTTCATTTTAACATTTATGTTGTTCTTTTCAAAATTGAAATGTAGAAGTGAATTTACAGATCAACATTTTGTTTTCTTTTAGAAAAGTGCTTTTTACATGTGCTGTTTCATTGATGTGAAATCATGTTTAAACATTTCACAAAAAAGCATGTATTTTATTGTTTGTAGTTTCATTTTAACATTTATGTTATTCTTTTCAAATTTGAAATGTAGAAGTGAATTTACAGATTTACATTTTGCTTTCTTGTGGAAAAGTACTTTTTACAATTGCTGTTTCATAGATGTGAAACCATGTTTAAACATTTCTCAAAAAAGCATGTATTTTAATGTTTGTAGTTTCATTTTAACATTTATGTTATTCTTTTCAAAATTGAAATGTTAGAAGTGAATTTACGCATCCTCATTTTGCTTTCTTTTAGAAAAGTACTTTTCACAAGTGCTGTTTCATTGATGTGAAATCATGTTTAAATATATCACAAAAAAGAATGTATTTTATTGTTTGTAGTTTCATTTTAACATTTATGTTATTATTTTCAAATTTGAAATGTAGAACTGAATTTACAGATTTACATTTTGCTTTCTTGTGGAAAAGTACTTTTTACAAGTGCTGTTTCATAGATGTGAAACCATGTTTAAATATTTCTCCAAAAAGCATGTATTTTAATGTTTGTAGTTTCATTTTAACATTTATGTTGTTCTTTTCAAAATTGAAATGTAGAAGTGAATTTACAGATCTACATTTTGTTTTCTTGTAGAAAAGTGCTTTTTACATGTGCTGTTTCATTGATGTGAAATCATGTTTAAATATTTCACAAAAAAGCATGTATTTTATTGTTTGTAGTTTCATTTTAACATTTATGTTATTATTTTCAAATTTGAAATGTAGAAGTGAATTTACAGATTT
Organism: Narcine bancroftii; assembly: GCF_036971445.1. NCBI lineage: Eukaryota > Metazoa > Chordata > Chondrichthyes > Torpediniformes > Narcinidae > Narcine > Narcine bancroftii. Next base: position 1,829,024 of record NW_027211800.1, on the reverse strand, counting down.
ACATTTTGCTTTCTTGTGGAAAAGTACTTTTTACAAGTGCTGTTTCATAGATGTGAAACCATGTTTAAACATTTCTCAAAAAAGCATGTATTTTAATGTTTGTAGTTTCATTTTAACATTTATGTTGTTCTTTTCAAAATTGAAATGTAGAAGTGAATTTACAGATCAACATTTTGTTTTCTTGTAGAAAAGTGCTTTTTACCTGTGCTGTTTCATTGATGTGAAATCAGGTTTAAACATTACTCAAAAAAGCATGTATTTTAATGTTTGTAGTTTCATTTTAACATTTATGTTGTTCTTTTCAAAATTGAAATGTAGAAGTGAATTTACAGATCAACATTTTGTTTTCTTGTAGAAAAGTGCTTTTTACTTGTGCTGTTTCATTGATGTGAAATCATGTTTAAACATTACTCAAAAAAGCATGTATTTTAATATTTGTAGTTTCATTTTAACATTTATGTAGTTGTTTTCAAAATTGAAATGTAGAAGTGAATTTACAGATCTACATTTTGTTTTCTTGTAGAAAAGTGCTTTTTACATGTGCTGTTTCATTGATGTGAAATCATGTTTAAATATTTCACAGAAAAGCATGTATTTTATTGTTTGTAGTTTCATTTTAACATTTATGTTATTATTTTCAAATTTGAAATGTAGAAGTGAATTTACAGATTTACATTTTGCTTTCTTGTGGAAAAGTACTTTTTACAAGTGCTGTTTCATAGATGTGAAACCATGTTTAAACATTTCTCAAAAAAGCATGTATTTTAATGTTTGTAATTTCATTTTAACATTTATGTTGTTCTTTTCAAAATTGAAAAGTAGAAGTGAATTTACAGATCTACATTTTGTTTTCTTGTAGAAAAGTGCTTTTTACAAGTGCTGTTTCATAGATGTGAAATCATGTTTAAACATTTCACAAAAAAGCATGTATTTTATTGTTTGTAGTTTCATTTAAACATTTATGTTATTCTTTTCAAATTTGAAATGTAGAAGTGAATTTACAGATTTACATTTTGCTTTCTTGTGGAAAAGTACTTTTTACAAGTGCTGTTTCATAGATGTGAAACCATGTTTAAACATTTCTCAAAAAAGCATGTATTTTAATGTTTGTAGTTTCATTTTAACATTTATGTTATTCCTTTCAAAATTGAAATGTAGAAGTGAATTTACAGATCTACATTTTTTTTTCTTGTAGAAAAGTGCTTTTTACATGTGCTGTTTCATTGATGTGAAATAATGTTTAAATATTTCACAAAAAAGCATGTATTTTATTGTTTGTAGTTTCATTTTAACATTTATGTTATTATTTTCAAATTTGAAATGTAGAAGTGAATTTACAGATTTACATTTTGCTTTCTTGTGGAAAAGTACTTTTTACAAGTGCTGTTTCATAGATGTGAATCCATGTTTAAACATTTCTCAAAAAAGCATGTATTTTAATGTTTGTAGTTTCATTTTAACATTTATGTTGTTCTTTTCAAAATTGAAATGTAGAAGTGAATTTACAGATCAACATTTTGTTTTCTTGTAGAAAAGTGCTTTTTACCTGTGCTGTTTCATTGATGTGAAATCAGGTTTAAACATTACTCAAAAAAGCATGTATTTTAATGTTTGTAGTTTCATTTTAACATTTATGTTGTTCTTTTCAAAATTGAAATGTAGAAGTGAATTTACAGATCAACATTTTGTTTTCTTGTAGAAAAGTGCTTTTTACCTGTGCTGTTTCATTGATGTGAAGTCATGTTTAAACGTTACTCAAAAAAGCATGTATTTTAATATTTGTAGTTTCATTTTAACATTTATGTTGTTCTTTTCAAAATTGAAATGTAGAAGTGAATTTACAGATCTACATTTTGTTTTCTTGTAGAAAAGTGCTTTTTACATGTGCTGTTTCATTGATGCGAAATCATGTTTAAATATTTCACAAAAAAGCATGTATTTTATTGTTTGTAGTTTCATTTTAACATTTATGTTATTATTTTCAAATTTGAAATGTAGAAGTGAATTTACAGATTTACATTTTGCTTTCTTGTGGAAAAGTACTTTTTACGTGCTGTTTCATAGATGTGAAACCATGTTTAAACATTTCTCAAAAAAGCATGTATTTTAATGTTTGTAGTTTCATTTTAACATTTATGTTGTTCTTTTCAAAATTGAAATGTAGAAGTGAATTTACAGATCTACATTTTGTTTTCTTGTAGAAAAGTGCTTTTTACATTTGCTGTTTCATTGATGTGAAATCATGTTTAAATATTTCACAAAAAAGCATGCATTTTATTGTTTGTAGTTTCATTTTAACATTTATGTTATTATTTTCAAATTTGAAATGTAGAAGTGAATTTACAGATTTACATTTTGCTTTTTGTGGAAAAGTACTTTTTACAAGTGCTGTTTCATAGATGTGAAAACATGTTTAAACATTTCTCAAAAAAGCATGTATTTTAATGTTTGTAGTTTCATTTTAACATTTATGTTGTTCTTTTCAAAATTGAAATGTAGAAGTGAATTTACATATCTACATTTTGTTTTCTTGTAGAAAAGTGCTTTTTACCTGTGCTGTTTCATTGATGTGAAATCATGTTTAAACATTACTCAAAAAAGCATGTATTTTAATGTTTGTAGTTTCATTTTAACATTTAAGTTCTTTTCAAACTTGAAATGTAGAAGTGAATTTACAGATCAACATTTTGTTTTCTTGTAGAAAAGTGCTTTTTACCTGTGCTGTTTCATTGATGTGAAATCATGTTTAAACATTACTCAAAAAAGCATGTATTTTAATATTTGTAGTTTCATTTTAACATTTATGTTGTTCTTTTCAAAATTGAAATGTAGAAGTGAATTTACAGATCAACATTTTGTTTTCTTGTTGAAAAGTGCTTTTTACCTGTACTGTTTCATTGATGTGAAATCAGGTTTAAACATTACTCAAAAAAGCATGTATTTTAATGTTTGTAGTTTCATTTTAACATTTATGTTGTTCTTTTCAAAATTGAAATGTAGAAGTGAATTTACAGATCAACATTTTGTTTTCTTGTTGAAAAGTGCTTTTTACCTGTACTGTTTCATTGATGTGAAATCATGTTTAAACATTTCTCAAAAAAGCATGTATTTTATTGTTTGTAGTTTCATTTTAACTTTAATGTTATTCTTTTCAAAATTGAATATGTAGAAGTGAATTTATGCATCCTCATTTTGCTTTCTTTTAGAAAAGTACTTTTTACAAGTGCTGTTTCATAGATGTGAAATCATGTTTAAACATTTCTCAAAAAAGCATGTATTTTAATGTTTGTAGTTTCATTTTAACATTTATGTTATTCTTTTCAAATTTGAAATGTAGAAGTGAATTTACAGATTTACATTTTGCTTTCTTGTGGAAAAGTACTTTTACGTGCTGTTTCATAGATGTGAAACCATGTTTAAACATTTCTCAAAAAAGCATGTATTTTAATGTTTGTAGTTTCATTTTAACATTTATGTTGTTCTTTTCAAAATTGAAATGTAGAAGTGAATTTACAGATCTACATTTTGTTTTCTTGTAGAAAAGTGCTTTTTACATGTGCTGTTTCATTGATGTGAAATCATGTTTAAATATTTCACAAAAAAGCATGTATTTTATTGTTTGTAGTTTCATTTTAACATTTATGTTATTATTTTCAAATTTGAAATGTAGAAGTGAATTTACAGATTTACATTTTGCTTTCTTGTGGAAAAGTACTTTTTACGTGCTGTTTCATAGATGTGAAACCATGTTTAAACATTACTCAAAAAAGCATGTATTTTAATGTTTGTAGTTTCATTTTAACATTTAAGTTCTTTTCAAACTTGAAATGTAGAAGTGAATTTACAGATCAACATTTTGTTTTCTTGTAGAAAAGTGCATTTTACCTGTGCTGTTTCATTGATGTGAAATCATGTTTAAACATTACTCAAAAAAGCATGTATTTTAATATTTGTAGTTTCATTTTAACATTTATGTTGTTCTTTTCAAAATTGAAATGTAGAAGTGAATTTACAGATCAACATTTTGTTTTCTTGTAGAAAAGTGCTTTTTACCTGTACTGTTTCATTGATGTGAAATCAGGTTTAAACATTACTCAAAAAAGCATGTATTTTAATGTTTGTAGTTTCATTTTAACATTTATGTTGTTCTTTTCAAAATTGAAATGTAGAAGTGAATTTACAGATCAACATTTTGTTTTCTTTTAGAAAAGTGCTTTTTACATGTGCTGTTTCATTGATGTGAAATCATGTTTAAACATTTCACAAAAAAGCATGTATTTTATTGTTTGTAGTTTCATTTTAACATTTATGTTATTCTTTTCAAATTTGAAATGTAGAAGTGAATTTACAGATTTACATTTTGCTTTCTTGTGGAAAAGTACTTTTTACAATTGCTGTTTCATAGATGTGAAACCATGTTTAAACATTTCTCAAAAAAGCATGTATTTTAATGTTTGTAGTTTCATTTTAACATTTATGATATTCTTTTCAAAATTGAAATGTTAGAAGTGAATTTACGCATCCTCATTTTGCTTTCATTTAGAAAAGTACTTTTCACAAGTGCTGTTTCATTGATGTGAAATCATGTTTAAATATATCACAAAAAAGCATGTATTTTATTGTTTGTAGTTTCATTTTAACATTTATGTTATTATTTTCAAATTTGAAATGTAGAACTGAATTTACAGATTTACATTTTGCTTTCTTGTGGAAAAGTACTTTTTACAAGTGCTGTTTCATAGATGTGAAACCATGTTTAAATATTTCTCCAAAAAGCATGTATTTTAATGTTTGTAGTTTCATTTTAACATTTATGTTGTTCTTTTCAAAATTGAAATGTAGAAGTGAATTTACAGATCTACATTTTGTTTTCTTGTAGAAAAGTGCTTTTTACATGTGCTGTTTCATTGATGTGAAATCATGTTTAAATATTTCACAAAAAAGCATGTATTTTATTGTTTGTAGTTTCATTTTAACATTTATGTTATTATTTTCAAATTTGAAATGTAGAAGTGAATTTACAGATTTACATTTTGCTTTCTTGTGGAAAAGTACTTTTTACAAGTGCTGTTTCATAGATGTGAATCCATGTTTAAACATTTCTCAAAAAAGCATGTATTTTAATGTTTGTAGTTTCATTTTAACATTTATGTTGTTCTTTTCAAAATTGAAATGTAGAAGTGAATTTACAGATCAACATTTTGTTTTCTTGTAGAAAAGTGCTTTTTACCTGTGCTGTTTCATTGATGTGAAATCAGGTTTAAACATTACTCAAAAAAGCATGTATTTTAATGTTTGTAGTTTCATTTTAACATTTATGTTGTTCTTTTCAAAATTGAAATGTAGAAGTGAATTTACAGATCAACATTTTGTTTTCTTGTAGAAAAGTGCTTTTTACCTGTGCTGTTTCATTGATGTGAAGTCATGTTTAAACGTTACTCAAAAAAGCATGTATTTTAATATTTGTAGTTTCATTTTAACATTTATGTTATTCCTTTCAAAATTGAAATGTAGAAGTGAATTTACAGATCTACATTTTGTTTTCTTGTAGAAAAGTGCTTTTTACATGTGCTGTTTCATTGATGTGAAATCATGTTTAAATATTTCACAAAAAAGCATGTATTTTATTGTTTGTAGTTTCATTTTAACATTTATGTTATTATTTTCAAATTTGAAATGTAGAAGTGAATTTACAGATTTACATTTTGCTTTCTTGTGGAAAAGTACTTTTTACGTGCTGTTTCATAGATGTGAAACCATGTTTAAACATTTCTCAAAAAAGCATGTATTTTAATGTTTGTAGTTTCATTTTAACATTTATGTTGTTCTTTTCAAAATTGAAATGTAGAAGTGAATTTACAGATCTACATTTTGTTTTCTTGTAGAAAAGTGCTTTTTACATTTGCTGTTTCATTGATGTGAAATCATGTTTAAATATTTCACAAAAAAGCATGCATTTTATTGTTTGTAGTTTCATTTTAACATTTATGTTATTATTTTCAAATTTGAAATGTAGAAGTGAATTTACAGATTTACATTTTGCTTTCTTGTGGAAAAGTACTTTTTACAAGTGCTGTTTCATAGATGTGAAAACATGTTTAAACATTTCTCAAAAAAGCATGTATTTTAATGTTTGTAGTTTCATTTTAACATTTATGTTGTTCTTTTCAAAATTGAAATGTAGAAGTGAATTTACATATCTACATTTTGTTTTCTTGTAGAAAAGTGCTTTTTACCTGTGCTGTTTCATTGATGTGAAATCATGTTTAAACATTACTCAAAAAAGCATGTATTTTAATGTTTGTAGTTTCATTTTAACATTTAAGTTCTTTTCAAACTTGAAATGTAGAAGTGAATTTACAGATCAACATTTTGTTTTCTTGTAGAAAAGTGCTTTTTACCTGTGCTGTTTCATTGATGTGAAATCATGTTTAAACATTACTCAAAAAAGCATGTATTTTAATATTTGTAGTTTCATTTTAACATTTATGTTGTTCTTTTCAAAATTGAAATGTAGAAGTGAATTTACAGATCAACATTTTGTTTTCTTGTTGAAAAGTGCTTTTTACCTGTACTGTTTCATTGATGTGAAATCAGGTTTAAACATTACTCAAAAAAGCATGTATTTTAATGTTTGTAGTTTCATTTTAACATTTATGTTGTTCTTTTCAAAATTGAAATGTAGAAGTGAATTTACAGATCAACATTTTGTTTTCTTTTAGAAAAGTGCTTTTTACATGTGCTGTTTCATTGATGTGAAATCATGTTTAAACATTTCACAAAAAAGCATGTATTTTATTGTTTGTAGTTTCATTTTAACATTTATGTTATTCTTTTCAAATTTGAAATGTAGAAGTGAATTTACAGATTTACATTTTGCTTTCTTGTGGAAAAGTACTTTTTACAATTTCTGTTTCATAGATGTGAAACCATGTTTAAACATTTCTCAAAAAAGCATGTATTTTAATGTTTGTAGTTTCATTTTAACATTTATGTTATTCTTTTCAAAATTGAAATGTTAGAAGTGAATTTACGCATCCTCATTTTGCTTTCTTTTAGAAAAGTACTTTTCACAAGTGCTGTTTCATTGATGTGAAATCATGTTTAAATATATCACAAAAAAGCATGTATTTTATTGTTTGTAGTTTCATTTTAACATTTATGTTATTATTTTCAAATTTGAAATGTAGAACTGAATTTACAGATTTACATTTTGCTTTCTTGTGGAAAAGTACTTTTTACAAGTGCTGTTTCATAGATGTGAAACCATGTTTAAATATTTCTCCAAAAAGCATGTATTTTAATGTTTGTAGTTTCATTTTAACATTTATGTTGTTCTTTTCAAAATTGAAATGTAGAAGTGAATTTACAGATCTACATTTTGTTTTCTTGTAGAAAAGTGCTTTTTACATGTGCTGTTTCATTGATGTGAAATCATGTTTAAATATTTCACAAAAAAGCATGTATTTTATTGTTTGTAGTTTCATTTTAACATTTATGTTATTATTTTCAAATTTGAAATGTAGAAGTGAATTTACAGATTTACATTTTGCTTTCTTGTGGAAAAGTACTTTTTACAAGTGCTGTTTCATAGATGTGAAACCATGTTTAAACATTTCTCAAAAAAGCATGTATTTTAATGTTTGTAGTTTCATTTTAACATTTATGTTGTTCTTTTCAAAATTGAAATGTAGAAGTGAATTTACAGATCAACATTTTGTTTTCTTGTAGAAAAGTGCTTTTTACCTGTGCTGTTTCATTGATGTGAAATCAGGTTTAAACATTACTCAAAAAAGCATGTATTTTAATGTTTGTAGTTTCATTTTAACATTTATGTTGTTCTTTTCAAAATTGAAATGTAGAAGTGAATTTACAGATCAACATTTTGTTTTCTTGTAGAAAAGTGCTTTTTACCTGTGCTGTTTCATTGATGTGAAATCAGGTTTAAACATTACTCAAAAAAGCATGTATTTTAATGTTTGTAGTTTCATTTTAACATTTATGTTGTTCTTTTCAAAATTGAAATGTAGAAGTGAATTTACAGATCTACATTTTGTTTTCTTGTAGAAAAGTGCTTTTTACTTTTGCTGTTTCATTGATGTGAAATCATGTTTAAATATTTCACAAAAAAGCATGCATTTTATTGTTTGTAGTTTCATTTTAACATTTATGTTATTATTTTCAAATTTGAAATGTAGAAGTGAATTTACAGATTTACATTTTGCTTTCTTGTGGAAAAGTACTTTTTACAAGTGCTGTTTCATAGATGTGAAAACATGTTTAAACATTTCTCAAAAAAGCATGTATTTTAATGTTTGTAGTTTCATTTTAACATTTATGTTGTTCTTTTCAAAATTGAAATGTAGAAGTGAATTTACAGATCTACATTTTGTTTTCTTGTAGAAAAGTGCTTTTTACCTGTGCTGTTTCATTGATGTGAAATCATGTTTAAACATTACTCAAAAAAGCATGTATTTTAATGTTTGTAGTTTCATTTTAACATTTAAGTTCTTTTCAAACTTGAAATGTAGAAGTGAATTTACAGATCAACATTTTGTTTTCTTGTAGAAAAGTGCATTTTACCTGTGCTGTTTCATTGATGTGAAATCATGTTTAAACATTACTCAAAAAAGCATGTATTTTAATATTTGTAGTTTCATTTTAACATTTATGTTGTTCTTTTCAAAATTGAAATGTAGAAGTGAATTTACAGATCAACATTTTGTTTTCTTGTAGAAAAGTGCTTTTTACCTGTACTGTTTCATTGATGTGAAATCAGGTTTAAACATTACTCAAAAAAGCATGTATTTTAATGTTTGTAGTTTCATTTTAACATTTATGTTGTTCTTTTCAAAATTGAAATGTAGAAGTGAATTTACAGATCAACATTTTGTTTTCTTTTAGAAAAGTGCTTTTTACATGTGCTGTTTCATTGATGTGAAATCATGTTTAAACATTTCACAAAAAAGCATGTATTTTATTGTTTGTAGTTTCATTTTAACATTTATGTTATTCTTTTCAAATTTGAAATGTAGAAGTGAATTTACAGATTTACATTTTGCTTTCTTGTGGAAAAGTACTTTTTACAATTGCTGTTTCATAGATGTGAAACCATGTTTAAACATTTCTCAAAAAAGCATGTATTTTAATGTTTGTAGTTTCATTTTAACATTTATGATATTCTTTTCAAAATTGAAATGTTAGAAGTGAATTTACGCATCCTCATTTTGCTTTCATTTAGAAAAGTACTTTTCACAAGTGCTGTTTCATTGATGTGAAATCATGTTTAAATATATCACAAAAAAGCATGTATTTTATTGTTTGTAGTTTCATTTTAACATTTATGTTATTATTTTCAAATTTGAAATGTAGAACTGAATTTACAGATTTACATTTTGCTTTCTTGTGGAAAAGTACTTTTTACAAGTGCTGTTTCATAGATGTGAAACCATGTTTAAATATTTCTCCAAAAAGCATGTATTTTAATGTTTGTAGTTTCATTTTAACATTTATGTTGTTCTTTTCAAAATTGAAATGTAGAAGTGAATTTACAGATCTACATTTTGTTTTCTTGTAGAAAAGTGCTTTTTACATGTGCTGTTTCATTGATGTGAAATCATGTTTAAATATTTCACAAAAAAGCATGTATTTTATTGTTTGTAGTTTCATTTTAACATTTATGTTATTATTTTCAAATTTGAAATGTAGAAGTGAATTTACAGATTTACATTTTGCTTTCTTGTGGAAAAGTACTTTTTACAAGTGCTGTTTCATAGATGTGAATCCATGTTTAAACATTTCTCAAAAAAGCATGTATTTTAATGTTTGTAGTTTCATTTTAACATTTATGTTGTTCTTTTCAAAATTGAAATGTAGAAGTGAATTTACAGATCAACATTTTGTTTTCTTGTAGAAAAGTGCTTTTTACCTGTGCTGTTTCATTGATGTGAAATCAGGTTTAAACATTACTCAAAAAAGCATGTATTTTAATGTTTGTAGTTTCATTTTAACATTTATGTTGTTCTTTTCAAAATTGAAATGTAGAAGTGAATTTACAGATCAACATTTTGTTTTCTTGTAGAAAAGTGCTTTTTACCTGTGCTGTTTCATTGATGTGAAGTCATGTTTAAACGTTACTCAAAAAAGCATGTATTTTAATATTTGTAGTTTCATTTTAACATTTATGTTATTCCTTTCAAAATTGAAATGTAGAAGTGAATTTACAGATCTACATTTTGTTTTCTTGTAGAAAAGTGCTTTTTACATGTGCTGTTTCATTGATGTGAAATCATGTTTAAATATTTCACAAAAAAGCATGTATTTTATTGTTTGTAGTTTCATTTTAACATTTATGTTATTATTTTCAAATTTGAAATGTAGAAGTGAATTTACAGATTTACATTTTGCTTTCTTGTGGAAAAGTACTTTTTACGTGCTGTTTCATAGATGTGAAACCATGTTTAAACATTTCTCAAAAAAGCATGTATTTTAATGTTTGTAGTTTCATTTTAACATTTATGTTGTTCTTTTCAAAATTGAAATGTAGAAGTGAATTTACAGATCTACATTTTGTTTTCTTGTAGAAAAGTGCTTTTTACATTTGCTGTTTCATTGATGTGAAATCATGTTTAAATATTTCACAAAAAAGCATGCATTTTATTGTTTGTAGTTTCATTTTAACATTTATGTTATTATTTTCAAATTTGAAATGTAGAAGTGAATTTACAGATTTACATTTTGCTTTCTTGTGGAAAAGTACTTTTTACAAGTGCTGTTTCATAGATGTGAAAACATGTTTAAACATTTCTCAAAAAAGCATGTATTTTAATGTTTGTAGTTTCATTTTAACATTTATGTTGTTCTTTTCAAAATTGAAATGTAGAAGTGAATTTACATATCTACATTTTGTTTTCTTGTAGAAAAGTGCTTTTTACCTGTGCTGTTTCATTGATGTGAAATCATGTTTAAACATTACTCAAAAAAGCATGTATTTTAATGTTTGTAGTTTCATTTTAACATTTAAGTTCTTTTCAAACTTGAAATGTAGAAGTGAATTTACAGATCAACATTTTGTTTTCTTGTAGAAAAGTGCTTTTTACCTGTGCTGTTTCATTGATGTGAAATCATGTTTAAACATTACTCAAAAAAGCATGTATTTTAATATTTGTAGTTTCATTTTAACATTTATGTTGTTCTTTTCAAAATTGAAATGTAGAAGTGAATTTACAGATCAACATTTTGTTTTCTTGTTGAAAAGTGCTTTTTACCTGTACTGTTTCATTGATGTGAAATCAGGTTTAAACATTACTCAAAAAAGCATGTATTTTAATGTTTGTAGTTTCATTTTAACATTTATGTTGTTCTTTTCAAAATTGAAATGTAGAAGTGAATTTACAGATCAACATTTTGTTTTCTTTTAGAAAAGTGCTTTTTACATGTGCTGTTTCATTGATGTGAAATCATGTTTAAACATTTCACAAAAAAGCATGTATTTTATTGTTTGTAGTTTCATTTTAACATTTATGTTATTCTTTTCAAATTTGAAATGTAGAAGTGAATTTACAGATTTACATTTTGCTTTCTTGTGGAAAAGTACTTTTTACAATTTCTGTTTCATAGATGTGAAACCATGTTTAAACATTTCTCAAAAAAGCATGTATTTTAATGTTTGTAGTTTCATTTTAACATTTATGTTATTCTTTTCAAAATTGAAATGTTAGAAGTGAATTTACGCATCCTCATTTTGCTTTCTTTTAGAAAAGTACTTTTCACAAGTGCTGTTTCATTGATGTGAAATCATGTTTAAATATATCACAAAAAAGCATGTATTTTATTGTTTGTAGTTTCATTTTAACATTTATGTTATTATTTTCAAATTTGAAATGTAGAACTGAATTTACAGATTTACATTTTGCTTTCTTGTGGAAAAGTACTTTTTACAAGTGCTGTTTCATAGATGTGAAACCATGTTTAAATATTTCTCCAAAAAGCATGTATTTTAATGTTTGTAGTTTCATTTTAACATTTATGTTGTTCTTTTCAAAATTGAAATGTAGAAGTGAATTTACAGATCTACATTTTGTTTTCTTGTAGAAAAGTGCTTTTTACATGTGCTGTTTCATTGATGTGAAATCATGTTTAAATATTTCACAAAAAAGCATGTATTTTATTGTTTGTAGTTTCATTTTAACATTTATGTTATTATTTTCAAATTTGAAATGTAGAAGTGAATTTACAGATTTACATTTTGCTTTCTTGTGGAAAAGTACTTTTTACAAGTGCTGTTTCATAGATGTGAAACCATGTTTAAACATTTCTCAAAAAAGCATGTATTTTAATGTTTGTAGTTTCATTTTAACATTTATGTTGTTCTTTTCAAAATTGAAATGTAGAAGTGAATTTACAGATCAACATTTTGTTTTCTTGTAGAAAAGTGCTTTTTACCTGTGCTGTTTCATTGATGTGAAATCAGGTTTAAACATTACTCAAAAAAGCATGTATTTTAATGTTTGTAGTTTCATTTTAACATTTATGTTGTTCTTTTCAAAATTGAAATGTAGAAGTGAATTTACAGATCAACATTTTGTTTTCTTGTAGAAAAGTGCTTTTTACCTGTGCTGTTTCATTGATGTGAAATCAGGTTTAAACATTACTCAAAAAAGCATGTATTTTAATGTTTGTAGTTTCATTTTAACATTTATGTTGTTCTTTTCAAAATTGAAATGTAGAAGTGAATTTACAGATCAACATTTTGTTTTCTTGTAGAAAAGTGCTTTTTACTTGTGCTGTTTCATTGATGTGAAATCATGTTTAAACATTACTCAAAAAAGCATGTATTTTAATATTTGTAGTTTCATTTTAACATTTATGTAGTTGTTTTCAAAATTGAAATGTAGAAGTGAATTTACAGATCTACATTTTGTTTTCTTGTAGAAAAGTGCTTTTTACATGTGCTGTTTCATTGATGTGAAATCATGTTTAAATATTTCACAGAAAAGCATGTATTTTATTGTTTGTAGTTTCATTTTAACATTTATGTTATTATTTTCAAATTTGAAATGTAGAAGTGAATTTACAGATTTACATTTTGCTTTCTTGTGGAAAAGTACTTTTTACAAGTGCTGTTTCATAGATGTGAAACCATGTTTAAACATTTCTCAAAAAAGCATGTATTTTAATGTTTGTAATTTCATTTTAACATTTATGTTGTTCTTTTCAAAATTGAAAAGTAGAAGTGAATTTACAGATCTACATTTTGTTTTCTTGTAGAAAAGTGCTTTTTACAAGTGCTGTTTCATAGATGTGAAATCATGTTTAAACATTTCACAAAAAAGCATGTATTTTATTGTTTGTAGTTTCATTTAAACATTTATGTTATTCTTTTCAAATTTGAAATGTAGAAGTGAATTTACAGATTTACATTTTGCTTTCTTGTGGAAAAGTACTTTTTACAAGTGCTGTTTCATAGATGTGAAACCATGTTTAAACATTTCTCAAAAAAGCATGTATTTTAATGTTTGTAGTTTCATTTTAACATTTATGTTATTCCTTTCAAAATTGAAATGTAGAAGTGAATTTACAGATCTACATTTTTTTTTCTTGTAGAAAAGTGCTTTTTACATGTGCTGTTTCATTGATGTGAAATCATGTTTAAATATTTCACAAAAAAGCATGTATTTTATTGTTTGTAGTTTCATTTTAACATTTATGTTATTATTTTCAAATTTGAAATGTAGAAGTGAATTTACAGATTTACATTTTGCTTTCTTGTGGAAAAGTACTTTTTACAAGTGCTGTTTCATAGATGTGAATCCATGTTTAAACATTTCTCAAAAAAGCATGTATTTTAATGTTTGTAGTTTCATTTTAACATTTATGTTGTTCTTTTCAAAATTGAAATGTAGAAGTGAATTTACAGATCAACATTTTGTTTTCTTGTAGAAAAGTGCTTTTTACCTGTGCTGTTTCATTGATGTGAAGTCATGTTTAAACGTTACTCAAAAAAGCATGTATTTTAATATTTGTAGTTTCATTTTAACATTTATGTTGTTCTTTTCAAAATTGAAATGTAGAAGTGAATTTACAGATCTACATTTTGTTTTCTTGTAGAAAAGTGCTTTTTACATGTGCTGTTTCATTGATGTGAAATCATGTTTAAATATTTCACAAAAAAGCATGTATTTTATTGTTTGTAGTTTCATTTTAACATTTATGTTATTATTTTCAAATTTGAAATGTAGAAGTGAATTTACAGATTTACATTTTGCTTTCTTGTGGAAAAGTACTTTTTACGTGCTGTTTCATAGATGTGAAACCATGTTTAAACATTTCTCAAAAAAGCATGTATTTTAATGTTTGTAGTTTCATTTTAACATTTATGTTGTTCTTTTCAAAATTGAAATGTAGAAGTGAATTTACAGATCTACATTTTGTTTTCTTGTAGAAAAGTGCTTTTTACATTTGCTGTTTCATTGATGTGAAATCATGTTTAAATATTTCACAAAAAAGCATGCATTTTATTGTTTGTAGTTTCATTTTAACATTTATGTTATTATTTTCAAATTTGAAATGTAGAAGTGAATTTACAGATTTACATTTTGCTTTCTTGTGGAAAAGTACTTTTTACAAGTGCTGTTTCATAGATGTGAAAACATGTTTAAACATTTCTCAAAAAAGCATGTATTTTAATGTTTGTAGTTTCATTTTAACATTTATGTTGTTCTTTTCAAAATTGAAATGTAGAAGTGAATTTACATATCTACATTTTGTTTTCTTGTAGAAAAGTGCTTTTTACCTGTGCTGTTTCATTGATGTGAAATCATGTTTAAACATTACTCAAAAAAGCATGTATTTTAATGTTTGTAGTTTCATTTTAACATTTAAGTTCTTTTCAAACTTGAAATGTAGAAGTGAATTTACAGATCAACATTTTGTTTTCTTGTAGAAAAGTGCTTTTTACCTGTGCTGTTTCATTGATGTGAAATCATGTTTAAACATTACTCAAAAAAGCATGTATTTTAATATTTGTAGTTTCATTTTAACATTTATGTTGTTCTTTTCAAAATTGAAATGTAGAAGTGAATTTACAGATCAACATTTTGTTTTCTTGTTGAAAAGTGCTTTTTACCTGTACTGTTTCATTGATGTGAAATCAGGTTTAAACATTACTCAAAAAAGCATGTATTTTAATGTTTGTAGTTTCATTTTAACATTTATGTTGTTCTTTTCAAAATTGAAATGTAGAAGTGAATTTACAGATCAACATTTTGTTTTCTTTTAGAAAAGTGCTTTTTACATGTGCTGTTTCATTGATGTGAAATCATGTTTAAACATTTCACAAAAAAGCATGTATTTTATTGTTTGTAGTTTCATTTTAACATTTATGTTATTCTTTTCAAATTTGAAATGTAGAAGTGAATTTACAGATTTACATTTTGCTTTCTTGTGGAAAAGTACTTTTAACAATTGCTGTTTCATAGATGTGAAACCATGTTTAAACATTTCTCAAAAAAGCATGTATTTTAATGTTTGTAGTTTCATTTTAACATTTATGTTGTTCTTTTCAAAATTGAAATGTAGAAGTGAATTTACAGATCTACATTTTGTTTTCTTGTAGAAAAGTGCTTTTTACATGTGCTGTTTCATTGATGTGAAATCATATTTAAATATTTCACAAAAAAGCATGTATTTTATTGTTTGTAGTTTCATTTTAACATTTATGTTATTATTTTCAAATTTGAAATGTAGAAGTGAATTTACAGATTTACATTTTGCTTTCTTGTGGAAAAGTACTTTTTACAAGTGCTGTTTCATAGATGTGAAACCATGTTTAAACATTTCTCAAAAAAGCATGTATTTTAATGTTTGTAGTTTCATTTTAACATTTATGTTGTTCTTTTCAAAATTGAAATGTAGAAGTGAATTTACAGATCAACATTTTGTTTTCTTGTAGAAAAGTGCTTTTTACCTGTGCTGTTTCATTGATGTGAAATCAGGTTTAAACATTACTCAAAAAAGCATGTATTTTAATGTTTGTAGTTTCATTTTAACATTTATGTTGTTCTTTTCAAAATTGAAATGTAGAAGTGAATTTACAGATCAACATTTTGTTTTCTTGTAGAAAAGTGCTTTTTACCTGTGCTGTTTCATTGATGTGAAATCAGGTTTAAACATTACTCAAAAAAGCATGTATTTTAATGTTTGTAGTTTCATTTTAACATTTATGTTGTTCTTTTCAAAATTGAAATGTAGAAGTGAATTTACAGATCAACATTTTGTTTTCTTGTAGAAAAGTGCTTTTTACCTGTGCTGTTTCATTGATGTGAAATCATGTTTAAACATTACTCAAAAAAGCATGTATTTTAATATTTGTAGTTTCATTTTAACATTTATGTAGTTGTTTTCAAAATTGAAATGTAGAAGTGAATTTACAGATCTACATTTTGTTTTCTTGTAGAAAAGTGCTTTTTACATGTGCTGTTTCATTGATGTGAAATCATGTTTAAATATTTCACAAAAAAGCATGTATTTTATTGTTTGTAGTTTCATTTTAACATTTATGTTATTATTTTCAAATTTGAAATGTAGAAGTGAATTTACAGATTTACATTTTGCTTTCTTGTGGAAAAGTACTTTTTACAAGTGCTGTTTCATAGATGTGAAACCATGTTTAAACATTTCTCAAAAAAGCATGTATTTTAATGTTTGTAATTTCATTTTAACATTTATGTTATTATTTTCAAATTTGAAATGTAGAAGTGAATTTACAGATTTACATTTTGCTTTCTTGTGGAAAAGTACTTTTTACAAGTGCTGTTTCATAGATGTGAAACCATGTTTAAACATTTCTCAAAAAAGCATGTATTTTAATGTTTGTAGTTTCATTTTAACATTTATGTTATTCTTTTCAAAATTGAAATGTAGAAGTGAATTTACAGATCTACATTTTGCTTTCTTTTAGAAAAGTGCTTTTTACAAGTGCTGTTTCATAGATGTGAAATCATGTTTAAACATTTCACAAAAAAGCATGTATTTTATTGTTTGTAGTTTCATTTAAACATTTATGTTATTCTTTTCAAATTTGAAATGTAGAAGTGAATTTACAGATTTACATTTTGCTTTCTTGTGGAAAAGTACTTTTTACAAGTGCTGTTTCATAGATGTGAAACCATGTTTAAACATTTCTCAAAAAAGCATGTATTTTAATGTTTGTAGTTTCATTTTAACATTTATGTTATTCCTTTCAAAATTGAAATGTAGAAGTGAATTTACAGATCTACATTTTTTTTTCTTGTAGAAAAGTGCTTTTTACATGTGCTGTTTCATTGATGTGAAATCATGTTTAAACATTTCTCAAAAAAGCATGTATTTTAATGTTTGTAGTTTCATTTTAACATTTATGTTGTTCTTTTCAAAATTGAAATGTAGAAGTGAATTTACAGATCAACATTTTGTTTTCTTGTAGAAAAGTGCTTTTTACCTGTGCTGTTTCATTGATGTGAAATCAGGTTTAAACATTACTCAAAAAAGCATGTATTTTAATGTTTGTAGTTTCATTTTAACATTTATGTTGTTCTTTTCAAAATTGAAATGTAGAAGTGAATTTACAGATCAACATTTTGTTTTCTTGTAGAAAAGTGCTTTTTACCTGTGCTGTTTCATTGATGTGAAGTCATGTTTAAACGTTACTCAAAAAAGCATGTATTTTAATATTTGTAGTTTCATTTTAACATTTATGTAGTTGTTTTCAAAATTGAAATGTAGAAGTGAATTTACAGATCTACATTTTGTTTTCTTGTAGAAAAGTGCTTTTTACATGTGCTGTTTCATTGATGTGAAATCATGTTTAAATATTTCACAAAAAAGCATGTATTTTATTGTTTGTAGTTTCATTTTAACATTTATGTTATTATTTTCAAATTTGAAATGTAGAAGTGAATTTACAGATTTACATTTTGCTTTCTTGTGGAAAAGTACTTTTTGCAAGTGCTGTTTCATTGATGTGAAACCATGTTTAAATATTTCTCCAAAAAGCATGTATTTTAATGTTTGTAGTTTCATTTTAACATTTATGTTGTTCTTTTCAAAATTGAAATGTAGAAGTGAATTTACAGATCAACATTTTGTTTTCTTGTAGAAAAGTGCTTTTTACCTGTGCTGTTTCATTGATGTGAAATCAGGTTTAAACATTACTCAAAAAAGCATGTATTTTAATGTTTGTAGTTTCATTTTAACATTTATGTTGTTCTTTTCAAAATTGAAATGTAGAAGTGAATTTACAGATCAACATTTTGTTTTCTTTTAGAAAAGTGCTTTTTACATGTGCTGTTTCATTGATGTGAAATCATGTTTAAACATTTCACAAAAAAGCATGTATTTTATTGTTTGTAGTTTCATTTTAACATTTATGTTATTCTTTTCAAATTTGAAATGTCGAAGTGAATTTACAGATTTACATTTTGCTTTCTTGTGGAAAAGTACTTTTTACAATTGCTGTTTCATAGATGTGAAACCATGTTTAAACATTTCTCAAAAAAGCATGTATTTTAATGTTTGTAGTTTCATTTTAACATTTATGTTGTTCTTTTCAAAATTGAAATGTAGAAGTGAATTTACAGATCTACATTTTGTTTTCTTGTAGAAAAGTGCTTTTTACATGTGCTGTTTCATTGATGTGAAATCATGTTTAAATATTTCACAAAAAAGCATGTATTTTATTGTTTGTAGTTTCATTTTAACATTTATGTTATTATTTTCAAATTTGAAATGTAGAAGTGAATTTACAGATTTACATTTTGCTTTCTTGTGGAAAAGTACTTTTTATAAGTGCTGTTTCATAGATGTGAAACCATGTTTAAACATTTCTCAAAAAAGCATGTATTTTAATGTTTGTAGTTTCATTTTAACATTTATGTTGTTCTTTTCAAAATTGAAATGTAGAAGTGAATTTACAGATCAACATTTTGTTTTCTTGTAGAAAAGTGCTTTTTACCTGTGCTGTTTCATTGATGTGAAATCAGGTTTAAACATTACTCAAAAAAGCATGTATTTTAATGTTTGTAGTTTCATTTTAACATTTATGTTGTTCTTTTCAAAATTGAAATGTAGAAGTGAATTTACAGATCAACATTTTGTTTTCTTGTAGAAAAGTGCTTTTTACCTGTGCTGTTTCATTGATGTGAAATCAGGTTTAAACATTACTCAAAAAAGCATGTATTTTAATGTTTGTAGTTTCATTTTAACATTTATGTTGTTCTTTTCAAAATTGAAATGTAGAAGTGAATTTACAGATCAACATTTTGTTTTCTTGTAGAAAAGTGCTTTTTACTTGTGCTGTTTCATTGATGTGAAATCATGTTTAAACATTACTCAAAAAAGCATGTATTTTAATATTTATAGTTTCATTTTAACATTTATGTAGTTGTTTTCAAAATTGAAATGTAGAAGTGAATTTACAGATCTACATTTTGTTTTCTTGTAGAAAAGTGCTTTTTACATGTGCTGTTTCATTGATGTGAAATCATGTTTAAATATTTCACAAAAAAGCATGTATTTTAATGTTTGTAGTTTCATTTTAACATTTATGATATTCTTTTCAAAATTGAAATGTTAGAAGTGAATTTACGCATCCTCATTTTGCTTTCATTTAGAAAAGTACTTTTCACAAGTGCTGTTTCATTGATGTGAAATCATGTTTAAATATATCACAAAAAAGCATGTATTTTATTGTTTGTTGTTTCATTTTAACATTTATGTTATTATTTTCAAATTTGAAATGTAGAACTGAATTTACAGATTTACATTTTGCTTTCTTGTGGAAAAGTACTTTTTACAAGTGCTGTTTCATAGATGTGAAACCATGTTTAAATATTTCTCCAAAAAGCATGTATTTTAATGTTTGTAGTTTCATTTTAACATTTATGTTGTTCTTTTCAAAATTGAAATGTAGAAGTGAATTTACAGATCTACATTTTGTTTTCTTGTAGAAAAGTGCTTTTTACATGTGCTGTTTCATTGATGTGAAATCATGTTTAAATATTTCACAAAAAAGCATGTATTTTATTGTTTGTAGTTTCATTTTAACATTTATGTTATTATTTTCAAATTTGAAATGTAGAAGTGAATTTACAGATTTACATTTTGCTTTCTTGTGGAAAAGTACTTTTTACAAGTGCTGTTTCATAGATGTGAATCCATGTTTAAACATTTCTCAAAAAAGCATGTATTTTAATGTTTGTAGTTTCATTTTAACATTTATGTTGTTCTTTTCAAAATTGAAATGTAGAAGTGAATTTACAGATCAACATTTTGTTTTCTTGTAGAAAAGTGCTTTTTACCTGTGCTGTTTCATTGATGTGAAATCAGGTTTAAACATTACTCAAAAAAGCATGTATTTTAATGTTTGTAGTTTCATTTTAACATTTATGTTGTTCTTTTCAAAATTGAAATGTAGAAGTGAATTTACAGATCAACATTTTGTTTTCTTGTAGAAAAGTGCTTTTTACCTGTGCTGTTTCATTGATGTGAAGTCATGTTTAAACGTTACTCAAAAAAGCATGTATTTTAATATTTGTAGTTTCATTTTAACATTTATGTTATTCCTTTCAAAATTGAAATGTAGAAGTGAATTTACAGATCTACATTTTGTTTTCTTGTAGAAAAATGCTTTTTACATGTGCTGTTTCATTGATGTGAAATCATGTTTAAATATTTCACAAAAAAGCATGTATTTTATTGTTTGTAGTTTCATTTTAACATTTATGTTATTATTTTCAAATTTGAAATGTAGAAGTGAATTTACAGATTTACATTTTGCTTTCTTGTGGAAAAGTACTTTTTACGTGCTGTTTCATAGATGTGAAACCATGTTTAAACATTTCTCAAAAAAGCATGTATTTTAATGTTTGTAGTTTCATTTTAACATTTATGTTGTTCTTTTCAAAATTGAAATGTAGAAGTGAATTTACAGATCTACATTTTGTTTTCTTGTAGAAAAGTGCTTTTTACATTTGCTGTTTCATTGATGTGAAATCATGTTTAAATATTTCACAAAAAAGCATGCATTTTATTGTTTGTAGTTTCATTTTAACATTTATGTTATTATTTTCAAATTTGAAATGTAGAAGTGAATTTACAGATTTACATTTTGCTTTCTTGTGGAAAAGTACTTTTTACAAGTGCTGTTTCATAGATGTGAAAACATGTTTAAACATTTCTCAAAAAAGCATGTATTTTAATGTTTGTAGTTTCATTTTAACATTTATGTTGTTCTTTTCAAAATTGAAATGTAGAAGTGAATTTACATATCTACATTTTGTTTTCTTGTAGAAAAGTGCTTTTTACCTGTGCTGTTTCATTGATGTGAAATCATGTTTAAACATTACTCAAAAAAGCATGTATTTTAATGTTTGTAGTTTCATTTTAACATTTAAGTTCTTTTCAAACTTGAAATGTAGAAGTGAATTTACAGATCAACATTTTGTTTTCTTGTAGAAAAGTGCTTTTTACCTGTGCTGTTTCATTGATGTGAAATCATGTTTAAACATTACTCAAAAAAGCATGTATTTTAATATTTGTAGTTTCATTTTAACATTTATGTTGTTCTTTTCAAAATTGAAATGTAGAAGTGAATTTACAGATCAACATTTTGTTTTCTTGTTGAAAAGTGCTTTTTACCTGTACTGTTTCATTGATGTGAAATCAGGTTTAAACATTACTCAAAAAAGCATGTATTTTAATGTTTGTAGTTTCATTTTAACATTTATGTTGTTCTTTTCAAAATTGAAATGTAGAAGTGAATTTACAGATCAACATTTTGTTTTCTTTTAGAAAAGTGCTTTTTACATGTGCTGTTTCATTGATGTGAAATCATGTTTAAACATTTCACAAAAAAGCATGTATTTTATTGTTTGTAGTTTCATTTTAACATTTATGTTATTCTTTTCAAATTTGAAATGTAGAAGTGAATTTACAGATTTACATTTTGCTTTCTTGTGGAAAAGTACTTTTTACAATTTCTGTTTCATAGATGTGAAACCATGTTTAAACATTTCTCAAAAAAGCATGTATTTTAATGTTTGTAGTTTCATTTTAACATTTATGTTATTCTTTTCAAAATTGAAATGTTAGAAGTGAATTTACGCATCCTCATTTTGCTTTCTTTTAGAAAAGTACTTTTCACAAGTGCTGTTTCATTGATGTGAAATCATGTTTAAATATATCACAAAAAAGCATGTATTTTATTGTTTGTAGTTTCATTTTAACATTTATGTTATTATTTTCAAATTTGAAATGTAGAACTGAATTTACAGATTTACATTTTGCTTTCTTGTGGAAAAGTACTTTTTACAAGTGCTGTTTCATAGATGTGAAACCATGTTTAAATATTTCTCCAAAAAGCATGTATTTTAATGTTTGTAGTTTCATTTTAACATTTATGTTGTTCTTTTCAAAATTGAAATGTAGAAGTGAATTTACAGATCTACATTTTGTTTTCTTGTAGAAAAGTGCTTTTTACATGTGCTGTTTCATTGATGTGAAATCATGTTTAAATATTTCACAAAAAAGCATGTATTTTATTGTTTGTAGTTTCATTTTAACATTTATGTTATTATTTTCAAATTTGAAATGTAGAAGTGAATTTACAGATTTACATTTTGCTTTCTTGTGGAAAAGTACTTTTTACAAGTGCTGTTTCATAGATGTGAAACCATGTTTAAACATTTCTCAAAAAAGCATGTATTTTAATGTTTGTAGTTTCATTTTAACATTTATGTTGTTCTTTTCAAAATTGAAATGTAGAAGTGAATTTACAGATCAACATTTTGTTTTCTTGTAGAAAAGTGCTTTTTACCTGTGCTGTTTCATTGATGTGAAATCAGGTTTAAACATTACTCAAAAAAGCATGTATTTTAATGTTTGTAGTTTCATTTTAACATTTATGTTGTTCTTTTCAAAATTGAAATGTAGAAGTGAATTTACAGATCAACATTTTGTTTTCTTGTAGAAAAGTGCTTTTTACCTGTGCTGTTTCATTGATGTGAAATCAGGTTTAAACATTACTCAAAAAAGCATGTATTTTAATGTTTGTAGTTTCATTTTAACATTTATGTTGTTCTTTTCAAAATTGAAATGTAGAAGTGAATTTACAGATCAACATTTTGTTTTCTTGTAGAAAAGTGCTTTTTACTTGTGCTGTTTCATTGATGTGAAATCATGTTTAAACATTACTCAAAAAAGCATGTATTTTAATATTTGTAGTTTCATTTTAACATTTATGTAGTTGTTTTCAAAATTGAAATGTAGAAGTGAATTTACAGATCTACATTTTGTTTTCTTGTAGAAAAGTGCTTTTTACATGTGCTGTTTCATTGATGTGAAATCATGTTTAAATATTTCACAGAAAAGCATGTATTTTATTGTTTGTAGTTTCATTTTAACATTTATGTTATTATTTTCAAATTTGAAATGTAGAAGTGAATTTACAGATTTACATTTTGCTTTCTTGTGGAAAAGTACTTTTTACAAGTGCTGTTTCATAGATGTGAAACCATGTTTAAACATTTCTCAAAAAAGCATGTATTTTAATGTTTGTAATTTCATTTTAACATTTATGTTGTTCTTTTCAAAATTGAAAAGTAGAAGTGAATTTACAGATCTACATTTTGTTTTCTTGTAGAAAAGTGCTTTTTACAAGTGCTGTTTCATAGATGTGAAATCATGTTTAAACATTTCACAAAAAAGCATGTATTTTATTGTTTGTAGTTTCATTTAAACATTTATGTTATTCTTTTCAAATTTGAAATGTAGAAGTGAATTTACAGATTTACATTTTGCTTTCTTGTGGAAAAGTACTTTTTACAAGTGCTGTTTCATAGATGTGAAACCATGTTTAAACATTTCTCAAAAAAGCATGTATTTTAATGTTTGTAGTTTCATTTTAACATTTATGTTATTCCTTTCAAAATTGAAATGTAGAAGTGAATTTACAGATCTACATTTTTTTTTCTTGTAGAAAAGTGCTTTTTACATGTGCTGTTTCATTGATGTGAAATCATGTTTAAATATTTCACAAAAAAGCATGTATTTTATTGTTTGTAGTTTCATTTTAACATTTATGTTATTATTTTCAAATTTGAAATGTAGAAGTGAATTTACAGATTTACATTTTGCTTTCTTGTGGAAAAGTACTTTTTACAAGTGCTGTTTCATAGATGTGAATCCATGTTTAAACATTTCTCAAAAAAGCATGTATTTTAATGTTTGTAGTTTCATTTTAACATTTATGTTGTTCTTTTCAAAATTGAAATGTAGAAGTGAATTTACAGATCAACATTTTGTTTTCTTGTAGAAAAGTGCTTTTTACCTGTGCTGTTTCATTGATGTGAAGTCATGTTTAAACGTTACTCAAAAAAGCATGTATTTTAATATTTGTAGTTTCATTTTAACATTTATGTTGTTCTTTTCAAAATTGAAATGTAGAAGTGAATTTACAGATCTACATTTTGTTTTCTTGTAGAAAAGTGCTTTTTACATGTGCTGTTTCATTGATGTGAAATCATGTTTAAATATTTCACAAAAAAGCATGTATTTTATTGTTTGTAGTTTCATTTTAACATTTATGTTATTATTTTCAAATTTGAAATGTAGAAGTGAATTTACAGATTTACATTTTGCTTTCTTGTGGAAAAGTACTTTTTACGTGCTGTTTCATAGATGTGAAACCATGTTTAAACATTTCTCAAAAAAGCATGTATTTTAATGTTTGTAGTTTCATTTTAACATTTATGTTGTTCTTTTCAAAATTGAAATGTAGAAGTGAATTTACAGATCTACATTTTGTTTTCTTGTAGAAAAGTGCTTTTTACATTTGCTGTTTCATTGATGTGAAATCATGTTTAAATATTTCACAAAAAAGCATGCATTTTATTGTTTGTAGTTTCATTTTAACATTTATGTTATTATTTTCAAATTTGAAATGTAGAAGTGAATTTACAGATTTACATTTTGCTTTCTTGTGGAAAAGTACTTTTTACAAGTGCTGTTTCATAGATGTGAAAACATGTTTAAACATTTCTCAAAAAAGCATGTATTTTAATGTTTGTAGTTTCATTTTAACATTTATGTTGTTCTTTTCAAAATTGAAATGTAGAAGTGAATTTACATATCTACATTTTGTTTTCTTGTAGAAAAGTGCTTTTTACCTGTGCTGTTTCATTGATGTGAAATCATGTTTAAACATTACTCAAAAAAGCATGTATTTTAATGTTTGTAGTTTCATTTTAACATTTAAGTTCTTTTCAAACTTGAAATGTAGAAGTGAATTTACAGATCAACATTTTGTTTTCTTGTAGAAAAGTGCTTTTTACCTGTGCTGTTTCATTGATGTGAAATCATGTTTAAACATTACTCAAAAAAGCATGTATTTTAATATTTGTAGTTTCATTTTAACATTTATGTTGTTCTTTTCAAAATTGAAATGTAGAAGTGAATTTACAGATCAACATTTTGTTTTCTTGTTGAAAAGTGCTTTTTACCTGTACTGTTTCATTGATGTGAAATCAGGTTTAAACATTACTCAAAAAAGCATGTATTTTAATGTTTGTAGTTTCATTTTAACATTTATGTTGTTCTTTTCAAAATTGAAATGTAGAAGTGAATTTACAGATCAACATTTTGTTTTCTTTTAGAAAAGTGCTTTTTACATGTGCTGTTTCATTGATGTGAAATCATGTTTAAACATTTCACAAAAAAGCATGTATTTTATTGTTTGTAGTTTCATTTTAACATTTATGTTATTCTTTTCAAATTTGAAATGTAGAAGTGAATTTACAGATTTACATTTTGCTTTCTTGTGGAAAAGTACTTTTAACAATTGCTGTTTCATAGATGTGAAACCATGTTTAAACATTTCTCAAAAAAGCATGTATTTTAATGTTTGTAGTTTCATTTTAACATTTATGTTGTTCTTTTCAAAATTGAAATGTAGAAGTGAATTTACAGATCTACATTTTGTTTTCTTGTAGAAAAGTGCTTTTTACATGTGCTGTTTCATTGATGTGAAATCATATTTAAATATTTCACAAAAAAGCATGTATTTTATTGTTTGTAGTTTCATTTTAACATTTATGTTATTATTTTCAAATTTGAAATGTAGAAGTGAATTTACAGATTTACATTTTGCTTTCTTGTGGAAAAGTACTTTTTACAAGTGCTGTTTCATAGATGTGAAACCATGTTTAAACATTTCTCAAAAAAGCATGTATTTTAATGTTTGTAGTTTCATTTTAACATTTATGTTGTTCTTTTCAAAATTGAAATGTAGAAGTGAATTTACAGATCAACATTTTGTTTTCTTGTAGAAAAGTGCTTTTTACCTGTGCTGTTTCATTGATGTGAAATCAGGTTTAAACATTACTCAAAAAAGCATGTATTTTAATGTTTGTAGTTTCATTTTAACATTTATGTTGTTCTTTTCAAAATTGAAATGTAGAAGTGAATTTACAGATCAACATTTTGTTTTCTTGTAGAAAAGTGCTTTTTACCTGTGCTGTTTCATTGATGTGAAATCAGGTTTAAACATTACTCAAAAAAGCATGTATTTTAATGTTTGTAGTTTCATTTTAACATTTATGTTGTTCTTTTCAAAATTGAAATGTAGAAGTGAATTTACAGATCAACATTTTGTTTTCTTGTAGAAAAGTGCTTTTTACCTGTGCTGTTTCATTGATGTGAAATCATGTTTAAACATTACTCAAAAAAGCATGTATTTTAATATTTGTAGTTTCATTTTAACATTTATGTAGTTGTTTTCAAAATTGAAATGTAGAAGTGAATTTACAGATCTACATTTTGTTTTCTTGTAGAAAAGTGCTTTTTACATGTGCTGTTTCATTGATGTGAAATCATGTTTAAATATTTCACAAAAAAGCATGTATTTTATTGTTTGTAGTTTCATTTTAACATTTATGTTATTATTTTCAAATTTGAAATGTAGAAGTGAATTTACAGATTTACATTTTGCTTTCTTGTGGAAAAGTACTTTTTACAAGTGCTGTTTCATAGATGTGAAACCATGTTTAAAC
Source organism: Narcine bancroftii (assembly GCF_036971445.1). Classification (NCBI taxonomy): domain Eukaryota; kingdom Metazoa; phylum Chordata; class Chondrichthyes; order Torpediniformes; family Narcinidae; genus Narcine; species Narcine bancroftii. Next base: position 1,801,941 of record NW_027211800.1, on the reverse strand, counting down.
ATTTCTCAAAAAAGCATGTATTTTAATGTTTGTAATTTCATTTTAACATTTATGTTATTATTTTCAAATTTGAAATGTAGAAGTGAATTTACAGATTTACATTTTGCTTTCTTGTGGAAAAGTACTTTTTACAAGTGCTGTTTCATAGATGTGAAACCATGTTTAAACATTTCTCAAAAAAGCATGTATTTTAATGTTTGTAGTTTCATTTTAACATTTATGTTATTCTTTTCAAAATTGAAATGTAGAAGTGAATTTACAGATCTACATTTTGCTTTCTTTTAGAAAAGTGCTTTTTACAAGTGCTGTTTCATAGATGTGAAATCATGTTTAAACATTTCACAAAAAAGCATGTATTTTATTGTTTGTAGTTTCATTTAAACATTTATGTTATTCTTTTCAAATTTGAAATGTAGAAGTGAATTTACAGATTTACATTTTGCTTTCTTGTGGAAAAGTACTTTTTACAAGTGCTGTTTCATAGATGTGAAACCATGTTTAAACATTTCTCAAAAAAGCATGTATTTTAATGTTTGTAGTTTCATTTTAACATTTATGTTATTCCTTTCAAAATTGAAATGTAGAAGTGAATTTACAGATCTACATTTTTTTTTCTTGTAGAAAAGTGCTTTTTACATGTGCTGTTTCATTGATGTGAAATCATGTTTAAACATTTCTCAAAAAAGCATGTATTTTAATGTTTGTAGTTTCATTTTAACATTTATGTTGTTCTTTTCAAAATTGAAATGTAGAAGTGAATTTACAGATCAACATTTTGTTTTCTTGTAGAAAAGTGCTTTTTACCTGTGCTGTTTCATTGATGTGAAATCAGGTTTAAACATTACTCAAAAAAGCATGTATTTTAATGTTTGTAGTTTCATTTTAACATTTATGTTGTTCTTTTCAAAATTGAAATGTAGAAGTGAATTTACAGATCAACATTTTGTTTTCTTGTAGAAAAGTGCTTTTTACCTGTGCTGTTTCATTGATGTGAAGTCATGTTTAAACGTTACTCAAAAAAGCATGTATTTTAATATTTGTAGTTTCATTTTAACATTTATGTAGTTGTTTTCAAAATTGAAATGTAGAAGTGAATTTACAGATCTACATTTTGTTTTCTTGTAGAAAAGTGCTTTTTACATGTGCTGTTTCATTGATGTGAAATCATGTTTAAATATTTCACAAAAAAGCATGTATTTTATTGTTTGTAGTTTCATTTTAACATTTATGTTATTATTTTCAAATTTGAAATGTAGAAGTGAATTTACAGATTTACATTTTGCTTTCTTGTGGAAAAGTACTTTTTGCAAGTGCTGTTTCATTGATGTGAAACCATGTTTAAATATTTCTCCAAAAAGCATGTATTTTAATGTTTGTAGTTTCATTTTAACATTTATGTTGTTCTTTTCAAAATTGAAATGTAGAAGTGAATTTACAGATCAACATTTTGTTTTCTTGTAGAAAAGTGCTTTTTACCTGTGCTGTTTCATTGATGTGAAATCAGGTTTAAACATTACTCAAAAAAGCATGTATTTTAATGTTTGTAGTTTCATTTTAACATTTATGTTGTTCTTTTCAAAATTGAAATGTAGAAGTGAATTTACAGATCAACATTTTGTTTTCTTTTAGAAAAGTGCTTTTTACATGTGCTGTTTCATTGATGTGAAATCATGTTTAAACATTTCACAAAAAAGCATGTATTTTATTGTTTGTAGTTTCATTTTAACATTTATGTTATTCTTTTCAAATTTGAAATGTCGAAGTGAATTTACAGATTTACATTTTGCTTTCTTGTGGAAAAGTACTTTTTACAATTGCTGTTTCATAGATGTGAAACCATGTTTAAACATTTCTCAAAAAAGCATGTATTTTAATGTTTGTAGTTTCATTTTAACATTTATGTTGTTCTTTTCAAAATTGAAATGTAGAAGTGAATTTACAGATCTACATTTTGTTTTCTTGTAGAAAAGTGCTTTTTACATGTGCTGTTTCATTGATGTGAAATCATGTTTAAATATTTCACAAAAAAGCATGTATTTTATTGTTTGTAGTTTCATTTTAACATTTATGTTATTATTTTCAAATTTGAAATGTAGAAGTGAATTTACAGATTTACATTTTGCTTTCTTGTGGAAAAGTACTTTTTATAAGTGCTGTTTCATAGATGTGAAACCATGTTTAAACATTTCTCAAAAAAGCATGTATTTTAATGTTTGTAGTTTCATTTTAACATTTATGTTGTTCTTTTCAAAATTGAAATGTAGAAGTGAATTTACAGATCAACATTTTGTTTTCTTGTAGAAAAGTGCTTTTTACCTGTGCTGTTTCATTGATGTGAAATCAGGTTTAAACATTACTCAAAAAAGCATGTATTTTAATGTTTGTAGTTTCATTTTAACATTTATGTTGTTCTTTTCAAAATTGAAATGTAGAAGTGAATTTACAGATCAACATTTTGTTTTCTTGTAGAAAAGTGCTTTTTACCTGTGCTGTTTCATTGATGTGAAATCAGGTTTAAACATTACTCAAAAAAGCATGTATTTTAATGTTTGTAGTTTCATTTTAACATTTATGTTGTTCTTTTCAAAATTGAAATGTAGAAGTGAATTTACAGATCAACATTTTGTTTTCTTGTAGAAAAGTGCTTTTTACTTGTGCTGTTTCATTGATGTGAAATCATGTTTAAACATTACTCAAAAAAGCATGTATTTTAATATTTATAGTTTCATTTTAACATTTATGTAGTTGTTTTCAAAATTGAAATGTAGAAGTGAATTTACAGATCTACATTTTGTTTTCTTGTAGAAAAGTGCTTTTTACATGTGCTGTTTCATTGATGTGAAATCATGTTTAAATATTTCACAAAAAAGCATGTATTTTATTGTTTGTAGTTTCATTTTAACATTTATGTTATTATTTTCAAATTTGAAATGTAGAAGTGAATTTACAGATCTACATTTTGTTTTCTTTTAGAAAAGTGCTTTTTACATGTGCTGTTTCATAGATGTGAAATCATGTTTAAACATTTCACAAAAAAGCATGTATTTTATTGTTTGTAGTTTCATTTAAACATTTATGTTATTCTTTTCAAATTTGAAATGTAGAAGTGAATTTACAGATTTACATTTTGCTTTCTTGTGGAAAAGTACTTTTTACAAGTGCTGTTTCATAGATGTGAAACCATGTTTAAACATTTCTCAAAAAAGCATGTATTTTAATGTTTGTAGTTTCATTTTAACATTTATGTTATTCCTTTCAAAATTGAAATGTAGAAGTGAATTTACAGATCTACATTTTTTTTTCTTGTAGAAAAGTGCTTTTTACATGTGCTGTTTCATTGATGTGAAATCAGGTTTAAACATTACTCAAAAAAGCATGTATTTTAATGTTTGTAGTTTCATTTTAACATTTATGTTGTTCTTTTCAAAATTGAAATGTAGAAGTGAATTTACAGATCAACATTTTGTTTTCTTGTAGAAAAGTGCTTTTTACCTGTGCTGTTTCATTGATGTGAAGTCATGTTTAAACGTTACTCAAAAAAGCATGTATTTTAATATTTGTAGTTTCATTTTAACATTTATGTTGTTCTTTTCAAAATTGAAATGTAGAAGTGAATTTACAGATCTACATTTTGTTTTCTTGTAGAAAAGTGCTTTTTACATGTGCTGTTTCATTGATGTGAAATCATGTTTAAATATTTCACAAAAAAGCATGTATTTTATTGTTTGTAGTTTCATTTTAACATTTATGTTATTATTTTCAAATTTGAAATGTAGAAGTGAATTTACAGATTTACATTTTGCTTTCTTGTGGAAAAGTACTTTTTACGTGCTGTTTCATAGATGTGAAACCATGTTTAAACATTTCTCAAAAAAGCATGTATTTTAATGTTTGTAGTTTCATTTTAACATTTATGTTGTTCTTTTCAAAATTGAAATGTAGAAGTGAATTTACAGATCTACATTTTGTTTTCTTGTAGAAAAGTGCTTTTTACATTTGCTGTTTCATTGATGTGAAATCATGTTTAAATATTTCACAAAAAAGCATGCATTTTATTGTTTGTAGTTTCATTTTAACATTTATGTTATTATTTTCAAATTTGAAATGTAGAAGTGAATTTACAGATTTACATTTTGCTTTCTTGTGGAAAAGTACTTTTTACAAGTGCTGTTTCATAGATGTGAAAACATGTTTAAACATTTCTCAAAAAAGCATGTATTTTAATGTTTGTAGTTTCATTTTAACATTTATGTTGTTCTTTTCAAAATTGAAATGTAGAAGTGAATTTACAGATCTACATTTTGTTTTCTTGTAGAAAAGTGCTTTTTACCTGTGCTGTTTCATTGATGTGAAATCATGTTTAAACATTACTCAAAAAAGCATGTATTTTAATGTTTGTAGTTTCATTTTAACATTTAAGTTCTTTTCAAACTTGAAATGTAGAAGTGAATTTACAGATCAACATTTTGTTTTCTTGTAGAAAAGTGCTTTTTACCTGTGCTGTTTCATTGATGTGAAATCATGTTTAAACATTACTCAAAAAAGCATGTATTTTAATATTTGTAGTTTCATTTTAACATTTATGTTGTTCTTTTCAAAATTGAAATGTAGAAGTGAATTTACAGATCAACATTTTGTTTTCTTGTAGAAAAGTGCTTTTTACCTGTACTGTTTCATTGATGTGAAATCAGGTTTAAACATTACTCAAAAAAGCATGTATTTTAATGTTTGTAGTTTCATTTTAACATTTATGTTGTTCTTTTCAAAATTGAAATGTAGAAGTGAATTTACAGATCAACATTTTGTTTTCTTTTAGAAAAGTGCTTTTTACATGTGCTGTTTCATTGATGTGAAATCATGTTTAAACATTTCACAAAAAAGCATGTATTTTATTGTTTGTAGTTTCATTTTAACATTTATGTTATTCTTTTCAAATTTGAAATGTAGAAGTGAATTTACAGATTTACATTTTGCTTTCTTGTGGAAAAGTACTTTTTACAATTGCTGTTTCATAGATGTGAAACCATGTTTAAACATTTCTCAAAAAAGCATGTATTTTAATGTTTGTAGTTTCATTTTAACATTTATGTTATTCTTTTCAAAATTGAAATGTTAGAAGTGAATTTACGCATCCTCATTTTGCTTTCTTTTAGAAAAGTACTTTTCACAAGGGCTGTTTCATTGATGTGAAATCATGTTTAAATATATCACAAAAAAGCATGTATTTTATTGTTTGTAGTTTCATTTTAACATTTATGTTATTATTTTCAAATTTGAAATGTAGAACTGAATTTACAGATTTACATTTTGCTTTCTTGTGGAAAAGTACTTTTTACGTGCTGTTTCATAGATGTGAAACCATGTTTAAACATTTCTCAAAAAAGCATGTATTTTAATGTTTGTAGTTTCATTTTAACATTTATGTTGTTCTTTTCAAAATTGAAATGTAGAAGTGAATTTACAGATCTACATTTTGTTTTCTTGTAGAAAAGTGCTTTTTACATTTGCTGTTTCATTGATGTGAAATCATGTTTAAATATTTCACAAAAAAGCATGCATTTTATTGTTTGTAGTTTCATTTTAACATTTATGTTATTATTTTCAAATTTGAAATGTAGAAGTGAATTTACAGATTTACATTTTGCTTTCTTGTGGAAAAGTACTTTTTACAAGTGCTGTTTCATAGATGTGAAAACATGTTTAAACATTTCTCAAAAAAGCATGTATTTTAATGTTTGTAGTTTCATTTTAACATTTATGTTGTTCTTTTCAAAATTGAAATGTAGAAGTGAATTTACAGATCAACATTTTGTTTTCTTGTAGAAAAGTGCTTTTTACCTGTACTGTTTCATTGATGTGAAATCAGGTTTAAACATTACTCAAAAAAGCATGTATTTTAATGTTTGTAGTTTCATTTTAACATTTATGTTGTTCTTTTCAAAATTGAAATGTAGAAGTGAATTTACAGATCAACATTTTGTTTTCTTTTAGAAAAGTGCTTTTTACATGTGCTGTTTCATTGATGTGAAATCATGTTTAAACATTTCACAAAAAAGCATGTATTTTATTGTTTGTAGTTTCATTTTAACATTTATGTTATTCTTTTCAAATTTGAAATGTAGAAGTGAATTTACAGATTTACATTTTGCTTTCTTGTGGAAAAGTACTTTTTACAATTGCTGTTTCATAGATGTGAAACCATGTTTAAACATTTCTCAAAAAAGCATGTATTTTAATGTTTGTAGTTTCATTTTAACATTTATGTTATTCTTTTCAAAATTGAAATGTTAGAAGTGAATTTACGCATCCTCATTTTGCTTTCTTTTAGAAAAGTACTTTTCACAAGTGCTGTTTCATTGATGTGAAATCATGTTTAAATATATCACAAAAAAGCATGTATTTTATTGTTTGTAGTTTCATTTTAACATTTATGTTATTATTTTCAAATTTGAAATGTAGAACTGAATTTACAGATTTACATTTTGCTTTCTTGTGGAAAAGTACTTTTTACAAGTGCTGTTTCATAGATGTGAAACCATGTTTAAATATTTCTCCAAAAAGCATGTATTTTAATGTTTGTAGTTTCATTTTAACATTTATGTTGTTCTTTTCAAAATTGAAATGTAGAAGTGAATTTACAGATCTACATTTTGTTTTCTTGTAGAAAAGTGCTTTTTACATGTGCTGTTTCATTGATGTGAAATCATGTTTAAATATTTCACAAAAAAGCATGTATTTTATTGTTTGTAGTTTCATTTTAACATTTATGTTATTATTTTCAAATTTGAAATGTAGAAGTGAATTTACAGATTTACATTTTGCTTTCTTGTGGAAAAGTACTTTTTACAAGTGCTGTTTCATAGATGTGAAACCATGTTTAAACATTTCTCAAAAAAGCATGTATTTTAATGTTTGTAGTTTCATTTTAACATTTATGTTGTTCTTTTCAAAATTGAAATGTAGAAGTGAATTTACAGATCAACATTTTGTTTTCTTGTAGAAAAGTGCTTTTTACCTGTGCTGTTTCATTGATGTGAAATCAGGTTTAAACATTACTCAAAAAAGCATGTATTTTAATGTTTGTAGTTTCATTTTAACATTTATGTTGTTCTTTTCAAAATTGAAATGTAGAAGTGAATTTACAGATCAACATTTTGTTTTCTTGTAGAAAAGTGCTTTTTACCTGTGCTGTTTCATTGATGTGAAATCAGGTTTAAACATTACTCAAAAAAGCATGTATTTTAATGTTTGTAGTTTCATTTTAACATTTATGTTGTTCTTTTCAAAATTGAAATGTAGAAGTGAATTTACAGATCAACATTTTGTTTTCTTGTAGAAAAGTGCTTTTTACTTGTGCTGTTTCATTGATGTGAAATCATGTTTAAACATTACTCAAAAAAGCATGTATTTTAATATTTGTAGTTTCATTTTAACATTTATGTAGTTGTTTTCAAAATTGAAATGTAGAAGTGAATTTACAGATCTACATTTTGTTTTCTTGTAGAAAAGTGCTTTTTACATGTGCTGTTTCATTGATGTGAAATCATGTTTAAATATTTCACAGAAAAGCATGTATTTTATTGTTTGTAGTTTCATTTTAACATTTATGTTATTCTTTTCAAATTTGAAATGTAGAAGTGAATTTACAGATTTACATTTTGCTTTCTTGTGGAAAAGTACTTTTTACAATTGCTGTTTCATAGATGTGAAACCATGTTTAAACATTTCTCAAAAAAGCATGTATTTTAATGTTTGTAGTTTCATTTTAACATTTATGTTATTCTTTTCAAAATTGAAATGTTAGAAGTGAATTTACGCATCCTCATTTTGCTTTCTTTTAGAAAAGTACTTTTCACAAGTGCTGTTTCATTGATGTGAAATCATGTTTAAATATATCACAAAAAAGCATGTATTTTATTGTTTGTAGTTTCATTTTAACATTTATGTTATTATTTTCAAATTTGAAATGTAGAACTGAATTTACAGATTTACATTTTGCTTTCTTGTGGAAAAGTACTTTTTACAAGTGCTGTTTCATAGATGTGAAACCATGTTTAAATATTTCTCCAAAAAGCATGTATTTTAATGTTTGTAGTTTCATTTTAACATTTATGTTGTTCTTTTCAAAATTGAAATGTAGAAGTGAATTTACAGATCTACATTTTGTTTTCTTGTAGAAAAGTGCTTTTTACATGTGCTGTTTCATTGATGTGAAATCATGTTTAAATATTTCACAAAAAAGCATGTATTTTATTGTTTGTAGTTTCATTTTAACATTTATGTTATTATTTTCAAATTTGAAATGTAGAAGTGAATTTACAGATTTACATTTTGCTTTCTTGTGGAAAAGTACTTTTTACAAGTGCTGTTTCATAGATGTGAAACCATGTTTAAACATTTCTCAAAAAAGCATGTATTTTAATGTTTGTAGTTTCATTTTAACATTTATGTTGTTCTTTTCAAAATTGAAATGTAGAAGTGCATTTACAGATCAACATTTTGTTTTCTTGTAGAAAAGTGCTTTTTACCTGTGCTGTTTCATTGATGTGAAATCAGGTTTAAACATTACTCAAAAAAGCATGTATTTTAATGTTTGTAGTTTCATTTTAACATTTATGTTGTTCTTTTCAAAATTGAAATGTAGAAGTGAATTTACAGATCAACATTTTGTTTTCTTGTAGAAAAGTGCTTTTTACCTGTGCTGTTTCATTGATGTGAAATCAGGTTTAAACATTACTCAAAAAAGCATGTATTTTAATGTTTGTAGTTTCATTTTAACATTTATGTTGTTCTTTTCAAAATTGAAATGTAGAAGTGAATTTACAGATCAACATTTTGTTTTCTTGTAGAAAAGTGCTTTTTACCTGTGCTGTTTCATTGATGTGAAATCAGGTTTAAACATTACTCAAAAAAGCATGTATTTTAATGTTTGTAGTTTCATTTTAACATTTATGTTGTTCTTTTCAAAATTGAAATGTAGAAGTGAATTTACAGATCAACATTTTGTTTTCTTGTAGAAAAGTGCTTTTTACCTGTGCTGTTTCATTGATGTGAAATCAGGTTTAAACATTACTCAAAAAAGCATGTATTTTAATGTTTGTAGTTTCATTTTAACATTTATGTTGTTCTTTTCAAAATTGAAATGTAGAAGTGAATTTACAGATCAACATTTTGTTTTCTTGTAGAAAAGTGCTTTTTACCTGTGCTGTTTCATTGATGTGAAATCATGTTTAAACATTACTCAAAAAAGCATGTATTTTAATATTTGTAGTTTCATTTTAACATTTATGTAGTTGTTTTCAAAATTGAAATGTAGAAGTGAATTTACAGATCTACATTTTGTTTTCTTGTAGAAAAGTGCTTTTTACATGTGCTGTTTCATTGATGTGAAATCATGTTTAAATATTTCACAAAAAAGCATGTATTTTATTGTTTGTAGTTTCATTTTAACATTTATGTTATTATTTTCAAATTTGAAATGTAGAAGTGAATTTACAGATTTACATTTTGCTTTCTTGTGGAAAAGTACTTTTTACAAGTGCTGTTTCATAGATGTGAAACCATGTTTAAACATTTCTCAAAAAAGCATGTATTTTAATGTTTGTAATTTCATTTTAACATTTATGTTATTATTTTCAAATTTGAAATGTAGAAGTGAATTTACAGATTTACATTTTGCTTTCTTGTGGAAAAGTACTTTTTACAAGTGCTGTTTCATAGATGTGAAACCATGTTTAAACATTTCTCAAAAAAGCATGTATTTTAATGTTTGTAGTTTCATTTTAACATTTATGTTATTCTTTTCAAAATTGAAATGTAGAAGTGAATTTACAGATCTACATTTTGCTTTCTTTTAGAAAAGTGCTTTTTACAAGTGCTGTTTCATAGATGTGAAATCATGTTTAAACATTTCACAAAAAAGCATGTATTTTATTGTTTGTAGTTTCATTTAAACATTTATGTTATTCTTTTCAAATTTGAAATGTAGAAGTGAATTTACAGATTTACATTTTGCTTTCTTGTGGAAAAGTACTTTTTACAAGTGCTGTTTCATAGATGTGAAACCATGTTTAAACATTTCTCAAAAAAGCATGTATTTTAATGTTTGTAGTTTCATTTTAACATTTATGTTATTCCTTTCAAAATTGAAATGTAGAAGTGAATTTACAGATCTACATTTTTTTTTCTTGTAGAAAAGTGCTTTTTACATGTGCTGTTTCATTGATGTGAAATCATGTTTAAACATTTCTCAAAAAAGCATGTATTTTAATGTTTGTAGTTTCATTTTAACATTTATGTTGTTCTTTTCAAAATTGAAATGTAGAAGTGAATTTACAGATCAACATTTTGTTTTCTTGTAGAAAAGTGCTTTTTACCTGTGCTGTTTCATTGATGTGAAATCAGGTTTAAACATTACTCAAAAAAGCATGTATTTTAATGTTTGTAGTTTCATTTTAACATTTATGTTGTTCTTTTCAAAATTGAAATGTAGAAGTGAATTTACAGATCAACATTTTGTTTTCTTGTAGAAAAGTGCTTTTTACCTGTGCTGTTTCATTGATGTGAAGTCATGTTTAAACGTTACTCAAAAAAGCATGTATTTTAATATTTGTAGTTTCATTTTAACATTTATGTAGTTGTTTTCAAAATTGAAATGTAGAAGTGAATTTACAGATCTACATTTTGTTTTCTTGTAGAAAAGTGCTTTTTACATGTGCTGTTTCATTGATGTGAAATCATGTTTAAATATTTCACAAAAAAGCATGTATTTTATTGTTTGTAGTTTCATTTTAACATTTATGTTATTATTTTCAAATTTGAAATGTAGAAGTGAATTTACAGATTTACATTTTGCTTTCTTGTGGAAAAGTACTTTTTGCAAGTGCTGTTTCATTGATGTGAAACCATGTTTAAATATTTCTCCAAAAAGCATGTATTTTAATGTTTGTAGTTTCATTTTAACATTTATGTTGTTCTTTTCAAAATTGAAATGTAGAAGTGAATTTACAGATCAACATTTTGCTTTCTTGTGGAAAAGTACTTTTTACAATTGCTGTTTCATAGATGTGAAACCATGTTTAAACATTTCTCAAAAAAGCATGTATTTTAATGTTTGTAGTTTCATTTTAACATTTATGTTATTCTTTTCAAAATTGAAATGTTAGAAGTGAATTTACGCATCCTCATTTTGCTTTCTTTTAGAAAAGTACTTTTCACAAGTGCTGTTTCATTGATGTGAAATCATGTTTAAATATATCACAAAAAAGCATGTATTTTATTGTTTGTAGTTTCATTTTAACATTTATGTTATTATTTTCAAATTTGAAATGTAGAACTGAATTTACAGATTTACATTTTGCTTTCTTGTGGAAAAGTACTTTTTACAAGTGCTGTTTCATAGATGTGAAACCATGTTTAAATATTTCTCCAAAAAGCATGTATTTTAATGTTTGTAGTTTCATTTTAACATTTATGTTGTTCTTTTCAAAATTGAAATGTAGAAGTGAATTTACAGATCTACATTTTGTTTTCTTGTAGAAAAGTGCTTTTTACATGTGCTGTTTCATTGATGTGAAATCATGTTTAAATATTTCACAAAAAAGCATGTATTTTATTGTTTGTAGTTTCATTTTAACATTTATGTTATTATTTTCAAATTTGAAATGTAGAAGTGAATTTACAGATTTACATTTTGCTTTCTTGTGGAAAAGTACTTTTTACAAGTGCTGTTTCATAGATGTGAAACCATGTTTAAACATTTCTCAAAAAAGCATGTATTTTAATGTTTGTAGTTTCATTTTAACATTTATGTTGTTCTTTTCAAAATTGAAATGTAGAAGTGAATTTACAGATCAACATTTTGTTTTCTTGTAGAAAAGTGCTTTTTACCTGTGCTGTTTCATTGATGTGAAATCAGGTTTAAACATTACTCAAAAAAGCATGTATTTTAATGTTTGTAGTTTCATTTTAACATTTATGTTGTTCTTTTCAAAATTGAAATGTAGAAGTGAATTTACAGATCAACATTTTGTTTTCTTGTAGAAAAGTGCTTTTTACCTGTGCTGTTTCATTGATGTGAAATCAGGTTTAAACATTACTCAAAAAAGCATGTATTTTAATGTTTGTAGTTTCATTTTAACATTTATGTTGTTCTTTTCAAAATTGAAATGTAGAAGTGAATTTACAGATCAACATTTTGTTTTCTTGTAGAAAAGTGCTTTTTACTTGTGCTGTTTCATTGATGTGAAATCATGTTTAAACATTACTCAAAAAAGCATGTATTTTAATATTTGTAGTTTCATTTTAACATTTATGTAGTTGTTTTCAAAATTGAAATGTAGAAGTGAATTTACAGATCTACATTTTGTTTTCTTGTAGAAAAGTGCTTTTTACATGTGCTGTTTCATTGATGTGAAATCATGTTTAAATATTTCACAGAAAAGCATGTATTTTATTGTTTGTAGTTTCATTTTAACATTTATGTTATTCTTTTTAAATTTGAAATGTAGAAGTGAATTTACAGATTTACATTTTGCTTTCTTGTGGAAAAGTACTTTTTACAATTGCTGTTTCATAGATGTGAAACCATGTTTAAACATTTCTCAAAAAAGCATGTATTTTAATGTTTGTAGTTTCATTTTAACATTTATGTTATTCTTTTCAAAATTGAAATGTTAGAAGTGAATTTACGCATCCTCATTTTGCTTTCTTTTAGAAAAGTACTTTTCACAAGTGCTGTTTCATTGATGTGAAATCATGTTTAAATATATCACAAAAAAGCATGTATTTTATTGTTTGTAGTTTCATTTTAACATTTATGTTATTATTTTCAAATTTGAAATGTAGAACTGAATTTACAGATTTACATTTTGCTTTCTTGTGGAAAAGTACTTTTTACAAGTGCTGTTTCATAGATGTGAAACCATGTTTAAATATTTCTCCAAAAAGCATGTATTTTAATGTTTGTAGTTTCATTTTAACATTTATGTTGTTCTTTTCAAAATTGAAATGTAGAAGTGAATTTACAGATCTACATTTTGTTTTCTTGTAGAAAAGTGCTTTTTACATGTGCTGTTTCATTGATGTGAAATCATGTTTAAATATTTCACAAAAAAGCATGTATTTTATTGTTTGTAGTTTCATTTTAACATTTATGTTATTATTTTCAAATTTGAAATGTAGAAGTGAATTTACAGATTTACATTTTGCTTTCTTGTGGAAAAGTACTTTTTACAAGTGCTGTTTCATAGATGTGAAACCATGTTTAAACATTTCTCAAAAAAGCATGTATTTTAATGTTTGTAGTTTCATTTTAACATTTATGTTGTTCTTTTCAAAATTGAAATGTAGAAGTGAATTTACAGATCAACATTTTGTTTTCTTGTAGAAAAGTGCTTTTTACCTGTGCTGTTTCATTGATGTGAAATCAGGTTTAAACATTACTCAAAAAAGCATGTATTTTAATGTTTGTAGTTTCATTTTAACATTTATGTTGTTCTTTTCAAAATTGAAATGTAGAAGTGAATTTACAGATCAACATTTTGTTTTCTTGTAGAAAAGTGCTTTTTACCTGTGCTGTTTCATTGATGTGAAATCAGGTTTAAACATTACTCAAAAAAGCATGTATTTTAATGTTTGTAGTTTCATTTTAACATTTATGTTGTTCTTTTCAAAATTGAAATGTAGAAGTGAATTTACAGATCAACATTTTGTTTTCTTGTAGAAAAGTGCTTTTTACTTGTGCTGTTTCATTGATGTGAAATCATGTTTAAACATTACTCAAAAAAGCATGTATTTTAATATTTGTAGTTTCATTTTAACATTTATGTAGTTGTTTTCAAAATTGAAATGTAGAAGTGAATTTACAGATCTACATTTTGTTTTCTTGTAGAAAAGTGCTTTTTACATGTGCTGTTTCATTGATGTGAAATCATGTTTAAATATTTCACAGAAAAGCATGTATTTTATTGTTTGTAGTTTCATTTTAACATTTATGTTATTATTTTCAAATTTGAAATGTAGAAGTGAATTTACAGATTTACATTTTGCTTTCTTGTGGAAAAGTACTTTTTACAAGTGCTGTTTCATAGATGTGAAACCATGTTTAAACATTTCTCAAAAAAGCATGTATTTTAATGTTTGTAATTTCATTTTAACATTTATGTTGTTCTTTTCAAAATTGAAAAGTAGAAGTGAATTTACAGATCTACATTTTGTTTTCTTGTAGAAAAGTGCTTTTTACAAGTGCTGTTTCATAGATGTGAAATCATGTTTAAACATTTCACAAAAAAGCATGTATTTTATTGTTTGTAGTTTCATTTAAACATTTATGTTGTTCTTTTCAAAATTGAAATGTAGAAGTGAATTTACAGATCAACATTTTGTTTTCTTGTAGAAAAGTGCTTTTTACCTGTGCTGTTTCATTGATGTGAAATCAGGTTTAAACATTACTCAAAAAAGCATGTATTTTAATGTTTGTAGTTTCATTTTAACATTTATGTTGTTCTTTTCAAAATTGAAATGTAGAAGTGAATTTACAGATCAACATTTTGTTTTCTTGTAGAAAAGTGCTTTTTACCTGTGCTGTTTCATTGATGTGAAGTCATGTTTAAACATTACTCAAAAAAGCATGTATTTTAATGTTTGTAGTTTCATTTTAACATTTATGTTGTTCTTTTCAAAATTGAAATGTAGAAGTGAATTTACAGATCAACATTTTGTTTTCTTGTAGAAAAGTGCTTTTTACATGTGCTGTTTCATTGATGTGAAATCATGTTTAAATATTTCACAAAAAAGCATGTATTTTATTGTTTGTAGTTTCATTTTAACATTTATGTTATTATTTTCAAATTTGAAATGTAGAAGTGAATTTACAGATTTACATTTTGCTTTCTTGTGGAAAAGTACTTTTTACGTGCTGTTTCATAGATGTGAAACCATGTTTAAACATTTCTCAAAAAAGCATGTATTTTAATGTTTGTAGTTTCATTTTAACATTTATGTTGTTCTTTTCAAAATTGAAATGTAGAAGTGAATTTACAGATCTACATTTTGTTTTCTTGTAGAAAAGTGCTTTTTACATTTGCTGTTTCATTGATGTGAAATCATGTTTAAATATTTCACAAAAAAGCATGCATTTTATTGTTTGTAGTTTCATTTTAACATTTATGTTACTATTTTCAAATTTGAAATGTAGAAGTGAATTTACAGATTTACATTTTGCTTTCTTGTGGAAAAGTACTTTTTACAAGTGCTGTTTCATAGATGTGAAAACATGTTTAAACATTTCTCAAAAAAGCATGTATTTTAATGTTTGTAGTTTCATTTTAACATTTATGTTGTTCTTTTCAAAATTGAAATGTAGAAGTGAATTTACATATCTACATTTTGTTTTCTTGTAGAAAAGTGCTTTTTACCTGTGCTGTTTCATTGATGTGAAATCATGTTTAAACATTACTCAAAAAAGCATGTATTTTAATGTTTGTAGTTTCATTTTAACATTTAAGTTCTTTTCAAACTTGAAATGTAGAAGTGAATTTACAGATCAACATTTTGTTTTCTTGTAGAAAAGTGCTTTTTACCTGTGCTGTTTCATTGATGTGAAATCATGTTTAAACATTACTCAAAAAAGCATGTATTTTAATATTTGTAGTTTCATTTTAACATTTATGTTGTTCTTTTCAAAATTGAAATGTAGAAGTGAATTTACAGATCAACATTTTGTTTTCTTGTTGAAAAGTGCTTTTTACCTGTACTGTTTCATTGATGTGAAATCAGGTTTAAACATTACTCAAAAAAGCATGTATTTTAATGTTTGTAGTTTCATTTTAACATTTATGTTGTTCTTTTCAAAATTGAAATGTAGAAGTGAATTTACAGATCAACATTTTGTTTTCTTTTAGAAAAGTGCTTTTTACATGTGCTGTTTCATTGATGTGAAATCATGTTTAAACATTTCACAAAAAAGCATGTATTTTATTGTTTGTAGTTTCATTTTAACATTTATGTTATTCTTTTCAAATTTGAAATGTAGAAGTGAATTTACAGATTTACATTTTGCTTTCTTGTGGAAAAGTACTTTTTACAATTGCTGTTTCATAGATGTGAAACCATGTTTAAACATTTCTCAAAAAAGCATGTATTTTAATGTTTGTAGTTTCATTTTAACATTTATGTTATTCTTTTCAAAATTGAAATGTTAGAAGTGAATTTACGCATCCTCATTTTGCTTTCTTTTAGAAAAGTACTTTTCACAAGTGCTGTTTCATTGATGTGAAATCATGTTTAAATATATCACAAAAAAGCATGTATTTTATTGTTTGTAGTTTCATTTTAACATTTATGTTATTATTTTCAAATTTGAAATGTAGAACTGAATTTACAGATTTACATTTTGCTTTCTTGTGGAAAAGTACTTTTTACAAGTGCTGTTTCATAGATGTGAAACCATGTTTAAATATTTCTCCAAAAAGCATGTATTTTAATGTTTGTAGTTTCATTTTAACATTTATGTTGTTCTTTTCAAAATTGAAATGTAGAAGTGAATTTACAGATCTACATTTTGTTTTCTTGTAGAAAAGTGCTTTTTACATGTGCTGTTTCATTGATGTGAAATCATGTTTAAATATTTCACAAAAAAGCATGTATTTTATTGTTTGTAGTTTGATTTTAACATTTATGTTATTATTTTCAAATTTGAAATGTAGAAGTGAATTTACAGATTTACATTTTGCTTTCTTGTGGAAAAGTACTTTTTACAAGTGCTGATTCATAGATGTGAAACCATGTTTAAACATTTCTCAAAAAAGCATGTATTTTAATGTTTGTAGTTTCATTTTAACATTTATGTTGTTCTTTTCAAAATTGAAATGTAGAAGTGAATTTACAGATCAACATTTTGTTTTCTTGTAGAAAAGTGCTTTTTACCTGTGCTGTTTCATTGATGTGAAATCAGGTTTAAACATTACTCAAAAAAGCATGTATTTTAATGTTTGTAGTTTCATTTTAACATTTATGTTGTTCTTTTCAAAATTGAAATGTAGAAGTGAATTTACAGATCAACATTTTGTTTTCTTGTAGAAAAGTGCTTTTTACCTGTGCTGTTTCATTGATGTGAAATCATGTTTAAACATTACTCAAAAAAGCATGTATTTTAATATTTGTAGTTTCATTTTAACATTTATGTAGTTGTTTTCAAAATTGAAATGTAGAAGTGAATTTACAGATCTACATTTTGTTTTCTTGTAGAAAAGTGCTTTTTACATGTGCTGTTTCATTGATGTGAAATCATGTTTAAATATTTCACAAAAAAGCATGTATTTTATTGTTTGTAGTTTCATTTTAACATTTATGTTATTATTTTCAAATTTGAAATGTAGAAGTGAATTTACAGATTTACATTTTGCTTTCTTGTGGAAAAGTACTTTTTACAAGTGCTGTTTCATAGATGTGAAACCATGTTTAAACATTTCTCAAAAAAGCATGTATTTTAATGTTTGTAATTTCATTTTAACATTTATGTTGTTCTTTTCAAAATTGAAAAGTAGAAGTGAATTTACAGATCTACATTTTGTTTTCTTGTAGAAAAGTGCTTTTTACATGTGCTGTTTCATTGATGTGAAATCATGTTTAAACATTTCACAAAAAAGCATGTATTTTATTGTTTGTAGTTTCATTTTAACATTTATGTTATTATTTTCAAATTTGAAATGTAGAAGTGAATTTACAGATTTACATTTTGCTTTCTTGTGGAAAAGTACTTTTTACAAGTGCTGTTTCAAAGATGTGAAACCATGTTTAAACATTTCTCAAAAAAGCATGTATTTTAATGTTTGTAGTTTCATTTTAACATTTATGTTGTTCTTTTCAAAATTGAAATGTAGAAGTGAATTTACAGATCAACATTTTGTTTTCTTGTAGAAAAGTGCTTTTTACCTGTGCTGTTTCATTGATGTGAAATCAGGTTTAAACATTACTCAAAAAAGCATGTATTTTAATGTTTGTAGTTTCATTTTAACATTTATGTTGTTCTTTTCAAAATTGAAATGTAGAAGTGAATTTACAGATCAACATTTTGTTTTCTTGTAGAAAAGTGCTTTTTACCTGTGCTGTTTCATTGATGTGAAATCAGGTTTAAACATTACTCAAAAAAGCATGTATTTTAATGTTTGTAGTTTCATTTTAACATTTATGTTGTTCTTTTCAAAATTGAAATGTAGAAGTGAATTTACAGATCAACATTTTGTTTTCTTGTAGAAAAGTGCTTTTTACCTGTGCTGTTTCATAGATGTGAAACCATGTTTAAATATTTCTCCAAAAAGCATGTATTTTAATGTTTGTAGTTTCATTTTAACATTTATGTTGTTCTTTTCAAAATTGAAATGTAGAAGTGAATTTACAGATCTACATTTTGTTTTCTTGTAGAAAAGTGCTTTTTACATGTGCTGTTTCATTGATGTGAAATCATGTTTAAATATTTCACAAAAAAGCATGTATTTTATTGTTTGTAGTTTCATTTTAACATTTATGTTATTATTTTCAAATTTGAAATGTAGAAGTGAATTTACAGATTTACATTTTGCTTTCTTGTGGAAAAGTACTTTTTACAAGTGCTGATTCATAGATGTGAAACCATGTTTAAACATTTCTCAAAAAAGCATGTATTTTAATGTTTGTAGTTTCATTTTAACATTTATGTTGTTCTTTTCAAAATTGAAATGTAGAAGTGAATTTACAGATCAACATTTTGTTTTCTTGTAGAAAAGTGCTTTTTACCTGTGCTGTTTCATTGATGTGAAATCAGGTTTAAACATTACTCAAAAAAGCATGTATTTTAATGTTTGTAGTTTCATTTTAACATTTATGTTGTTCTTTTCAAAATTGAAATGTAGAAGTGAATTTACAGATCAACATTTTGTTTTCTTGTAGAAAAGTGCTTTTTACCTGTGCTGTTTCATTGATGTGAAATCATGTTTAAACATTACTCAAAAAAGCATGTATTTTAATATTTGTAGTTTCATTTTAACATTTATGTAGTTGTTTTCAAAATTGAAATGTAGAAGTGAATTTACAGATCTACATTTTGTTTTCTTGTAGAAAAGTGCTTTTTACATGTGCTGTTTCATTGATGTGAAATCATGTTTAAATATTTCACAAAAAAGCATGTATTTTATTGTTTGTAGTTTCATTTTAACATTTATGTTATTATTTTCAAATTTGAAATGTAGAAGTGAATTTACAGATTTACATTTTGCTTTCTTGTGGAAAAGTACTTTTTACAAGTGCTGTTTCATAGATGTGAAACCATGTTTAAACATTTCTCAAAAAAGCATGTATTTTAATGTTTGTAATTTCATTTTAACATTTATGTTGTTCTTTTCAAAATTGAAAAGTAGAAGTGAATTTACAGATCTACATTTTGTTTTCTTGTAGAAAAGTGCTTTTTACATGTGCTGTTTCATTGATGTGAAATCATGTTTAAACATTTCACAAAAAAGCATGTATTTTATTGTTTGTAGTTTCATTTTAACATTTATGTTATTATTTTCAAATTTGAAATGTAGAAGTGAATTTACAGATTTACATTTTGCTTTCTTGTGGAAAAGTACTTTTTACAAGTGCTGTTTCAAAGATGTGAAACCATGTTTAAACATTTCTCAAAAAAGCATGTATTTTAATGTTTGTAGTTTCATTTTAACATTTATGTTGTTCTTTTCAAAATTGAAATGTAGAAGTGAATTTACAGATCAACATTTTGTTTTCTTGTAGAAAAGTGCTTTTTACCTGTGCTGTTTCATTGATGTGAAATCAGGTTTAAACATTACTCAAAAAAGCATGTATTTTAATGTTTGTAGTTTCATTTTAACATTTATGTTGTTCTTTTCAAAATTGAAATGTAGAAGTGAATTTACAGATCAACATTTTGTTTTCTTGTAGAAAAGTGCTTTTTACCTGTGCTGTTTCATTGATGTGAAATCAGGTTTAAACATTACTCAAAAAAGCATGTATTTTAATGTTTGTAGTTTCATTTTAACATTTATGTTGTTCTTTTCAAAATTGAAATGTAGAAGTGAATTTACAGATCAACATTTTGTTTTCTTGTAGAAAAGTGCTTTTTACCTGTGCTGTTTCATTGATGTGAAATCATGTTTAAACATTACTCAAAAAAGCATGTATTTTAATATTTGTAGTTTCATTTTAACATTTATGTAGTTGTTTTCAAAATTGAAATGTAGAAGTGAATTTACAGATCTACATTTTGTTTTCTTGTAGAAAAGTGCTTTTTACATGTGCTGTTTCATTGATGTGAAATCATGTTTAAATATTTCACAAAAAAGCATGTATTTTATTGTTTGTAGTTTCATTTTAACATTTATGTTATTATTTTCAAATTTGAAATGTAGAAGTGAATTTACAGATTTACATTTTGCTTTCTTGTGGAAAAGTACTTTTTACAAGTGCTGTTTCATAGATGTGAAACCATGTTTAAACATTTCTCAAAAAAGCATGTAATTTAATGTTTGTAATTTCATTTTAACATTTATGTTATTATTTTCAAATTTGAAATGTAGAAGTGAATTTACAGATTTACATTTTGCTTTCTTGTGGAAAAGTACTTTTTACAAGTGCTGTTTCATAGATGTGAAACCATGTTTAAACATTTCTCAAAAAAGCATGTATTTTAATGTTTGTAGTTTCATTTTAACATTTATGTTATTCTTTTCAAAATTGAAATGTAGAAGTGAATTTACAGATCTACATTTTGCTTTCTTTTAGAAAAGTGCTTTTTACAAGTGCTGTTTCATAGATGTGAAATCATGTTTAAACATTTCACAAAAAAGCATGTATTTTATTGTTTGTAGTTTCATTTAAACATTTATGTTATTCTTTTCAAATTTGAAATGTAGAAGTGAATTTACAGATTTACATTTTGCTTTCTTGTGGAAAAGTACTTTTTACAAGTGCTGTTTCATAGATGTGAAACCATGTTTAAACATTTCTCAAAAAAGCATGTATTTTAATGTTTGTAGTTTCATTTTAACATTTATGTTATTCCTTTCAAAATTGAAATGTAGAAGTGAATTTACAGATCTACATTTTTTTTTCTTGTAGAAAAGTGCTTTTTACATGTGCTGTTTCATTGATGTGAAATCATGTTTAAATATTTCACAAAAAAGCATGTATTTTATTGTTTGTAGTTTCATTTTAACATTTATGTTATTATTTTCAAATTTGAAATGTAGAAGTGAATTTACAGATTTACATTTTGCTTTCTTGTGGAAAAGTACTTTTTACAAGTGCTGTTTCATAGATGTGAATCCATGTTTAAACATTTCTCAAAAAAGCATGTATTTTAATGTTTGTAGTTTCATTTTAACATTTATGTTGTTCTTTTCAAAATTGAAATGTAGAAGTGAATTTACAGATCAACATTTTGTTTTCTTGTAGAAAAGTGCTTTTTACCTGTGCTGTTTCATTGATGTGAAATCAGGTTTAAACATTACTCAAAAAAGCATGTATTTTAATGTTTGTAGTTTCATTTTAACATTTATGTTGTTCTTTTCAAAATTGAAATGTAGAAGTGAATTTACAGATCAACATTTTGTTTTCTTGTAGAAAAGTGCTTTTTACCTGTGCTGTTTCATTGATGTGAAGTCATGTTTAAACGTTACTCAAAAAAGCATGTATTTTAATATTTGTAGTTTCATTTTAACATTTATGTAGTTGTTTTCAAAATTGAAATGTAGAAGTGAATTTACAGATCTACATTTTGTTTTCTTGTAGAAAAGTGCTTTTTACATGTGCTGTTTCATTGATGTGAAATCATGTTTAAATACTTCACAAAAAAGCATGTATTTTATTGTTTGTAGTTTCATTTTAACATTTATGTTATTATTTTCAAATTTGAAATGTAGAAGTGAATTTACAGATTTACATTTTGCTTTCTTGTGGAAAAGTACTTTTTGCAAGTGCTGTTTCATTGATGTGAAACCATGTTTAAATATTTCTCCAAAAAGCATGTATTTTAATGTTTGTAGTTTCATTTTAACATTTATGTTGTTCTTTTCAAAATTGAAATGTAGAAGTGAATTTACAGATCAACATTTTGTTTTCTTGTAGAAAAGTGCTTTTTACCTGTGCTGTTTCATTGATGTGAAATCAGGTTTAAACATTACTCAAAAAAGCATGTATTTTAATGTTTGTAGTTTCATTTTAACATTTATGTTGTTCTTTTCAAAATTGAAATGTAGAAGTGAATTTACAGATCAACATTTTGTTTTCTTTTAGAAAAGTGCTTTTTACATGTGCTGTTTCATTGATGTGAAATCATGTTTAAACATTTCACAAAAAAGCATGTATTTTATTGTTTGTAGTTTCATTTTAACATTTATGTTATTCTTTTCAAATTTGAAATGTCGAAGTGAATTTACAGATTTACATTTTGCTTTCTTGTGGAAAAGTACTTTTTACAATTGCTGTTTCATAGATGTGAAACCATGTTTAAACATTTCTCAAAAAAGCATGTATTTTAATGTTTGTAGTTTCATTTTAACATTTATGTTGTTCTTTTCAAAATTGAAATGTAGAAGTGAATTTACAGATCTACATTTTGTTTTCTTGTAGAAAAGTGCTTTTTACATGTGCTGTTTCATTGATGTGAAATCATGTTTAAATATTTCACAAAAAAGCATGTATTTTATTGTTTGTAGTTTCATTTTAACATTTATGTTATTATTTTCAAATTTGAAATGTAGAAGTGAATTTACAGATTTACATTTTGCTTTCTTGTGGAAAAGTACTTTTTATAAGTGCTGTTTCATAGATGTGAAACCATGTTTAAACATTTCTCAAAAAAGCATGTATTTTAATGTTTGTAGTTTCATTTTAACATTTATGTTGTTCTTTTCAAAATTGAAATGTAGAAGTGAATTTACAGATCAACATTTTGTTTTCTTGTAGAAAAGTGCTTTTTACCTGTGCTGTTTCATTGATGTGAAATCAGGTTTAAACATTACTCAAAAAAGCATGTATTTTAATGTTTGTAGTTTCATTTTAACATTTATGTTGTTCTTTTCAAAATTGAAATGTAGAAGTGAATTTACAGATCAACATTTTGTTTTCTTGTAGAAAAGTGCTTTTTACCTGTGCTGTTTCATTGATGTGAAATCAGGTTTAAACATTACTCAAAAAAGCATGTATTTTAATGTTTGTAGTTTCATTTTAACATTTATGTTGTTCTTTTCAAAATTGAAATGTAGAAGTGAATTTACAGATCAACATTTTGTTTTCTTGTAGAAAAGTGCTTTTTACTTGTGCTGTTTCATTGATGTGAAATCATGTTTAAACATTACTCAAAAAAGCATGTATTTTAATATTTGTAGTTTCATTTTAACATTTATGTAGTTGTTTTCAAAATTGAAATGTAGAAGTGAATTTACAGATCTACATTTTGTTTTCTTGTAGAAAAGTGCTTTTTACATGTGCTGTTTCATTGATGTGAAATCATGTTTAAATATTTCACAAAAAAGCATGTATTTTATTGTTTGTAGTTTCATTTTAACATTTATGTTATTATTTTCAAATTTGAAATGTAGAAGTGAATTTACAGATCTACATTTTGTTTTCTTTTAGAAAAGTGCTTTTTACATGTGCTGTTTCATAGATGTGAAATCATGTTTAAACATTTCACAAAAAAGCATGTATTTTATTGTTTGTAGTTTCATTTAAACATTTATGTTATTCTTTTCAAATTTGAAATGTAGAAGTGAATTTACAGATTTACATTTTGCTTTCTTGTGGAAAAGTACTTTTTACAAGTGCTGTTTCATAGATGTGAAACCATGTTTAAACATTTCTCAAAAAAGCATGTATTTTAATGTTTGTAGTTTCATTTTAACATTTATGTTATTCCTTTCAAAATTGAAATGTAGAAGTGAATTTACAGATCTACATTTTTTTTTCTTGTAGAAAAGTGCTTTTTACATGTGCTGTTTCATTGATGTGAAATCAGGTTTAAACATTACTCAAAAAAGCATGTATTTTAATGTTTGTAGTTTCATTTTAACATTTATGTTGTTCTTTTCAAAATTGAAATGTAGAAGTGAATTTACAGATCAACATTTTGTTTTCTTGTAGAAAAGTGCTTTTTACCTGTGCTGTTTCATTGATGTGAAGTCATGTTTAAACGTTACTCAAAAAAGCATGTATTTTAATATTTGTAGTTTCATTTTAACATTTATGTTGTTCTTTTCAAAATTGAAATGTAGAAGTGAATTTACAGATCTACATTTTGTTTTCTTGTAGAAAAGTGCTTTTTACATGCGCTGTTTCATTGATGTGAAATCATGTTTAAATATTTCACAAAAAAGCATGTATTTTATTGTTTGTAGTTTCATTTTAACATTTATGTTATTATTTTCAAATTTGAAATGTAGAAGTGAATTTACAGATTTACATTTTGCTTTCTTGTGGAAAAGTACTTTTTACGTGCTGTTTCATAGATGTGAAACCATGTTTAAACATTTCTCAAAAAAGCATGTATTTTAATGTTTGTAGTTTCATTTTAACATTTATGTTGTTCTTTTCAAAATTGAAATGTAGAAGTGAATTTACAGATCTACATTTTGTTTTCTTGTAGAAAAGTGCTTTTTACATTTGCTGTTTCATTGATGTGAAATCATGTTTAAATATTTCACAAAAAAGCATGCATTTTATTGTTTGTAGTTTCATTTTAACATTTATGTTATTATTTTCAAATTTGAAATGTAGAAGTGAATTTACAGATTTACATTTTGCTTTCTTGTGGAAAAGTACTTTTTACAAGTGCTGTTTCATAGATGTGAAAACATGTTTAAACATTTCTCAAAAAAGCATGTATTTTAATGTTTGTAGTTTCATTTTAACATTTATGTTGTTCTTTTCAAAATTGAAATGTAGAAGTGAATTTACAGATCTACATTTTGTTTTCTTGTAGAAAAGTGCTTTTTACCTGTGCTGTTTCATTGATGTGAAATCATGTTTAAACATTACTCAAAAAAGCATGTATTTTAATGTTTGTAGTTTCATTTTAACATTTAAGTTCTTTTCAAACTTGAAATGTAGAAGTGAATTTGCAGATCAACATTTTGTTTTCTTGTAGAAAAGTGCTTTTTACCTGTGCTGTTTCATTGATGTGAAATCATGTTTAAACATTACTCAAAAAAGCATGTATTTTAATATTTGTAGTTTCATTTTAACATTTATGTTGTTCTTTTCAAAATTGAAATGTAGAAGTGAATTTACAGATCAACATTTTGTTTTCTTGTAGAAAAGTGCTTTTTACCTGTACTGTTTCATTGATGTGAAATCAGGTTTAAACATTACTCAAAAAAGCATGTATTTTAATGTTTGTAGTTTCATTTTAACATTTATGTTGTTCTTTTCAAAATTGAAATGTAGAAGTGAATTTACAGATCAACATTTTGTTTTCTTTTAGAAAAGTGCTTTTTACATGTGCTGTTTCATTGATGTGAAATCATGTTTAAACATTTCACAAAAAAGCATGTATTTTATTGTTTGTAGTTTCATTTTAACATTTATGTTATTCTTTTCAAATTTGAAATGTAGAAGTGAATTTACAGATTTACATTTTGCTTTCTTGTGGAAAAGTACTTTTTACAATTGCTGTTTCATAGATGTGAAACCATGTTTAAACATTTCTCAAAAAAGCATGTATTTTAATGTTTGTAGTTTCATTTTAACATTTATGTTATTCTTTTCAAAATTGAAATGTTAGAAGTGAATTTACGCATCCTCATTTTGCTTTCTTTTAGAAAAGTACTTTTCACAAGGGCTGTTTCATTGATGTGAAATCATGTTTAAATATATCACAAAAAAGCATGTATTTTATTGTTTGTAGTTTCATTTTAACATTTATGTTATTATTTTCAAATTTGAAATGTAGAACTGAATTTACAGATTTACATTTTGCTTTCTTGTGGAAAAGTACTTTTTACGTGCTGTTTCATAGATGTGAAACCATGTTTAAACATTTCTCAAAAAAGCATGTATTTTAATGTTTGTAGTTTCATTTTAACATTTATGTTGTTCTTTTCAAAATTGAAATGTAGAAGTGAATTTACAGATCTACATTTTGTTTTCTTGTAGAAAAGTGCTTTTTACATTTGCTGTTTCATTGATGTGAAATCATGTTTAAATATTTCACAAAAAAGCATGCATTTTATTGTTTGTAGTTTCATTTTAACATTTATGTTATTATTTTCAAATTTGAAATGTAGAAGTGAATTTACAGATTTACATTTTGCTTTCTTGTGGAAAAGTACTTTTTACAAGTGCTGTTTCATAGATGTGAAAACATGTTTAAACATTTCTCAAAAAAGCATGTATTTTAATGTTTGTAGTTTCATTTTAACATTTATGTTGTTCTTTTCAAAATTGAAATGTAGAAGTGAATTTACAGATCTACATATTGTTTTCTTGTAGAAAAGCGCTTTTTACCTGTGCTGTTTCATTGATGTGAAATCATGTTTAAACATTACTCAATAAAGCATGTATTTTAATGTTTGTAGTTTCATTTTAACATTTAAGTTCTTTTCAAACTTGAAATGTAGAAGTGAATTTACAGATCAACATTTTGTTTTCTTGTAGAAAAGTGCATTTTACCTGTGCTGTTTCATTGATGTGAAATCATGTTTAAACATTACTCAAAAAAGCATGTATTTTAATATTTGTAGTTTCATTTTAACATTTATGTTGTTCTTTTCAAAATTGAAATGTAGAAGTGAATTTACAGATCAACATTTTGTTTTCTTGTAGAAAAGTGCTTTTTACCTGTACTGTTTCATTGATGTGAAATCAGGTTTAAACATTACTCAAAAAAGCATGTATTTTAATGTTTGTAGTTTCATTTTAACATTTATGTTGTTCTTTTCAAAATTGAAATGTAGAAGTGAATTTACAGATCAACATTTTGTTTTCTTTTAGAAAAGTGCTTTTTACATGTGCTGTTTCATTGATGTGAAATCATGTTTAAACATTTCACAAAAAAGCATGTATTTTATTGTTTGTAGTTTCATTTTAACATTTATGTTATTCTTTTCAAATTTGAAATGTAGAAGTGAATTTACAGATTTACATTTTGCTTTCTTGTGGAAAAGTACTTTTTACAATTGCTGTTTCATAGATGTGAAACCATGTTTAAACATTTCTCAAAAAAGCATGTATTTTAATGTTTGTAGTTTCATTTTAACATTTATGTTATTCTTTTTAAAATTGAAATGTTAGAAGTGAATTTACGCATCCTCATTTTGCTTTCTTTTAGAAAAGTACTTTTCACAAGTGCTGTTTCATTGATGTGAAATCATGTTTAAATATATCACAAAAAAGCATGTATTTTATTGTTTGTAGTTTCATTTTAACATTTATGTTATTATTTTCAAATTTGAAATGTAGAACTGAATTTACAGATTTACATTTTGCTTTCTTGTGGAAAAGTACTTTTTACAAGTGCTGTTTCATAGATGTGAAACCATGTTTAAATATTTCTCCAAAAAGCATGTATTTTAATGTTTGTAGTTTCATTTTAACATTTATGTTGTTCTTTTCAAAATTGAAATGTAGAAGTGAATTTACAGATCTACATTTTGTTTTCTAGTAGAAAAGTGCTTTTTACATGTGCTGTTTCATTGATGTGAAATCATGTTTAAATATTTCACAAAAAAGCATGTATTTTATTGTTTGTAGTTTCATTTTAACATTTATGTTATTATTTTCAAATTTGAAATGTAGAAGTGAATTTACAGATTTACATTTTGCTTTCTTGTGGAAAAGTACTTTTTACAAGTGCTGTTTCATAGATGTGAAACCATGTTTAAACATTTCTCAAAAAAGCATGTATTTTAATGTTTGTAGTTTCATTTTAACATTTATGTTGTTCTTTTCAAAATTGAAATGTAGAAGTGAATTTACAGATCAACATTTTGTTTTCTTGTAGAAAAGTGCTTTTTACCTGTGCTGTTTCATTGATGTGAAATCAGGTTTAAACATTACTCAAAAAAGCATGTATTTTAATGTTTGTAGTTTCATTTTGACATTTATGTTGTTCTTTTCAAAATTGAAATGTAGAAGTGAATTTACAGATCAACATTTTGTTTTCTTGTAGAAAAGTGCTTTTTACCTGTGCTGTTTCATTGATGTGAAATCAGGTTTAAACATTACTCAAAAAAGCATGTATTTTAATGTTTGTAGTTTCATTTTAACATTTATGTTGTTCTTTTCAAAATTGAAATGTAGAAGTGAATTTACAGATCAACATTTTGTTTTCTTGTAGAAAAGTGCTTTTTACTTGTGCTGTTTCATTGATGTGAAATCATGTTTAAACATTACTCAAAAAAGCATGTATTTTAATATTTGTAGTTTCATTTTAACATTTATGTAGTTGTTTTCAAAATTGAAATGTAGAAGTGAATTTACAGATCTACATTTTGTTTTCTTGTAGAAAAGTGCTTTTTACATGTGCTGTTTCATTGATGTGAAATCATGTTTAAATATTTCACAGAAAAGCATGTATTTTATTGTTTGTAGTTTCATTTTAACATTTATGTTATTATTTTCAAATTTGAAATGTAGAAGTGAATTTACAGATTTACATTTTGCTTTCTTGTGGAAAAGTACTTTTTACAAGTGCTGTTTCATAGATGTGAAACCATGTTTAAACATTTCTCAAAAAAGCATGTATTTTAATGTTTGTAATTTCATTTTAACATTTATGTTGTTCTTTTCAAAATTGAAAAGTAGAAGTGAATTTACAGATCTACATTTTGTTTTCTTGTAGAAAAGTGCTTTTTACAAGTGCTGTTTCATAGATGTGAAATCATGTTTAAACATTTCACAAAAAAGCATGTATTTTATTGTTTGTAGTTTCATTTAAACATTTATGTTATTCTTTTCAAATTTGAAATGTTGAAGTGAATTTACAGATTTACATTTTGCTTTCTTGTGGAAAAGTACTTTTTACAAGTGCTGTTTCATAGATGTGAAACCATGTTTAAACATTTCTCAAAAAAGCATGTATTTTAATGTTTGTAGTTTCATTTTAACATTTATGTTATTCCTTTCAAAATTGAAATGTAGAAGTGAATTTACAGATCTACATTTTTTTTTCTTGTAGAAAAGTGCTTTTTACATGTGCTGTTTCATTGATGTGAAATCATGTTTAAATATTTCACAAAAAAGCATGTATTTTATTGTTTGTAGTTTCATTTTAACATTTATGTTATTATTTTCAAATTTGAATTGTAGAAGTGAATTTACAGATTTACATTTTGCTTTCTTGTGGAAAAGTACTTTTTACAAGTGCTGTTTCATAGATGTGAATCCATGTTTAAACATTTCTCAAAAAAGCATGTATTTTAATGTTTGTAGTTTCATTTTAACATTTATGTTGTTCTTTTCAAAATTGAAATGTAGAAGTGAATTTACAGATCAACATTTTGTTTTCTTGTAGAAAAGTGCTTTTTACCTGTGCTGTTTCATTGATGT
Organism: Narcine bancroftii; assembly: GCF_036971445.1. NCBI lineage: Eukaryota > Metazoa > Chordata > Chondrichthyes > Torpediniformes > Narcinidae > Narcine > Narcine bancroftii. Next base: position 1,772,403 of record NW_027211800.1, on the reverse strand, counting down.
GAAATCAGGTTTAAACATTACTCAAAAAAGCATGTATTTTAATGTTTGTAGTTTCATTTTAACATTTATGTTGTTCTTTTCAAAATTGAAATGTAGAAGTGAATTTACAGATCAACATTTTGTTTTCTTGTAGAAAAGTGCTTTTTACCTGTGCTGTTTCATTGATGTGAAGTCATGTTTAAACGTTACTCAAAAAAGCATGTATTTTAATATTTGTAGTTTCATTTTAACATTTATGTTGTTCTTTTCAAAATTGAAATGTAGAAGTGAATTTACAGATCTACATTTTGTTTTCTTGTAGAAAAGTGCTTTTTACATGTGCTGTTTCATTGATGTGAAATCATGTTTAAATATTTCACAAAAAAGCATGTATTTTATTGTTTGTAGTTTCATTTTAACATTTATGTTATTATTTTCAAATTTGAAATGTAGAAGTGAATTTACAGATTTACATTTTGCTTTCTTGTGGAAAAGTACTTTTTACGTGCTGTTTCATAGATGTGAAACCATGTTTAAACATTTCTCAAAAAAGCATGTATTTTAATGTTTGTAGTTTCATTTTAACATTTATGTTGTTCTTTTCAAAATTGAAATGTAGAAGTGAATTTACAGATCTACATTTTGTTTTCTTGTAGAAAAGTGCTTTTTACATTTGCTGTTTCATTGATGTGAAATCATGTTTAAATATTTCACAAAAAAGCATGCATTTTATTGTTTGTAGTTTCATTTTAACATTTATGTTACTATTTTCAAATTTGAAATGTAGAAGTGAATTTACAGATTTACATTTTGCTTTCTTGTGGAAAAGTACTTTTTACAAGTGCTGTTTCATAGATGTGAAAACATGTTTAAACATTTCTCAAAAAAGCATGTATTTTAATGTTTGTAGTTTCATTTTAACATTTATGTTGTTCTTTTCAAAATTGAAATGTAGAAGTGAATTTACATATCTACATTTTGTTTTCTTGTAGAAAAGTGCTTTTTACCTGTGCTGTTTCATTGATGTGAAATCATGTTTAAACATTACTCAAAAAAGCATGTATTTTAATGTTTGTAGTTTCATTTTAACATTTAAGTTCTTTTCAAACTTGAAATGTAGAAGTGAATTTACAGATCAACATTTTGTTTTCTTGTAGAAAAGTGCTTTTTACCTGTGCTGTTTCATTGATGTGAAATCATGTTTAAACATTACTCAAAAAAGCATGTATTTTAATATTTGTAGTTTCATTTTAACATTTATGTTGTTCTTTTCAAAATTGAAATGTAGAAGTGAATTTACAGATCAACATTTTGTTTTCTTGTTGAAAAGTGCTTTTTACCTGTACTGTTTCATTGATGTGAAATCAGGTTTAAACATTACTCAAAAAAGCATGTATTTTAATGTTTGTAGTTTCATTTTAACATTTATGTTGTTCTTTTCAAAATTGAAATGTAGAAGTGAATTTACAGATCAACATTTTGTTTTCTTTTAGAAAAGTGCTTTTTACATGTGCTGTTTCATTGATGTGAAATCATGTTTAAACATTTCACAAAAAAGCATGTATTTTATTGTTTGTAGTTTCATTTTAACATTTATGTTATTCTTTTCAAATTTGAAATGTAGAAGTGAATTTACAGATTTACATTTTGCTTTCTTGTGGAAAAGTACTTTTTACAATTGCTGTTTCATAGATGTGAAACCATGTTTAAACATTTCTCAAAAAAGCATGTATTTTAATGTTTGTAGTTTCATTTTAACATTTATGTTATTCTTTTCAAAATTGAAATGTTAGAAGTGAATTTACGCATCCTCATTTTGCTTTCTTTTAGAAAAGTACTTTTCACAAGTGCTGTTTCATTGATGTGAAATCATGTTTAAATATATCACAAAAAAGCATGTATTTTATTGTTTGTAGTTTCATTTTAACATTTATGTTATTATTTTCAAATTTGAAATGTAGAACTGAATTTACAGATTTACATTTTGCTTTCTTGTGGAAAAGTACTTTTTACAAGTGCTGTTTCATAGATGTGAAACCATGTTTAAATATTTCTCCAAAAAGCATGTATTTTAATGTTTGTAGTTTCATTTTAACATTTATGTTGTTCTTTTCAAAATTGAAATGTAGAAGTGAATTTACAGATCTACATTTTGTTTTCTTGTAGAAAAGTGCTTTTTACATGTGCTGTTTCATTGATGTGAAATCATGTTTAAATATTTCACAAAAAAGCATGTATTTTATTGTTTGTAGTTTCATTTTAACATTTATGTTATTATTTTCAAATTTGAAATGTAGAAGTGAATTTACAGATTTACATTTTGCTTTCTTGTGGAAAAGTACTTTTTACAAGTGCTGATTCATAGATGTGAAACCATGTTTAAACATTTCTCAAAAAAGCATGTATTTTAATGTTTGTAGTTTCATTTTAACATTTATGTTGTTCTTTTCAAAATTGAAATGTAGAAGTGAATTTACAGATCAACATTTTGTTTTCTTGTAGAAAAGTGCTTTTTACCTGTGCTGTTTCATTGATGTGAAATCAGGTTTAAACATTACTCAAAAAAGCATGTATTTTAATGTTTGTAGTTTCATTTTAACATTTATGTTGTTCTTTTCAAAATTGAAATGTAGAAGTTAATTTACAGATCAACATTTTGTTTTCTTGTAGAAAAGTGCTTTTTACCTGTGCTGTTTCATTGATGTGAAATCAGGTTTAAACATTACTCAAAAAAGCATGTATTTTAATGTTTGTAGTTTCATTTTAACATTTATGTTGTTCTTTTCAAAATTGAAATGTAGAAGTGAATTTACAGATCAACATTTTGTTTTCTTGTAGAAAAGTGCTTTTTACCTGTGCTGTTTCATTGATGTGAAATCATGTTTAAACATTACTCAAAAAAGCATGTATTTTAATATTTGTAGTTTCATTTTAACATTTATGTAGTTGTTTTCAAAATTGAAATGTAGAAGTGAATTTACAGATCTACATTTTGTTTTCTTGTAGAAAAGTGCTTTTTACATGTGCTGTTTCATTGATGTGAAATCATGTTTAAATATTTCACAAAAAAGCATGTATTTTATTGTTTGTAGTTTCATTTTAACATTTATGTTATTATTTTCAAATTTGAAATGTAGAAGTGAATTTACAGATTTACATTTTGCTTTCTTGTGGAAAAGTACTTTTTACAAGTGCTGTTTCATAGATGTGAAACCATGTTTAAACATTTCTCAAAAAAGCATGTATTTTAATGTTTGTAATTTCATTTTAACATTTATGTTGTTCTTTTCAAAATTGAAAAGTAGAAGTGAATTTACAGATCTACATTTTGTTTTCTTGTAGAAAAGTGCTTTTTACATGTGCTGTTTCATTGATGTGAAATCATGTTTAAACATTTCACAAAAAAGCATGTATTTTATTGTTTGTAGTTTCATTTTAACATTTATGTTATTATTTTCAAATTTGAAATGTAGAAGTGAATTTACAGATTTACATTTTGCTTTCTTGTGGAAAAGTACTTTTTACAAGTGCTGTTTCATAGATGTGAAACCATGTTTAAACATTTCTCAAAAAAGCATGTATTTTAATGTTTGTAGTTTCATTTTAACATTTATGTTATTCTTTTCAAAATTGAAATGTAGAAGTGAATTTACAGATCTACATTTTGCTTTCTTTTAGAAAAGTGCTTTTTACAAGTGCTGTTTCATAGATGTGAAATCATGTTTAAACATTTCACAAAAAAGCATGTATTTTATTGTTTGTAGTTTCATTTAAACATTTATGTTATTCTTTTCAAATTTGAAATGTAGAAGTGAATTTACAGATTTACATTTTGCTTTCTTGTGGAAAAGTACTTTTTACAAGTGCTGTTTAATAGATGTGAAACCATGTTTAAACATTTCTCAAAAAAGCATGTATTTTAATGTTTGTAGTTTCATTTTAACATTTATGTTATTCCTTTCAAAATTGAAATGTAGAAGTGAATTTACAGATCTACATTTTTTTTTCTTGTAGAAAAGTGCTTTTTACATGTGCTGTTTCATTGATGTGAAATCATGTTTAAATATTTCACAAAAAAGCATGTATTTTATTGTTTGTAGTTTCATTTTAACATTTATGTTATTATTTTCAAATTTGAAATGTAGAAGTGAATTTACAGATTTACATTTTGCTTTCTTGTGGAAAAGTACTTTTTACAAGTGCTGTTTCATAGATGTGAATCCATGTTTAAACATTTCTCAAAAAAGCATGTATTTTAATGTTTGTAGTTTCATTTTAACATTTATGTTGTTCTTTTCAAAATTGAAATGTAGAAGTGAATTTACAGATCAACATTTTGTTTTCTTGTAGAAAAGTGCTTTTTACCTGTGCTGTTTCATTGATGTGAAATCAGGTTTAAACATTACTCAAAAAAGCATGTATTTTAATGTTTGTAGTTTCATTTTAACATTTATGTTGTTCTTTTCAAAATTGAAATGTAGAAGTGAATTTACAGATCAACATTTTGTTTTCTTGTAGAAAAGTGCTTTTTACCTGTGCTGTTTCATTGATGTGAAGTCATGTTTAAACGTTACTCAAAAAAGCATGTATTTTAATATTTGTAGTTTCATTTTAACATTTATGTAGTTGTTTTCAAAATTGAAATGTAGAAGTGAATTTACAGATCTACATTTTGTTTTCTTGTAGAAAAGTGCTTTTTACATGTGCTGTTTCATTGATGTGAAATCATGTTTAAATATTTCACAAAAAAGCATGTATTTTATTGTTTGTAGTTTCATTTTAACATTTATGTTATTATTTTCAAATTTGAAATGTAGAACTGAATTTACAGATTTACATTTTGCTTTCTTGTGGAAAAGTACTTTTTACAAGTGCTGTTTCATAGATGTGAAACCATGTTTAAATATTTCTCCAAAAAGCATGTATTTTAATGTTTGTAGTTTCATTTTAACATTTATGTTGTTCTTTTCAAAATTGAAATGTAGAAGTGAATTTACAGATCTACATTTTGTTTTCTTGTAGAAAAGTGCTTTTTACATGTGCTGTTTCATTGATGTGAAATCATGTTTAAATATTTCACAAAAAAGCATGTATTTTATTGTTTGTAGTTTCATTTTAACATTTATGTTATTATTTTCAAATTTGAAATGTAGAAGTGAATTTACAGATTTACATTTTGCTTTCTTGTGGAAAAGTACTTTTTATAAGTGCTGTTTCATAGATGTGAAACCATGTTTAAACATTTCTCAAAAAAGCATGTATTTTAATGTTTGTAGTTTCATTTTAACATTTATGTTGTTCTTTTCAAAATTGAAATGTAGAAGTGAATTTACAGATCAACATTTTGTTTTCTTGTAGAAAAGTGCTTTTTACCTGTGCTGTTTCATTGATGTGAAATCAGGTTTAAACATTACTCAAAAAAGCATGTATTTTAATGTTTGTAGTTTCATTTTGACATTTATGTTGTTCTTTTCAAAATTGAAATGTAGAAGTGAATTTACAGATCAACATTTTGTTTTCTTGTAGAAAAGTGCTTTTTACCTGTGCTGTTTCATTGATGTGAAATCAGGTTTAAACATTACTCAAAAAAGCATGTATTTTAATGTTTGTAGTTTCATTTTAACATTTATGTTGTTCTTTTCAAAATTGAAATGTAGAAGTGAATTTACAGATCAACATTTTGTTTTCTTGTAGAAAAGTGCTTTTTACTTGTGCTGTTTCATTGATGTGAAATCATGTTTAAACATTACTCAAAAAAGCATGTATTTTAATATTTGTAGTTTCATTTTAACATTTATGTAGTTGTTTTCAAAATTGAAATGTAGAAGTGAATTTACAGATCTACATTTTGTTTTCTTGTAGAAAAGTGCTTTTTACATGTGCTGTTTCATTGATGTGAAATCATGTTTAAATATTTCACAAAAAAGCATGTATTTTATTGTTTGTAGTTTCATTTTAACATTTATGTTATTATTTTCAAATTTGAAATGTAGAAGTGAATTTACAGATCTACATTTTGTTTTCTTTTAGAAAAGTGCTTTTTACATGTGCTGTTTCATAGATGTGAAATCATGTTTAAACATTTCACAAAAAAGCATGTATTTTATTGTTTGTAGTTTCATTTAAACATTTATGTTATTCTTTTCAAATTTGAAATGTAGAAGTGAATTTACAGATTTACATTTTGCTTTCTTGTGGAAAAGTACTTTTTACAAGTGCTGTTTCATAGATGTGAAACCATGTTTAAACATTTCTCAAAAAAGCATGTATTTTAATGTTTGTAGTTTCATTTTAACATTTATGTTATTCCTTTCAAAATTGAAATGTAGAAGTGAATTTACAGATCAACATTTTGTTTTCTTGTAGAAAAGTGCTTTTTACCTGTGCTGTTTCATTGATGTGAAATCAGGTTTAAACATTACTCAAAAAAGCATGTATTTTAATGTTTGTAGTTTCATTTTAACATTTATGTTGTTCTTTTCAAAATTGAAATGTAGAAGTGAATTTACAGATCAACATTTTGTTTTCTTGTAGAAAAGTGCTTTTTACCTGTGCTGTTTCATTGATGTGAAATCAGGTTTAAACATTACTCAAAAAAGCATGTATTTTAATGTTTGTAGTTTCATTTTAACATTTATGTTGTTCTTTTCAAAATTGAAATGTAGAAGTGAATTTACAGATCAACATTTTGTTTTCTTGTAGAAAAGTGCTTTTTACCTGTGCTGTTTCATTGATGTGAAGTCATGTTTAAACGTTACTCAAAAAAGCATGTATTTTAATATTTGTAGTTTCATTTTAACATTTATGTAGTTGTTTTCAAAATTGAAATGTAGAAGTGAATTTACAGATCTACATTTTGTTTTCTTGTAGAAAAGTGCTTTTTACATGTGCTGTTTCATTGATGTGAAATCATGTTTAAATATTTCACAAAAAAGCATGTATTTTATTGTTTGTAGTTTCATTTTAACATTTATGTTATTATTTTCAAATTTGAAATGTAGAACTGAATTTACAGATTTACATTTTGCTTTCTTGTGGAAAAGTACTTTTTACAAGTGCTGTTTCATAGATGTGAAACCATGTTTAAATATTTCTCCAAAAAGCATGTATTTTAATGTTTGTAGTTTCATTTTAACATTTATGTTGTTCTTTTCAAAATTGAAATGTAGAAGTGAATTTACAGATCTACATTTTGTTTTCTTGTAGAAAAGTGCTTTTTACATGTGCTGTTTCATTGATGTGAAATCATGTTTAAATATTTCACAAAAAAGCATGTATTTTATTGTTTGTAGTTTCATTTTAACATTTATGTTATTATTTTCAAATTTGAAATGTAGAAGTGAATTTACAGATTTACATTTTGCTTTCTTGTGGAAAAGTACTTTTTATAAGTGCTGTTTCATAGATGTGAAACCATGTTTAAACATTTCTCAAAAAAGCATGTATTTTAATGTTTGTAGTTTCATTTTAACATTTATGTTGTTCTTTTCAAAATTGAAATGTAGAAGTGAATTTACAGATCAACATTTTGTTTTCTTGTAGAAAAGTGCTTTTTACCTGTGCTGTTTCATTGATGTGAAATCAGGTTTAAACATTACTCAAAAAAGCATGTATTTTAATGTTTGTAGTTTCATTTTGACATTTATGTTGTTCTTTTCAAAATTGAAATGTAGAAGTGAATTTACAGATCAACATTTTGTTTTCTTGTAGAAAAGTGCTTTTTACCTGTGCTGTTTCATTGATGTGAAATCAGGTTTAAACATTACTCAAAAAAGCATGTATTTTAATGTTTGTAGTTTCATTTTAACATTTATGTTGTTCTTTTCAAAATTGAAATGTAGAAGTGAATTTACAGATCAACATTTTGTTTTCTTGTAGAAAAGTGCTTTTTACTTGTGCTGTTTCATTGATGTGAAATCATGTTTAAACATTACTCAAAAAAGCATGTATTTTAATATTTGTAGTTTCATTTTAACATTTATGTAGTTGTTTTCAAAATTGAAATGTAGAAGTGAATTTACAGATCTACATTTTGTTTTCTTGTAGAAAAGTGCTTTTTACATGTGCTGTTTCATTGATGTGAAATCATGTTTAAATATTTCACAAAAAAGCATGTATTTTATTGTTTGTAGTTTCATTTTAACATTTATGTTATTATTTTCAAATTTGAAATGTAGAAGTGAATTTACAGATCTACATTTTGTTTTCTTTTAGAAAAGTGCTTTTTACATGTGCTGTTTCATAGATGTGAAATCATGTTTAAACATTTCACAAAAAAGCATGTATTTTATTGTTTGTAGTTTCATTTAAACATTTATGTTATTCTTTTCAAATTTGAAATGTAGAAGTGAATTTACAGATTTACATTTTGCTTTCTTGTGGAAAAGTACTTTTTACAAGTGCTGTTTCATAGATGTGAAACCATGTTTAAACATTTCTCAAAAAAGCATGTATTTTAATGTTTGTAGTTTCATTTTAACATTTATGTTATTCCTTTCAAAATTGAAATGTAGAAGTGAATTTACAGATCTACATTTTTTTTTCTTGTAGAAAAGTGCTTTTTACATGTGCTGTTTCATTGATGTGAAATCATGTTTAAATATTTCACAAAAAAGCATGTATTTTATTGTTTGTAGTTTCATTTTAACATTTATGTTATTATTTTCAAATTTGAAATGTAGAAGTGAATTTACAGATTTACATTTTGCTTTCTTGTGGAAAAGTACTTTTTACAAGTGCTGTTTCATAGATGTGAATCCATGTTTAAACATTTCTCAAAAAAGCATGTATTTTAATGTTTGTAGTTTCATTTTAACATTTATGTTGTTCTTTTCAAAATTGAAATGTAGAAGTGAATTTACAGATCAACATTTTGTTTTCTTGTAGAAAAGTGCTTTTTACCTGAGCTGTTTCATTGATGTGAAATCAGGTTTAAACATTACTCAAAAAAGCATGTATTTTAATGTTTGTAGTTTCATTTTAACATTTATGTTGTTCTTTTCAAAATTGAAATGTAGAAGTGAATTTACAGATCAACATTTTGTTTTCTTGTAGAAAAGTGCTTTTTACCTGTGCTGTTTCATTGATGTGAAGTCATGTTTAAACGTTACTCAAAAAAGCATGTATTTTAATATTTGTAGTTTCATTTTAACATTTATGTTGTTCTTTTCAAAATTGAAATGTAGAAGTGAATTTACAGATCTACATTTTGTTTTCTTGTAGAAAAGTGCTTTTTACATGTGCTGTTTCATTGATGTGAAATCATGTTTAAATATTTCACAAAAAAGCATGTATTTTATTGTTTGTAGTTTCATTTTAACATTTATGTTATTATTTTCAAATTTGAAATGTAGAAGTGAATTTACAGATTTACATTTTGCTTTCTTGTGGAAAAGTACTTTTTACGTGCTGTTTCATAGATGTGAAACCATGTTTAAACATTTCTCAAAAAAGCATGTATTTTAATGTTTGTAGTTTCATTTTAACATTTATGTTGTTCTTTTCAAAATTGAAATGTAGAAGTGAATTTACAGATCTACTTTTTGTTTTCTTGTAGAAAAGTGCTTTTTACATTTGCTGTTTCATTGATGTGAAATCATGTTTAAATATTTCACAAAAAAGCATGCATTTTATTGTTTGTAGTTTCATTTTAACATTTATGTTATTATTTTCAAATTTGAAATGTAGAAGTGAATATACAGATTTACATTTTGCTTTCTTGTGGAAAAGTACTTTTTACAAGTGCTGTTTCATAGATGTGAAAACATGTTTAAACATTTCTCAAAAAAGCATGTATTTTAATGTTTGTAGTTTCATTTTAACATTTATGTTGTTCTTTTCAAAATTGAAATGTAGAAGTGAATTTACAGATCTACATTTTGTTTTCTTGTAGAAAAGTGCTTTTTACCTGTGCTGTTTCATTGATGTGAAATCATGTTTAAACATTACTCAAAAAAGCATGTATTTTAATGTTTGTAGTTTCATTTTAACATTTAAGTTCTTTTCAAACTTGAAATGTAGAAGTGAATTTACAGATCAACATTTTGTTTTCTTGTAGAAAAGTGCTTTTTACCTGTGCTGTTTCATTGATGTGAAATCATGTTTAAACATTACTCAAAAAAGCATGTATTTTAATATTTGTAGTTTCATTTTAACATTTATGTTGTTCTTTTCAAAATTGAAATGTAGAAGTGAATTTACAGATCAACATTTTGTTTTCTTGTAGAAAAGTGCTTTTTACCTGTACTGTTTCATTGATGTGAAATCAGGTTTAAACATTACTCAAAAAAGCATGTATTTTAATGTTTGTAGTTTCATTTTAACATTTATGTTGTTCTTTTCAAAATTGAAATGTAGAAGTGAATTTACAGATCAACATTTTGTTTTCTTGTAGAAAAGTGCTTTTTACCTGTGCTGTTTCATTGATGTGAAATCAGGTTTAAACATTACTCAAAAAAGCATGTATTTTAATGTTTGTAGTTTCATTTTAACATTTATGTTGTTCTTTTCAAAATTGAAATGTAGAAGTGAATTTACAGATCAACATTTTGTTTTCTTGTAGAAAAGTGCTTTATACCTGTGCTGTTTCATTGATGTGAAATCATGTTTAAACATTACTCAAAAAAGCATGTATTTTAATATTTGTAGTTTCATTTTATCATTTATGTAGTTGTTTTCAAAATTGAAATGTAGAAGTGAATTTACAGATCTACATTTTGTTTTCTTGTAGAAAAGTGCTTTTTACATGTGCTGTTTCATTGATGTGAAATCATGTTTAAATATTTCACAAAAAAGCATGTATTTTATTGTTTGTAGTTTAATTTTAACATTTATGTTATTATTTTCAAATTTGAAATGTAGAAGTGAATTTACAGATTTACATTTTGCTTTCTTGTGGAAAAGTACTTTTTACAAGTGCTGTTTCATAGATGTGAAACCATGTTTAAACATTTCTCAAAAAAGCATGTATTTTAATGTTTGTAATTTCATTTTAACATTTATGTTGTTCTTTTCAAAATTGAAAAGTAGAAGTGAATTTACAGATCTACATTTTGTTTTCTTGTAGAAAAGTGCTTTTTACATGTGCTGTTTCATTGATGTGAAATCATGTTTAAACATTTCACAAAAAAGCATGTATTTTATTGTTTGTAGTTTCATTTTAACATTTATGTTATTATTTTCAAATTTGAAATGTAGAAGTGAATTTACAGATTTACATTTTGCTTTCTTGTGGAAAAGTACTTTTTACAAGTGCTGTTTCATAGATGTGAAACCATGTTTAAACATTTCTCAAAAAAGCATGTATTTTAATGTTTGTAGTTTCATTTTAACATTTATGTTATTCTTTTCAAAATTGAAATGTAGAAGTGAATTTATGCATCCTCATTTTGATTTCTTTTAGAAAAGTACTTTTTACAAGTGCTGTTTCATAGATGTGAAATCATGTTTAAACATTTCTCAAAAAAGCATGTATTTTAATGTTTGTAGTTTCATTTTAACATTTATGTTATTCTTTTCAAAATTGAAATGTAGAAGTGAATTTACAGATCGACATTTTGTTTTCTTGTAAAAAAGTACTTTTTACAAGTGCTGTTTCATAGATGTAAAATCATGTTTAAACATTTCTCAAAAAAGCATGTATTTTAATGTTTGTAGTTTCATTTTAACATTTATGTTATTCTTTTCAAAATTGAAATGTAGAAGTGAATTTACAGATCGACATTTTGTTTTCTTGTAAAAAAGTACTTTTTACAAGTGCTGTTTCATAGATGTGAAATCATGTTTAAACATTTCTCAAAAAAGCATATATTTTATTGTTTGTAGTTTCATTTTAACATTAATGTTATTCTTTTCAAATTTGAATATGTAGAAGTGAATTTATGCATCCTCATTTTGCTTTCTTTTAGAAAAGTACTTTTTACAAGTGCTGTTTCATAGATGTGAAATCATGTTTAAACATTTCTCAAAAAAGCATGTATTTTAATGTTTGTAGTTTCATTTTAACATTTATGTAGTTGTTTTCAAAATTGAAATGTAGAAGTGAATTTACAGATTTACATTTTGCTTTCTTGTGGAAAAGTACTTTTTACGTGCTGTTTCATAGATGTGAAACCATGCTTAAACATTTCTCAAAAAAGCATGTATTTTAATGTTTGTAGTTTCATTTTAACATTTATGTTGTTCTTTTCAAAATTGAAATGTAGAAGTGAATTTACAGATCTACATTTTGTTTTCTTGTAGAAAAGTGCTTTTTACATGTGCTGTTTCATTGATGTGAAATCATGTTTAAATATTTCACAAAAAAGCATGTATTTTATTGTTTGTAGTTTCATTTTAACATTTATGTTATTATTTTCAAATTTGAAATGTAGAAGTGAATTTACAGATTTACATTTTGCTTTCTTGTGGAAAAGTACTTTTTACGTGCTGTTTCATAGATGTGAAACCATGTTTAAACATTTCTCAAAAAAGCATGTATTTTAATGTTTGTAGTTTCATTTTAACATTTATGTTGTTCTTTTCAAAATTGAAATGTAGAAGTGAATTTACAGATCTACATTTTGTTTTCTTGTAGAAAAGTGCTTTTTACATGTGCTGTTTCATTGATGTGAAATCATGTTTAAATATTTCACAAAAAAGCATGTATTTTATTGTTTGTAGTTTCATTTTAACATTTATGTTATTATTTTCAAATTTGAAATGTAAAAGTGAATTTACAGATCTACATTTTGTTTTCTTGTAGAAAAGTGCTTTTTACCTGTGCTGTTTCATTGATGTCAAATCATGTTTAAACATTACTCAAAAAAGCATGTATTTTATGTTTGTAGTTTCATTTTAACATTTATGTTATTCTTTTCAAATTTGAAATGTAGAAGTGAATTTACAGATTTACATTTTGCTTTCTTGTGGAAAAGTACTTTTTACAAGTGCTGTTTCATAGATGTGAAACCATGTTTAAACATTTCTCAAAAAAGCATGTATTTTAATGCTTGTAGTTTCATTTTAACATTTATGTTGTTCTTTTCAAAATTGAAAAGTAGAAGTGAATTTACAGATCAACATTTTGTTTTCTTGTAGTAAAGTGCTTTTTACATGTGCTGTTTCATTGATGTGAAATCATGTTTAAACATTACTCAAAAAAGCATGTATTTTAATGTTTGTAGTTTCATTTTAACATTTAAGTTCTTTTCAAACTTGAAATGTAGAAGTGAATTTACAGATCAACATTTTGTTTTCTTGTAGAAAAGTGCTTTTTACCTGTGCTGTTTCATTGATGTGAAATCATGTTTAAACATTACTCAAAAAAGCATGTATTTTAATATTTGTAGTTTCATTTTAACATTTATGTTGTTCTTTTCAAAATTGAAATGTAGAAGTGAATTTACAGATCAACATTTTGTTTTCTTGTAGAAAAGTGCTTTTTACCTGTGCTGTTTCTTTGATGTGAAATCATGTTTAAACATTACTCAAAAAAGCATGTATTTTAATATTTGTAGTTTCATTTTAACATTTATGTTGTTCTTTTCAAAATTGAAATGTAGAAGTGAATTTACAGATCAACATTTTGTTTTCTTGTAGAAAAGTGCTTTTTAACTGTGCTGTTTCATTGATGTGAAATCAGGTTTAAACATTACTCAAAAAAGCATGTATTTTAATGTTTGTAGTTTCATTTTAACATTTATGTTGTTCTTTTCAAAATTGAAATGTAGAAGTGAATTTACAGATCAACATTTTGTTTTCTTGTAGAAAAGTGCTTTTTACCTGTGCTGTTTCATTGATGTGAAATCATGTTTAAACATTACTCAAAAAAGCATGTATTTTAATGTTTGTAGTTTCATTTTAACATTTATGTTATTCTTTTCAAATTTGAAATGTAGAAGTGAATTTACAGATTTACATTTTGCTTTCTTGTGGAAAAGTACTTTTTACGTGCTGTTTCATAGATGTGAAACCATGTTTAAACATTTCTCAAAAAAGCATGTATTTTAATGTTTGTAGTTTCATTTTAACATTTATGTTGTTCTTTTCAAAATTGAAATGTAGAAGTGAATTTACAGATCTACATTTTGTTTTCTTGTAGAAAAGTGCTTTTTACATGTGCTGTTTCATTGATGTGAAATCATGTTTAAATATTTCACAAAAAAGCATGTATTTTATTGTTTGTAGTTTCATTTTAACATTTATGTTATTATTTTCAAATTTGAAATGTAGAAGTGAATTTACAGATTTACATTTTGCTTTCTTGTGGAAAAGTACTTTTTACGTGCTGTTTCATAGATGTGAAACCATGTTTAAACATTTCTCAAAAAAGCATGTATTTTAATGTTTGTAGTTTCATTTTAACATTTATGTTGTTCTTTTCAAAATTGAAATGTAGAAGTGAATTTACAGATCTACATTTTGTTTTCTTGTAGAAAAGTGCTTTTTACATTTGCTGTTTCATTGATGTGAAATCATGTTTAAATATTTCACAAAAAAGCATGCATTTTATTGTTTGTAGTTTCATTTTAACATTTATGTTATTATTTTCAAATTTGAAATGTAGAAGTGAATTTACAGATTTACATTTTGCTTTCTTGTGGAAAAGTACTTTTTACAAGTGCTGTTTCATAGATGTGAAAACATGTTTAAACATTTCTCAAAAAAGCATGTATTTTAATGTTTGTAGTTTCATTTTAACATTTATGTTGTTCTTTTCAAAATTGAAATGTAGAAGTGAATTTACAGATCTACATTTTGTTTTCTTGTAGAAAAGTGCTTTTTACCTGTGCTGTTTCATTGATGTGAAATCATGTTTAAACATTACTCAAAAAAGCATGTATTTTAATGTTTGTAGTTTCATTTTAACATTTAAGTTCTTTTCAAACTTGAAATGTAGAAGTGAATTTACAGATCAACATTTTGTTTTCTTGTAGAAAAGTGCTTTTTACCTGTGCTGTTTCATTGATGTGAAATCATGTTTAAACATTACTCAAAAAAGCATGTATTTTAATATTTGTAGTTTCATTTTAACATTTATGTTGTTCTTTTCAAAATTGAAATGTAGAAGTGAATTTACAGATCAACATTTTGTTTTCTTGTAGAAAAGTGCTTTTTACCTGTACTGTTTCATTGATGTGAAATCAGGTTTAAACATTACTCAAAAAAGCATGTATTTTAATGTTTGTAGTTTCATTTTAACATTTATGTTGTTCTTTTCAAAATTGAAATGTAGAAGTGAATTTACAGATCAACATTTTGTTTTCTTGTAGAAAAGTGCTTTTTATATGTGCTGTTTCATTGATGTGAAATCATGTTTAAACATTTCACAAAAAAGCATGTATTTTATTGTTTGTAGTTTCATTTTAACATTTATGTTATTCTTTTCAAATTTGAAATGTAGAAGTGAATTTACAGATTTACATTTTGCTTTCTTGTGGAAAAGTACTTTTTACAATTGCTGTTTCATAGATGTGAAACCATGTTTAAACATTTCTCAAAAAAGCATGTATTTTAATGTTTGTAGTTTCATTTTAACATTTATGTTA
The DNA here is from genome assembly GCF_036971445.1 of Narcine bancroftii. NCBI lineage: Eukaryota > Metazoa > Chordata > Chondrichthyes > Torpediniformes > Narcinidae > Narcine > Narcine bancroftii. The sequence continues at coordinate 1,756,897 of NW_027211800.1, read as the reverse complement.
TTCTTTTCAAAATTGAAATGTTAGAAGTGAATTTACGCATCCTCATTTTGCTTTCTTTTAGAAAAGTACTTTTCACAAGTGCTGTTTCATTGATGTGAAATCATGTTTAAATATATCACAAAAAAGCATGTATTTTATTGTTTGTAGTTTCATTTTAACATTTATGTTATTATTTTCAAATTTGAAATGTAGAAGTGAATTTACAGATTTACATTTTGCTTTCTTGTGGAAAAGTACTTTTTACAAGTGCTGTTTCATAGATGTGAATCCATGTTTAAACATTTCTCAAAAAAGCATGTATTTTAATGTTTGTAGTTTCATTTTAACATTTATGTTGTTCTTTTCAAAATTGAAATGTAGAAGTGAATTTACAGATCAACATTTTGTTTTCTTGTAGAAAAGTGCTTTTTACCTGAGCTGTTTCATTGATGTGAAATCAGGTTTAAACATTACTCAAAAAAGCATGTATTTTAATGTTTGTAGTTTCATTTTAACATTTATGTTGTTCTTTTCAAAATTGAAATGTAGAAGTGAATTTACAGATCAACATTTTGTTTTCTTGTAGAAAAGTGCTTTTTACCTGTGCTGTTTCATTGATGTGAAGTCATGTTTAAACGTTACTCAAAAAAGCATGTATTTTAATATTTGTAGTTTCATTTTAACATTTATGTTGTTCTTTTCAAAATTGAAATGTAGAAGTGAATTTACAGATCTACATTTTGTTTTCTTGTAGAAAAGTGCTTTTTACATGTGCTGTTTCATTGATGTGAAATCATGTTTAAATATTTCACAAAAAAGCATGTATTTTATTGTTTGTAGTTTCATTTTAACATTTATGTTATTATTTTCAAATTTGAAATGTAGAAGTGAATTTACAGATTTACATTTTGCTTTCTTGTGGAAAAGTACTTTTTACGTGCTGTTTCATAGATGTGAAACCATGTTTAAACATTTCTCAAAAAAGCATGTATTTTAATGTTTGTAGTTTCATTTTAACATTTATGTTGTTCTTTTCAAAATTGAAATGTAGAAGTGAATTTACAGATCTACATTTTGTTTTCTTGTAGAAAAGTGCTTTTTACCTGTGCTGTTTCATTGATGTGAAATCATGTTTAAACATTACTCAAAAAAGCATGTATTTTAATGTTTGTAGTTTCATTTTAACATTTAAGTTCTTTTCAAACTTGAAATGTAGAAGTGAATTTACAGATCAACATTTTGTTTTCTTGTAGAAAAGTGCTTTTTAACTGTGCTGTTTCATTGATGTGAAATCATGTTTAAACATTACTCAAAAAAGCATGTATTTTAATATTTGTAGTTTCATTTTAACATTTATGTTGTTCTTTTCAAAATTGAAATGTAGAAGTGAATTTACAGATCAACATTTTGTTTTCTTGTAGAAAAGTGCTTTTTACCTGTACTGTTTCATTGATGTGAAATCAGGTTTAAACATTACTCAAAAAAGCATGTATTTTAATGTTTGTAGTTTCATTTTAACATTTATGTTGTTCTTTTCAAAATTGAAATGTAGAAGTGAATTTACAGATCAACATTTTGTTTTCTTGTAGAAAAGTGCTTTTTACCTGTGCTGTTTCATTGATGTGAAATCAGGTTTAAACATTACTCAAAAAAGCATGTATTTTAATGTTTGTAGTTTCATTTTAACATTTATGTTGTTCTTTTCAAAATTGAAATGTAGAAGTGAATTTACAGATCAACATTTTGTTTTCTTGTAGAAAAGTGCTTTATACCTGTGCTGTTTCATTGATGTGAAATCATGTTTAAACATTACTCAAAAAAGCATGTATTTTAATATTTGTAGTTTCATTTTATCATTTATGTAGTTGTTTTCAAAATTGAAATGTAGAAGTGAATTTACAGATCTACATTTTGTTTTCTTGTAGAAAAGTGCTTTTTACATGTGCTGTTTCATTGATGTGAAATCATGTTTAAATATTTCACAAAAAAGCATGTATTTTATTGTTTGTAGTTTAATTTTAACATTTATGTTATTATTTTCAAATTTGAAATGTAGAAGTGAATTTACAGATTTACATTTTGCTTTCTTGTGGAAAAGTACTTTTTACAAGTGCTGTTTCATAGATGTGAAACCATGTTTAAACATTTCTCAAAAAAGCATGTATTTTAATGTTTGTAATTTCATTTTAACATTTATGTTGTTCTTTTCAAAATTGAAAAGTAGAAGTGAATTTACAGATCTACATTTTGTTTTCTTGTAGAAAAGTGCTTTTTACATGTGCTGTTTCATTGATGTGAAATCATGTTTAAACATTTCACAAAAAAGCATGTATTTTATTGTTTGTAGTTTCATTTTAACATTTATGTTATTATTTTCAAATTTGAAATGTAGAAGTGAATTTACAGATTTACATTTTGCTTTCTTGTGGAAAAGTACTTTTTACAAGTGCTGTTTCATAGATGTGAAACCATGTTTAAACATTTCTCAAAAAAGCATGTATTTTAATGTTTGTAGTTTCATTTTAACATTTATGTTATTCTTTTCAAAATTGAAATGTAGAAGTGAATTTATGCATCCTCATTTTGATTTCTTTTAGAAAAGTACTTTTTACAAGTGCTGTTTCATAGATGTGAAATCATGTTTAAACATTTCTCAAAAAAGCATGTATTTTAATGTTTGTAGTTTCATTTTAACATTTATGTTATTCTTTTCAAAATTGAAATGTAGAAGTGAATTTACAGATCGACATTTTGTTTTCTTGTAAAAAAGTACTTTTTACAAGTGCTGTTTCATAGATGTAAAATCATGTTTAAACATTTCTCAAAAAAGCATGTATTTTAATGTTTGTAGTTTCATTTTAACATTTATGTTATTCTTTTCAAAATTGAAATGTAGAAGTGAATTTACAGATCGACATTTTGTTTTCTTGTAAAAAAGTACTTTTTACAAGTGCTGTTTCATAGATGTGAAATCATGTTTAAACATTTCTCAAAAAAGCATATATTTTATTGTTTGTAGTTTCATTTTAACATTAATGTTATTCTTTTCAAAATTGAATATGTAGAAGTGAATTTATGCATCCTCATTTTGCTTTCTTTTAGAAAAGTACTTTTTACAAGTGCTGTTTCATAGATGTGAAATCATGTTTAAACATTTCTCAAAAAAGCATGTATTTTAATGTTTGTAGTTTCATTTTAACATTTATGTAGTTGTTTTCAAAATTGAAATGTAGAAGTGAATTTACAGATTTACATTTTGCTTTCTTGTGGAAAAGTACTTTTTACGTGCTGTTTCATAGATGTGAAACCATGCTTAAACATTTCTCAAAAAAGCATGTATTTTAATGTTTGTAGTTTCATTTTAACATTTATGTTGTTCTTTTCAAAATTGAAATGTAGAAGTGAATTTACAGATCTACATTTTGTTTTCTTGCAGAAAAGTGCTTTTTACATGTGCTGTTTCATTGATGTGAAATCATGTTTAAATATTTCACAAAAAAGCATGTATTTTATTGTTTGTAGTTTCATTTTAACATTTATGTTATTATTTTCAAATTTGAAATGTAGAAGTGAATTTACAGATCTACATTTTGTTTTCTTGTAGAAAAGTGCTTTTTACCTGTGCTGTTTCATTGATGTCAAATCATGTTTAAACATTACTCAAAAAAGCATGTATTTTATGTTTGTAGTTTCATTTTAACATTTATGTTATTCTTTTCAAATTTGAAATGTAGAAGTGAATTTACAGATTTACATTTTGCTTTCTTGTGGAAAAGTACTTTTTACAAGTGCTGTTTCATAGATGTGAAACCATGTTTAAACATTTCTCAAAAAAGCATGTATTTTAATGCTTGTAGTTTCATTTTAACATTTATGTTGTTCTTTTCAAAATTGAAAAGTAGAAGTGAATTTACAGATCAACATTTTGTTTTCTTGTAGAAAAGTGCTTTTTACATGTGCTGTTTCATTGATGTGAAATCATGTTTAAATATTTCACAAAAAAGCATGTATTTTATTGTTTGTAGTTTCATTTTAACATTTATGTTATTATTTTCAAATTTGAAATGTAGAAGTGAATTTACAGATTTACATTTTGCTTTCTTGTGGAAAAGTACTTTTTACGTGCTGTTTCATAGATGTGAAACCATGTTTAAACATTTCTCAAAAAAGCATGTATTTTAATGTTTGTAGTTTCATTTTAACATTTATGTTGTTCTTTTCAAAATTGAAATGTAGAAGTGAATTTACAGATCTACATTTTGTTTTCTTGTAGAAAAGTGCTTTTTACATGTGCTGTTTCATTGATGTGAAATCATGTTTAAATATTTCACAAAAAAGCATGTATTTTATTGTTTGTAGTTTCATTTTAACATTTATGTTATTATTTTCAAATTTGAAATGTAAAAGTGAATTTACAGATCTACATTTTGTTTTCTTGTAGAAAAGTGCTTTTTACCTGTGCTGTTTCATTGATGTCAAATCATGTTTAAACATTACTCAAAAAAGCATGTATTTTATGTTTGTAGTTTCATTTTAACATTTATGTTATTCTTTTCAAATTTGAAATGTAGAAGTGAATTTACAGATTTACATTTTGCTTTCTTGTGGAAAAGTACTTTTTACAAGTGCTGTTTCATAGATGTGAAACCATGTTTAAACATTTCTCAAAAAAGCATGTATTTTAATGCTTGTAGTTTCATTTTAACATTTATGTTGTTCTTTTCAAAATTGAAAAGTAGAAGTGAATTTACAGATCAACATTTTGTTTTCTTGTAGTAAAGTGCTTTTTACATGTGCTGTTTCATTGATGTGAAATCATGTTTAAACATTACTCAAAAAAGCATGTATTTTAATGTTTGTAGTTTCATTTTAACATTTAAGTTCTTTTCAAACTTGAAATGTAGAAGTGAATTTACAGATCAACATTTTGTTTTCTTGTAGAAAAGTGCTTTTTACCTGTGCTGTTTCATTGATGTGAAATCATGTTTAAACATTACTCAAAAAAGCATGTATTTTAATATTTGTAGTTTCATTTTAACATTTATGTTGTTCTTTTCAAAATTGAAATGTAGAAGTGAATTTACAGATCAACATTTTGTTTTCTTGTAGAAAAGTGCTTTTTACCTGTGCTGTTTCTTTGATGTGAAATCATGTTTAAACATTACTCAAAAAAGCATGTATTTTAATATTTGTAGTTTCATTTTAACATTTATGTAGTTGTTTTCAAAATTGAAATGTAGAAGTGAATTTACAGATCTACATTTTGTTTTCTTGTAGAAAAGTGCTTTTTACCTGTGCTGTTTCATAGATGTGAAACCATGTTTAAACATTTCTCAAAAAAGCATGTATTTTAATGTTTGTAGTTTCATTTTAACATTTATGTTGTTCTTTTCAAAATTGAAATGTAGAAGTGAATTTACAGATCAACATTTTGTTTTCTTGTAGAAAAGTGCTTTTTAACTGTGCTGTTTCATTGATGTGAAATCAGGTTTAAACATTACTCAAAAAAGCATGTATTTTAATGTTTGTAGTTTCATTTTAACATTTATGTTGTTCTTTTCAAAATTGAAATGTAGAAGTGAATTTACAGATCAACATTTTGTTTTCTTGTAGAAAAGTGCTTTTTACCTGTGCTGTTTCATTGATGTGAAATCATGTTTAAACATTACTCAAAAAAGCATGTATTTTAATGTTTGTAGTTTCATTTTAACATTTATGTTATTCTTTTCAAATTTGAAATGTAGAAGTGAATTTACAGATTTACATTTTGCTTTCTTGTGGAAAAGTACTTTTTACGTGCTGTTTCATAGATGTGAAACCATGTTTAAACATTTCTCAAAAAAGCATGTATTTTAATGTTTGTAGTTTCATTTTAACATTTATGTTGTTCTTTTCAAAATTGAAATGTAGAAGTGAATTTACAGATCTACATTTTGTTTTCTTGTAGAAAAGTGCTTTTTACATGTGCTGTTTCATTGATGTGAAATCATGTTTAAATATTTCACAAAAAAGCATGTATTTTATTGTTTGTAGTTTCATTTTAACATTTATGTTATTATTTTCAAATTTGAAATGTAGAAGTGAATTTACAGATTTACATTTTGCTTTCTTGTGGAAAAGTACTTTTTACGTGCTGTTTCATAGATGTGAAACCATGTTTAAACATTTCTCAAAAAAGCATGTATTTTAATGTTTGTAGTTTCATTTTAACATTTATGTTGTTCTTTTCAAAATTGAAATGTAGAAGTGAATTTACAGATCTACATTTTGTTTTCTTGTAGAAAAGTGCTTTTTACATTTGCTGTTTCATTGATGTGAAATCATGTTTAAATATTTCACAAAAAAGCATGCATTTTATTGTTTGTAGTTTCATTTTAACATTTATGTTATTATTTTCAAATTTGAAATGTAGAAGTGAATTTACAGATTTACATTTTGCTTTCTTGTGGAAAAGTACTTTTTACAAGTGCTGTTTCATAGATGTGAAAACATGTTTAAACATTTCTCAAAAAAGCATGTATTTTAATGTTTGTAGTTTCATTTTAACATTTATGTTGTTCTTTTCAAAATTGAAATGTAGAAGTGAATTTACAGATCTACATTTTGTTTTCTTGTAGAAAAGTGCTTTTTACCTGTGCTGTTTCATTGATGTGAAATCATGTTTAAACATTACTCAAAAAAGCATGTATTTTAATGTTTGTAGTTTCATTTTAACATTTAAGTTCTTTTCAAACTTGAAATGTAGAAGTGAATTTACAGATCAACATTTTGTTTTCTTGTAGAAAAGTGCTTTTTACCTGTGCTGTTTCATTGATGTGAAATCATGTTTAAACATTACTCAAAAAAGCATGTATTTTAATATTTGTAGTTTCATTTTAACATTTATGTTGTTCTTTTCAAAATTGAAATGTAGAAGTGAATTTACAGATCAACATTTTGTTTTCTTGTAGAAAAGTGCTTTTTACCTGTACTGTTTCATTGATGTGAAATCAGGTTTAAACATTACTCAAAAAAGCATGTATTTTAATGTTTGTAGTTTCATTTTAACATTTATGTTGTTCTTTTCAAAATTGAAATGTAGAAGTGAATTTACAGATCAACATTTTGTTTTCTTGTAGAAAAGTGCTTTTTATATGTGCTGTTTCATTGATGTGAAATCATGTTTAAACATTTCACAAAAAAGCATGTATTTTATTGTTTGTAGTTTCATTTTAACATTTATGTTATTCTTTTCAAATTTGAAATGTAGAAGTGAATTTACAGATTTACATTTTGCTTTCTTGTGGAAAAGTACTTTTTACAATTGCTGTTTCATAGATGTGAAACCATGTTTAAACATTTCTCAAAAAAGCATGTATTTTAATGTTTGTAGTTTCATTTTAACATTTATGTTATTCTTTTCAAAATTGAAATGTTAGAAGTGAATTTACGCATCCTCATTTTGCTTTCTTTTAGAAAAGTACTTTTCACAAGTGCTGTTTCATTGATGTGAAATCATGTTTAAATATATCACAAAAAAGCATGTATTTTATTGTTTGTAGTTTCATTTTAACATTTATGTTATTATTTTCAAATTTGAAATGTAGAAGTGAATTTACAGATTTACATTTTGCTTTCTTGTGGAAAAGTACTTTTTACAAGTGCTGTTTCATAGATGTGAATCCATGTTTAAACATTTCTCAAAAAAGCATGTATTTTAATGTTTGTAGTTTCATTTTAACATTTATGTTGTTCTTTTCAAAATTGAAATGTAGAAGTGAATTTACAGATCAACATTTTGTTTTCTTGTAGAAAAGTGCTTTTTACCTGAGCTGTTTCATTGATGTGAAATCAGGTTTAAACATTACTCAAAAAAGCATGTATTTTAATGTTTGTAGTTTCATTTTAACATTTATGTTGTTCTTTTCAAAATTGAAATGTAGAAGTGAATTTACAGATCAACATTTTGTTTTCTTGTAGAAAAGTGCTTTTTACCTGTGCTGTTTCATTGATGTGAAGTCATGTTTAAACGTTACTCAAAAAAGCATGTATTTTAATATTTGTAGTTTCATTTTAACATTTATGTTGTTCTTTTCAAAATTGAAATGTAGAAGTGAATTTACAGATCTACATTTTGTTTTCTTGTAGAAAAGTGCTTTTTACATGTGCTGTTTCATTGATGTGAAATCATGTTTAAATATTTCACAAAAAAGCATGTATTTTATTGTTTGTAGTTTCATTTTAACATTTATGTTATTATTTTCAAATTTGAAATGTAGAAGTGAATTTACAGATTTACATTTTGCTTTCTTGTGGAAAAGTACTTTTTACGTGCTGTTTCATAGATGTGAAACCATGTTTAAACATTTCTCAAAAAAGCATGTATTTTAATGTTTGTAGTTTCATTTTAACATTTATGTTGTTCTTTTCAAAATTGAAATGTAGAAGTGAATTTACAGATCTACATTTTGTTTTCTTGTAGAAAAGTGCTTTTTACCTGTGCTGTTTCATTGATGTGAAATCATGTTTAAACATTACTCAAAAAAGCATGTATTTTAATGTTTGTAGTTTCATTTTAACATTTAAGTTCTTTTCAAACTTGAAATGTAGAAGTGAATTTACAGATCAACATTTTGTTTTCTTGTAGAAAAGTGCTTTTTACCTGTGCTGTTTCATTGATGTGAAATCATGTTTAAACATTACTCAAAAAAGCATGTATTTTAATATTTGTAGTTTCATTTTAACATTTATGTTGTTCTTTTCAAAATTGAAATGTAGAAGTGAATTTACAGATCAACATTTTGTTTTCTTGTAGAAAAGTGCTTTTTACCTGTACTGTTTCATTGATGTGAAATCAGGTTTAAACATTACTCAAAAAAGCATGTATTTTAATGTTTGTAGTTTCATTTTAACATTTATGTTGTTCTTTTCAAAATTGAAATGTAGAAGTGAATTTACAGATCAACATTTTGTTTTCTTGTAGAAAAGTGCTTTTTACCTGTGCTGTTTCATTGATGTGAAATCAGGTTTAAACATTACTCAAAAAAGCATGTATTTTAATGTTTGTAGTTTCATTTTAACATTTATGTTGTTCTTTTCAAAATTGAAATGTAGAAGTGAATTTACAGATCAACATTTTGTTTTCTTGTAGAAAAGTGCTTTATACCTGTGCTGTTTCATTGATGTGAAATCATGTTTAAACATTACTCAAAAAAGCATGTATTTTAATATTTGTAGTTTCATTTTATCATTTATGTAGTTGTTTTCAAAATTGAAATGTAGAAGTGAATTTACAGATCTACATTTTGTTTTCTTGTAGAAAAGTGCTTTTTACATGTGCTGTTTCATTGATGTGAAATCATGTTTAAATATTTCACAAAAAAGCATGTATTTTATTGTTTGTAGTTTAATTTTAACATTTATGTTATTATTTTCAAATTTGAAATGTAGAAGTGAATTTACAGATTTACATTTTGCTTTCTTGTGGAAAAGTACTTTTTACAAGTGCTGTTTCATAGATGTGAAACCATGTTTAAACATTTCTCAAAAAAGCATGTATTTTAATGTTTGTAATTTCATTTTAACATTTATGTTGTTCTTTTCAAAATTGAAAAGTAGAAGTGAATTTACAGATCTACATTTTGTTTTCTTGTAGAAAAGTGCTTTTTACATGTGCTGTTTCATTGATGTGAAATCATGTTTAAACATTTCACAAAAAAGCATGTATTTTATTGTTTGTAGTTTCATTTTAACATTTATGTTATTATTTTCAAATTTGAAATGTAGAAGTGAATTTACAGATTTACATTTTGCTTTCTTGTGGAAAAGTACTTTTTACAAGTGCTGTTTCATAGATGTGAAACCATGTTTAAACATTTCTCAAAAAAGCATGTATTTTAATGTTTGTAGTTTCATTTTAACATTTATGTTATTCTTTTCAAAATTGAAATGTAGAAGTGAATTTATGCATCCTCATTTTGATTTCTTTTAGAAAAGTACTTTTTACAAGTGCTGTTTCATAGATGTGAAATCATGTTTAAACATTTCTCAAAAAAGCATGTATTTTAATGTTTGTAGTTTCATTTTAACATTTATGTTATTCTTTTCAAAATTGAAATGTAGAAGTGAATTTACAGATCGACATTTTGTTTTCTTGTAAAAAAGTACTTTTTACAAGTGCTGTTTCATAGATGTAAAATCATGTTTAAACATTTCTCAAAAAAGCATGTATTTTAATGTTTGTAGTTTCATTTTAACATTTATGTTATTCTTTTCAAAATTGAAATGTAGAAGTGAATTTACAGATCGACATTTTGTTTTCTTGTAAAAAAGTACTTTTTACAAGTGCTGTTTCATAGATGTGAAATCATGTTTAAACATTTCTCAAAAAAGCATATATTTTATTGTTTGTAGTTTCATTTTAACATTAATGTTATTCTTTTCAAAATTGAATATGTAGAAGTGAATTTATGCATCCTCATTTTGCTTTCTTTTAGAAAAGTACTTTTTACAAGTGCTGTTTCATAGATGTGAAATCATGTTTAAACATTTCTCAAAAAAGCATGTATTTTAATGTTTGTAGTTTCATTTTAACATTTATGTAGTTGTTTTCAAAATTGAAATGTAGAAGTGAATTTACAGATTTACATTTTGCTTTCTTGTGGAAAAGTACTTTTTACGTGCTGTTTCATAGATGTGAAACCATGCTTAAACATTTCTCAAAAAAGCATGTATTTTAATGTTTGTAGTTTCATTTTAACATTTATGTTGTTCTTTTCAAAATTGAAATGTAGAAGTGAATTTACAGATCTACATTTTGTTTTCTTGCAGAAAAGTGCTTTTTACATGTGCTGTTTCATTGATGTGAAATCATGTTTAAATATTTCACAAAAAAGCATGTATTTTATTGTTTGTAGTTTCATTTTAACATTTATGTTATTATTTTCAAATTTGAAATGTAGAAGTGAATTTACAGATCTACATTTTGTTTTCTTGTAGAAAAGTGCTTTTTACCTGTGCTGTTTCATTGATGTCAAATCATGTTTAAACATTACTCAAAAAAGCATGTATTTTATGTTTGTAGTTTCATTTTAACATTTATGTTATTCTTTTCAAATTTGAAATGTAGAAGTGAATTTACAGATTTACATTTTGCTTTCTTGTGGAAAAGTACTTTTTACAAGTGCTGTTTCATAGATGTGAAACCATGTTTAAACATTTCTCAAAAAAGCATGTATTTTAATGCTTGTTGTTTCATTTTAACATTTATGTTGTTCTTTTCAAAATTGAAAAGTAGAAGTGAATTTACAGATCAACATTTTGTTTTCTTGTAGTAAAGTGCTTTTTACATGTGCTGTTTCATTGATGTGAAATCATGTTTAAACATTACTCAAAAAAGCATGTATTTTAATGTTTGTAGTTTCATTTTAACATTTAAGTTCTTTTCAAACTTGAAATGTAGAAGTGAATTTACAGATCAACATTTTGTTTTCTTGTAGAAAAGTGCTTTTTACCTGTGCTGTTTCATTGATGTGAAATCATGTTTAAACATTACTCAAAAAAGCATGTATTTTAATATTTGTAGTTTCATTTTAACATTTATGTTGTTCTTTTCAAAATTGAAATGTAGAAGTGAATTTACAGATCAACATTTTGTTTTCTTGTAGAAAAGTGCTTTTTACCTGTGCTGTTTCTTTGATGTGAAATCATGTTTAAACATTACTCAAAAAAGCATGTATTTTAATATTTGTAGTTTCATTTTAACATTTATGTAGTTGTTTTCAAAATTGAAATGTAGAAGTGAATTTACAGATCTACATTTTGTTTTCTTGTAGAAAAGTGCTTTTTACCTGTGCTGTTTCATAGATGTGAAACCATGTTTAAACATTTCTCAAAAAAGCATGTATTTTAATGTTTGTAGTTTCATTTTAACATTTATGTTGTTCTTTTCAAAATTGAAATGTAGAAGTGAATTTACAGATCAACATTTTGTTTTCTTGTAGAAAAGTGCTTTTTAACTGTGCTGTTTCATTGATGTGAAATCAGGTTTAAACATTACTCAAAAAAGCATGTATTTTAATGTTTGTAGTTTCATTTTAACATTTATGTTGTTCTTTTCAAAATTGAAATGTAGAAGTGAATTTACAGATCAACATTTTGTTTTCTTGTAGAAAAGTGCTTTTTACCTGTGCTGTTTCATTGATGTGAAATCATGTTTAAACATTACTCAAAAAAGCATGTATTTTAATGTTTGTAGTTTCATTTTAACATTTATGTTATTCTTTTCAAATTTGAAATGTAGAAGTGAATTTACAGATTTACATTTTGCTTTCTTGTGGAAAAGTACTTTTTACGTGCTGTTTCATAGATGTGAAACCATGTCTAAACATTTCTCAAAAAAGCATGTATTTTAATGTTTGTAGTTTCATTTTAACATTTATGTTGTTCTTTTCAAAATTGAAATGTAGAAGTGAATTTACAGATCTACATTTTGTTTTCTTGTAGAAAAGTGCTTTTTACATGTGCTGTTTCATTGATGTGAAATCATGTTTAAATATTTCACAAAAAAGCATGTATTTTATTGTTTGTAGTTTCATTTTAACATTTATGTTATTATTTTCAAATTTGAAATGTAGAAGTGAATTTACATATTTACATTTTGCTTTCTTGTGGAAAAGTACTTTTTACGTGCTGTTTCATAGATGTGAAACCATGTTTAAACATTTCTCAAAAAAGCATGTATTTTAATGTTTGTAGTTTCATTTTAACATTTATGTTGTTCTTTTCAAAATTGAAATGTAGAAGTGAATTTACAGATCTACATTTTGTTTTCTTGTAGAAAAGTGCTTTTTACATTTGCTGTTTCATTGATGTGAAATCATGTTTAAATATTTCACAAAAAAGCATGCATTTTATTGTTTGTAGTTTCATTTTAACATTTATGTTATTATTTTCAAATTTGAAATGTAGAAGTGAATTTACAGATTTACATTTTGCTTTCTTGTGGAAAAGTACTTTTTACAAGTGCTGTTTCATAGATGTGAAAACATGTTTAAACATTTCTCAAAAAAGCATGTATTTTAATGTTTGTAGTTTCATTTTAACATTTATGTTGTTCTTTTCAAAATTGAAATGTAGAAGTGAATTTACAGATCTACATTTTGTTTTCTTGTAGAAAAGTGCTTTTTACCTGTGCTGTTTCATTGATGTGAAATCATGTTTAAACATTACTCAAAAAAGCATGTATTTTAATGTTTGTAGTTTCATTTTAACATTTAAGTTCTTTTCAAACTTGAAATGTAGAAGTGAATTTACAGATCAACATTTTGTTTTCTTGTAGAAAAGTGCTTTTTACCTGTGCTGTTTCATTGATGTGAAATCATGTTTAAACATTACTCAAAAAAGCATGTATTTTAATATTTGTAGTTTCATTTTAACATTTATGTTGTTCTTTTCAAAATTGAAATGTAGAAGTGAATTTACAGATCAACATTTTGTTTTCTTGTAGAAAAGTGCTTTTTACCTGTACTGTTTCATTGATGTGAAATCAGGTTTAAACATTACTCAAAAAAGCATGTATTTTAATGTTTGTAGTTTCATTTTAACATTTATGTTGTTCTTTTCAAAATTGAAATGTAGAAGTGAATTTACAGATCAACATTTTGTTTTCTTGTAGAAAAGTGCTTTTTATATGTGCTGTTTCATTGATGTGAAATCATGTTTAAACATTTCACAAAAAAGCATGTATTTTATTGTTTGTAGTTTCATTTTAACATTTATGTTATTCTTTTCAAATTTGAAATGTAGAAGTGAATTTACAGATTTACATTTTGCTTTCTTGTGGAAAAGTACTTTTTACGTGCTGTTTCATAGATGTGAAACCATGTTTAAACATTTCTCAAAAAAGCATGTATTTTAATGTTTGTAGTTTCATTTTAACATTTATGTTGTTCTTTTCAAAATTGAAATGTAGAAGTGAATTTACAGATCTACTTTTTGTTTTCTTGTAGAAAAGTGCTTTTTACATTTGCTGTTTCATTGATGTGAAATCATGTTTAAATATTTCACAAAAAAGCATGCATTTTATTGTTTGTAGTTTCATTTTAACATTTATGTTATTATTTTCAAATTTGAAATGTAGAAGTGAATATACAGATTTACATTTTGCTTTCTTGTGGAAAAGTACTTTTTACAAGTGCTGTTTCATAGATGTGAAAACATGTTTAAACATTTCTCAAAAAAGCATGTATTTTAATGTTTGTAGTTTCATTTTAACATTTATGTTGTTCTTTTCAAAATTGAAATGTAGAAGTGAATTTACAGATCTACATTTTGTTTTCTTGTAGAAAAGTGCTTTTTACCTGTGCTGTTTCATTGATGTGAAATCATGTTTAAACATTACTCAAAAAAGCATGTATTTTAATGTTTGTAGTTTCATTTTAACATTTAAGTTCTTTTCAAACTTGAAATGTAGAAGTGAATTTACAGATCAACATTTTGTTTTCTTGTAGAAAAGTGCTTTTTACCTGTGCTGTTTCATTGATGTGAAATCATGTTTAAACATTACTCAAAAAAGCATGTATTTTAATATTTGTAGTTTCATTTTAACATTTATGTTGTTCTTTTCAAAATTGAAATGTAGAAGTGAATTTACAGATCAACATTTTGTTTTCTTGTAGAAAAGTGCTTTTTACCTGTACTGTTTCATTGATGTGAAATCAGGTTTAAACATTACTCAAAAAAGCATGTATTTTAATGTTTGTAGTTTCATTTTAACATTTATGTTGTTCTTTTCAAAATTGAAATGTAGAAGTGAATTTACAGATCAACATTTTGTTTTCTTGTAGAAAAGTGCTTTTTACCTGTGCTGTTTCATTGATGTGAAATCAGGTTTAAACATTACTCAAAAAAGCATGTATTTTAATGTTTGTAGTTTCATTTTAACATTTATGTTGTTCTTTTCAAAATTGAAATGTAGAAGTGAATTTACAGATCAACATTTTGTTTTCTTGTAGAAAAGTGCTTTATACCTGTGCTGTTTCATTGATGTGAAATCATGTTTAAACATTACTCAAAAAAGCATGTATTTTAATATTTGTAGTTTCATTTTATCATTTATGTAGTTGTTTTCAAAATTGAAATGTAGAAGTGAATTTACAGATCTACATTTTGTTTTCTTGTAGAAAAGTGCTTTTTACATGTGCTGTTTCATTGATGTGAAATCATGTTTAAATATTTCACAAAAAAGCATGTATTTTATTGTTTGTAGTTTAATTTTAACATTTATGTTATTATTTTCAAATTTGAAATGTAGAAGTGAATTTACAGATTTACATTTTGCTTTCTTGTGGAAAAGTACTTTTTACAAGTGCTGTTTCATAGATGTGAAACCATGTTTAAACATTTCTCAAAAAAGCATGTATTTTAATGTTTGTAATTTCATTTTAACATTTATGTTGTTCTTTTCAAAATTGAAAAGTAGAAGTGAATTTACAGATCTACATTTTGTTTTCTTGTAGAAAAGTGCTTTTTACATGTGCTGTTTCATTGATGTGAAATCATGTTTAAACATTTCACAAAAAAGCATGTATTTTATTGTTTGTAGTTTCATTTTAACATTTATGTTATTATTTTCAAATTTGAAATGTAGAAGTGAATTTACAGATTTACATTTTGCTTTCTTGTGGAAAAGTACTTTTTACAAGTGCTGTTTCATAGATGTGAAACCATGTTTAAACATTTCTCAAAAAAGCATGTATTTTAATGTTTGTAGTTTCATTTTAACATTTATGTTATTCTTTTCAAAATTGAAATGTAGAAGTGAATTTATGCATCCTCATTTTGATTTCTTTTAGAAAAGTACTTTTTACAAGTGCTGTTTCATAGATGTGAAATCATGTTTAAACATTTCTCAAAAAAGCATGTATTTTAATGTTTGTAGTTTCATTTTAACATTTATGTTATTCTTTTCAAAATTGAAATGTAGAAGTGAATTTACAGATCGACATTTTGTTTTCTTGTAAAAAAGTACTTTTTACAAGTGCTGTTTCATAGATGTAAAATCATGTTTAAACATTTCTCAAAAAAGCATGTATTTTAATGTTTGTAGTTTCATTTTAACATTTATGTTATTCTTTTCAAAATTGAAATGTAGAAGTGAATTTACAGATCGACATTTTGTTTTCTTGTAAAAAAGTACTTTTTACAAGTGCTGTTTCATAGATGTGAAATCATGTTTAAACATTTCTCAAAAAAGCATATATTTTATTGTTTGTAGTTTCATTTTAACATTAATGTTATTCTTTTCAAAATTGAATATGTAGAAGTGAATTTATGCATCCTCATTTTGCTTTCTTTTAGAAAAGTACTTTTTACAAGTGCTGTTTCATAGATGTGAAATCATGTTTAAACATTTCTCAAAAAAGCATGTATTTTAATGTTTGTAGTTTCATTTTAACATTTATGTAGTTGTTTTCAAAATTGAAATGTAGAAGTGAATTTACAGATTTACATTTTGCTTTCTTGTGGAAAAGTACTTTTTACGTGCTGTTTCATAGATGTGAAACCATGCTTAAACATTTCTCAAAAAAGCATGTATTTTAATGTTTGTAGTTTCATTTTAACATTTATGTTGTTCTTTTCAAAATTGAAATGTAGAAGTGAATTTACAGATCTACATTTTGTTTTCTTGTAGAAAAGTGCTTTTTACATGTGCTGTTTCATTGATGTGAAATCATGTTTAAATATTTCACAAAAAAGCATGTATTTTATTGTTTGTAGTTTCATTTTAACATTTATGTTATTATTTTCAAATTTGAAATGTAGAAGTGAATTTACAGATTTACATTTTGCTTTCTTGTAGAAAAGTACTTTTTACGTGCTGTTTCATAGATGTGAAACCATGTTTAAACATTTCTCAAAAAAGCATGTATTTTAATGTTTGTAGTTTCATTTTAACATTTATGTTGTTCTTTTCAAAATTGAAATGTAGAAGTGAATTTACAGATCTACATTTTGTTTTCTTGTAGAAAAGTGCTTTTTACATGTGCTGTTTCATTGATGTGAAATCATGTTTAAATATTTCACAAAAAAGCATGTATTTTATTGTTTGTAGTTTCATTTTAACATTTATGTTATTATTTTCAAATTTGAAATGTAGAAGTGAATTTACAGATCTACATTTTGTTTTCTTGTAGAAAAGTGCTTTTTACCTGTGCTGTTTCATTGATGTCAAATCATGTTTAAACATTACTCAAAAAAGCATGTATTTTATGTTTGTAGTTTCATTTTAACATTTATGTTATTCTTTTCAAATTTGAAATGTAGAAGTGAATTTACAGATTTACATTTTGCTTTCTTGTGGAAAAGTACTTTTTACAAGTGCTGTTTCATAGATGTGAAACCATGTTTAAACATTTCTCAAAAAAGCATGTATTTTAATGCTTGTAGTTTCATTTTAACATTTATGTTGTTCTTTTCAAAATTGAAAAGTAGAAGTGAATTTACAGATCAACATTTTGTTTTCTTGTAGTAAAGTGCTTTTTACATGTGCTGTTTCATTGATGTGAAATCATGTTTAAACATTACTCAAAAAAGCATGTATTTTAATGTTTGTAGTTTCATTTTAACATTTAAGTTCTTTTCAAACTTGAAATGTAGAAGTGAATTTACAGATCAACATTTTGTTTTCTTGTAGAAAAGTGCTTTTTACCTGTGCTGTTTCATTGATGTGAAATCATGTTTAAACATTACTCAAAAAAGCATGTATTTTAATATTTGTAGTTTCATTTTAACATTTATGTTGTTCTTTTCAAAATTGAAATGTAGAAGTGAATTTACAGATCAACATTTTGTTTTCTTGTAGAAAAGTGCTTTTTACCTGTGCTGTTTCTTTGATGTGAAATCATGTTTAAACATTACTCAAAAAAGCATGTATTTTAATATTTGTAGTTTCATTTTAACATTTATGTAGTTGTTTTCAAAATTGAAATGTAGAAGTGAATTTACAGATCTACATTTTGTTTTCTTGTAGAAAAGTGCTTTTTACCTGTGCTGTTTCATAGATGTGAAACCATGTTTAAACATTTCTCAAAAAAGCATGTATTTTAATGTTTGTAGTTTCATTTTAACATTTATGTTGTTCTTTTCAAAATTGAAATGTAGAAGTGAATTTACAGATCAACATTTTGTTTTCTTGTAAAAAAGTACTTTTTACAAGTGCTGTTTCATAGATGTAAAATCATGTTTAAACATTTCTCAAAAAAGCATGTATTTTAATGTTTGTAGTTTCATTTTAACATTTATGTTATTCTTTTCAAAATTGAAATGTAGAAGTGAATTTACAGATCGACATTTTGTTTTCTTGTAAAAAAGTACTTTTTACAAGTGCTGTTTCATAGATGTGAAATCATGTTTAAACATTTCTCAAAAAAGCATATATTTTATTGTTTGTAGTTTCATTTTAACATTAATGTTATTCTTTTCAAAATTGAATATGTAGAAGTGAATTTATGCATCCTCATTTTGCTTTCTTTTAGAAAAGTACTTTTTACAAGTGCTGTTTCATAGATGTGAAATCATGTTTAAACATTTCTCAAAAAAGCATGTATTTTAATGTTTGTAGTTTCATTTTAACATTTATGTAGTTGTTTTCAAAATTGAAATGTAGAAGTGAATTTACAGATTTACATTTTGCTTTCTTGTGGAAAAGTACTTTTTACGTGCTGTTTCATAGATGTGAAACCATGCTTAAACATTTCTCAAAAAAGCATGTATTTTAATGTTTGTAGTTTCATTTTAACATTTATGTTGTTCTTTTCAAAATTGAAATGTAGAAGTGAATTTACAGATCTACATTTTGTTTTCTTGTAGAAAAGTGCTTTTTACATGTGCTGTTTCATTGATGTGAAATCATGTTTAAATATTTCACAAAAAAGCATGTATTTTATTGTTTGTAGTTTCATTTTAACATTTATGTTATTATTTTCAAATTTGAAATGTAGAAGTGAATTTACAGATTTACATTTTGCTTTCTTGTAGAAAAGTACTTTTTACGTGCTGTTTCATAGATGTGAAACCATGTTTAAACATTTCTCAAAAAAGCATGTATTTTAATGTTTGTAGTTTCATTTTAACATTTATGTTGTTCTTTTCAAAATTGAAATGTAGAAGTGAATTTACAGATCTACATTTTGTTTTCTTGTAGAAAAGTGCTTTTTACATGTGCTGTTTCATTGATGTGAAATCATGTTTAAATATTTCACAAAAAAGCATGTATTTTATTGTTTGTAGTTTCATTTTAACATTTATGTTATTATTTTCAAATTTGAAATGTAGAAGTGAATTTACAGATCTACATTTTGTTTTCTTGTAGAAAAGTGCTTTTTACCTGTGCTGTTTCATTGATGTCAAATCATGTTTAAACATTACTCAAAAAAGCATGTATTTTATGTTTGTAGTTTCATTTTAACATTTATGTTATTCTTTTCAAATTTGAAATGTAGAAGTGAATTTACAGATTTACATTTTGCTTTCTTGTGGAAAAGTACTTTTTACAAGTGCTGTTTCATAGATGTGAAACCATGTTTAAACATTTCTCAAAAAAGCATGTATTTTAATGCTTGTAGTTTCATTTTAACATTTATGTTGTTCTTTTCAAAATTGAAAAGTAGAAGTGAATTTACAGATCAACATTTTGTTTTCTTGTAGTAAAGTGCTTTTTACATGTGCTGTTTCATTGATGTGAAATCATGTTTAAACATTACTCAAAAAAGCATGTATTTTAATGTTTGTAGTTTCATTTTAACATTTAAGTTCTTTTCAAACTTGAAATGTAGAAGTGAATTTACAGATCAACATTTTGTTTTCTTGTAGAAAAGTGCTTTTTACCTGTGCTGTTTCATTGATGTGAAATCATGTTTAAACATTACTCAAAAAAGCATGTATTTTAATATTTGTAGTTTCATTTTAACATTTATGTTGTTCTTTTCAAAATTGAAATGTAGAAGTGAATTTACAGATCAACATTTTGTTTTCTTGTAGAAAAGTGCTTTTTACCTGTGCTGTTTCTTTGATGTGAAATCATGTTTAAACATTACTCAAAAAAGCATGTATTTTAATATTTGTAGTTTCATTTTAACATTTATGTAGTTGTTTTCAAAATTGAAATGTAGAAGTGAATTTACAGATCTACATTTTGTTTTCTTGTAGAAAAGTGCTTTTTACCTGTGCTGTTTCATAGATGTGAAACCATGTTTAAACATTTCTCAAAAAAGCATGTATTTTAATGTTTGTAGTTTCATTTTAACATTTATGTTGTTCTTTTCAAAATTGAAATGTAGAAGTGAATTTACAGATCAACATTTTGTTTTCTTGTAGAAAAGTGCTTTTTAACTGTGCTGTTTCATTGATGTGAAATCAGGTTTAAACATTACTCAAAAAAGCATGTATTTTAATGTTTGTAGTTTCATTTTAACATTTATGTTGTTCTTTTCAAAATTGAAATGTAGAAGTGAATTTACAGATCAACATTTTGTTTTCTTGTAGAAAAGTGCTTTTTACCTGTGCTGTTTCATTGATGTGAAATCATGTTTAAACATTACTCAAAAAAGCATGTATTTTAATGTTTGTAGTTTCATTTTAACATTTATGTTATTCTTTTCAAATTTGAAATGTAGAAGTGAATTTACAGATTTACATTTTGCTTTCTTGTGGAAAAGTACTTTTTACGTGCTGTTTCATAGATGTGAAACCATGTTTAAACATTTCTCAAAAAAGCATGTATTTTAATGTTTGTAGTTTCATTTTAACATTTATGTTGTTCTTTTCAAAATTGAAATGTAGAAGTGAATTTACAGATCTACATTTTGTTTTCTTGTAGAAAAGTGCTTTTTACATGTGCTGTTTCATTGATGTGAAATCATGTTTAAATATTTCACAAAAAAGCATGTATTTTATTGTTTGTAGTTTCATTTTAACATTTATGTTATTATTTTCAAATTTGAAATGTAGAAGTGAATTTACAGATTTACATTTTGCTTTCTTGTGGAAAAGTACTTTTTACGTGCTGTTTCATAGATGTGAAACCATGTTTAAACATTTCTCAAAAAAGCATGTATTTTAATGTTTGTAGTTTCATTTTAACATTTATGTTGTTCTTTTCAAAATTGAAATGTAGAAGTGAATTTACAGATCTACATTTTGTTTTCTTGTAGAAAAGTGCTTTTTACATTTGCTGTTTCATTGATGTGAAATCATGTTTAAATATTTCACAAAAAAGCATGCATTTTATTGTTTGTAGTTTCATTTTAACATTTATGTTATTATTTTCAAATTTGAAATGTAGAAGTGAATTTACAGATTTACATTTTGCTTTCTTGTGGAAAAGTACTTTTTACAAGTGCTGTTTCATAGATGTGAAAACATGTTTAAACATTTCTCAAAAAAGCATGTATTTTAATGTTTGTAGTTTCATTTTAACATTTATGTTGTTCTTTTCAAAATTGAAATGTAGAAGTGAATTTACAGATCTACATTTTGTTTTCTTGTAGAAAAGTGCTTTTTACCTGTGCTGTTTCATTGATGTGAAATCATGTTTAAACATTACTCAAAAAAGCATGTATTTTAATGTTTGTAGTTTCATTTTAACATTTAAGTTCTTTTCAAACTTGAAATGTAGAAGTGAATTTACAGATCAACATTTTGTTTTCTTGTAGAAAAGTGCTTTTTACCTGTGCTGTTTCATTGATGTGAAATCATGTTTAAACATTACTCAAAAAAGCATGTATTTTAATATTTGTAGTTTCATTTTAACATTTATGTTGTTCTTTTCAAAATTGAAATGTAGAAGTGAATTTACAGATCAACATTTTGTTTTCTTGTAGAAAAGTGCTTTTTACCTGTACTGTTTCATTGATGTGAAATCAGGTTTAAACATTACTCAAAAAAGCATGTATTTTAATGTTTGTAGTTTCATTTTAACATTTATGTTGTTCTTTTCAAAATTGAAATGTAGAAGTGAATTTACAGATCAACATTTTGTTTTCTTGTAGAAAAGTGCTTTTTATATGTGCTGTTTCATTGATGTGAAATCATGTTTAAACATTTCACAAAAAAGCATGTATTTTATTGTTTGTAGTTTCATTTTAACATTTATGTTATTCTTTTCAAATTTGAAATGTAGAAGTGAATTTACAGATTTACATTTTGCTTTCTTGTGGAAAAGTACTTTTTACAATTGCTGTTTCATAGATGTGAAACCATGTTTAAACATTTCTCAAAAAAGCATGTATTTTAATGTTTGTAGTTTCATTTTAACATTTATGTTATTCTTTTCAAAATTGAAATGTTAGAAGTGAATTTACGCATCCTCATTTTGCTTTCTTTTAGAAAAGTACTTTTCACAAGTGCTGTTTCATTGATGTGAAATCATGTTTAAATATATCACAAAAAAGCATGTATTTTATTGTTTGTAGTTTCATTTTAACATTTATGTTATTATTTTCAAATTTGAAATGTAGAACTGAATTTACAGATTTACATTTTGCTTTCTTGTGGAAAAGTACTTTTTACAAGTGCTGTTTCATAGATGTGAAACCATGTTTAAATATTTCTCCAAAAAGCATGTATTTTAATGTTTGTAGTTTCATTTTAACATTTATGTTGTTCTTTTCAAAATTGAAATGTAGAAGTGAATTTACAGATCTACATTTTGTTTTCTTGTAGAAAAGTGCTTTTTACATGTGCTGTTTCATTGATGTGAAATCATGTTTAAATATTTCACAAAAAAGCATGTATTTTATTGTTTGTAGTTTCATTTTAACATTTATGTTATTATTTTCAAATTTGAAATGTAGAAGTGAATTTGCAGATTTACATTTTGCTTTCTTGTGGAAAAGTACTTTTTACAAGTGCTGTTTCATAGATGTGAAACCATGTTTAAACATTTCTCAAAAAAGCATGTATTTTAATGTTTGTAGTTTCATTTTAACATTTATGTTGTTCTTTTCAAAATTGAAATGTAGAAGTGAATTTACAGATCAACATTTTGTTTTCTTGTAGAAAAGTGCTTTTTACCTGTGCTGTTTCATTGATGTGAAATCAGGTTTAAACATTACTCAAAAAAGCATGTATGTTAATGTTTGTAGTTTCATTTTAACATTTATGTTGTTCTTTTCAAAATTGAAATGTAGAAGTGAATTTACAGATCAACATTTTGTTTTCTTGTAGAAAAGTGCTTTTTACCTGTGCTGTTTCATTGATGTGAAATCATGTTTAAACATTACTCAAAAAAGCATGTATTTTAATATTTGTAGTTTCATTTTAACATTTATGTAGTTGTTTTCAAAATTGAAATGTAGAAGTGAATTTACAGATCTACATTTTGTTTTCTTGTAGAAAAGTGCTTTTTACATGTGCTGTTTCATTGATGTGAAATCATGTTTAAATATTTCACAAAAAAGCATGTATTTTATTGTTTGTAGTTTCATTTTAACATTTATGTTATTATTTTCAAATTTGAAATGTAGAAGTGAATTTACAGATTTACATTTTGCTTTCTTGTGGAAAAGTACTTTTTGCAAGTGCTGTTTCATTGATGTGAAACCATGTTTAAATATTTCTCCAAAAAGCATGTATTTTAATGTTTGTAGTTTCATTTTAACATTTATGTTATTCTTTTCAAAATTGAAATGTGGAAGTGAATTTATGCATCCTCATTTTGATTTCTTTTAGAAAAGTACTTTTTACAAGTGCTGTTTCATAGATGTGAAATCATGTTTAAACATTTCTCAAAAAAGCATGTATTTTAATGTTTGTAGTTTCATTTTAACATTTATGTTATTCTTTTCAAATTTGAAATGTAGAAGTGAATTTACAGATTTACATTTTGCTTTCTTGTGGAAAAGTACTTTTTACAAGTGCTGTTTCATAGATGTGAAACCATGTTTAAACATTTCTCAAAAAAGCATGTATTTTAATGTTTGTAGTTTCATTTTAACATTTATGTTGTTCTTTTCAAAATTGAAAAGTAGAAGTGAATTTACAGATCAACATTTTGTTTTCTTGTAGAAAAGTGCTTTTTACATGTGCTGTTTCATTGATGTGAAATCATGTTTAAACATTACTCAAAAAAGCATGTATTTTAATGTTTGTAGTTTCATTTTAACATTTAAGTTCTTTTCAAACTTGAAATGTAGAAGTGAATTTACAGATCAACATTTTGTTTTCTTGTAGAAAAGTGCTTTTTACCTGTGCTGTTTCATTGATGTGAAATCATGTTTAAACATTACTCAAAAAAGCATGTATTTTAATATTTGTAGTTTCATTTTAACATTTATGTTGTTCTTTTCAAAATTGAAATGTAGAAGTGAATTTACAGATCAACATTTTGTTTTCTTGTAGAAAAGTGCTTTTTACCTATGCTGTTTCTTTGATGTGAAATCATGTTTAAACATTACTCAAAAAAGCATGTATTTTAATATTTGTAGTTTCATTTTAACATTTATGTAGTTGTTTTCAAAATTGAAATGTAGAAGTGAATTTACAGATCTACATTTTGTTTTCTTGTAGAAAAGTGCTTTTTACCTGTGCTGTTTCATAGATGTGAAACCATGTTTAAACATTTCTCAAAAAAGCATTTATTTTAATGTTTGTAGTTTCATTTTAACATTTATGTTGTTCTTTTCAAAATTGAAATGTAGAAGTGAATTTACAGATCAACATTTTGTTTTCTTGTAGAAAAGTGCTTTTTACCTGTGCTGTTTCATTGATGTGAAATCATGTTTAAACATTACTCAAAAAAGCATGTATTTTAATATTTGTAGTTTCATTTTAACATTTATGTAGTTGTTTTCAAAATTGAAATGTAGAAGTGAATTTACAGATCTACATTTTGTTTTCTTGTAGAAAAGTGCTTTTTACATGTGCTGTTTCATTGATGTGAAATCATGTTTAAATATTTCACAAAAAAGCATGTATTTTATTGTTTGTAGTTTCATTTTAACATTTATGTTATTATTTTCAAATTTGAAATGTAGAAGTGAATTTACAGATTTACATTTTGCTTTCTTGTGGAAAAGTACTTTTTACAAGTGCTGTTTCATAGATGTGAAACCATGTTTAAACATTTCTCAAAAAAGCATGTATTTTAATGTTTGTAATTTCATTTTAACATTTATGTTGTTCTTTTCAAAATTGAAAAGTAGAAGTGAATTTACAGATCTACATTTTGTTTTCTTGTAGAAAAGTGCTTTTAACATGTGCTGTTTCATTGATGTGAAATCATGTTTAAACATTTCACAAAAAAGCATGTATTTTATTGTTTGTAGTTTCATTTTAACATTTATGTTATTATTTTCAAATTTGAAATGTAGAAGTGAATTTACAGATTTACATTTTGCTTTCTTGTGGAAAAGTACTTTTTACAAGTGCTGTTTCATAGATGTGAAACCATGTTTAAACATTTCTCAAAAAAGCATGTATTTTAATGTTTGTAGTTTCATTTTAACATTTATGTTATTCTTTTCAAAATTGAAATGTAGAAGTGAATTTACAGATCTACATTTTGCTTTCTTTTAGAAAAGTGCTTTTTACAAGTGCTGTTTCATAGATGTGAAATCATGTTTAAACATTTCACAAAAAAGCATGTATTTTATTGTTTGTAGTTTCATTTAAACATTTATGTTATTCTTTTGAAATTTGAAATGTAGAAGTGAATTTACAGATTTACATTTTGATTTCTTGTGGAAAAGTACTTTTTACAAGTGCTGTTTCATAGATGTGAAACCATGTTTAAACATTTCTCAAAAAAGCATGTATTTTAATGTTTGTAGTTTCATTTTAACATTTATGTTATTCCTTTCAAAATTGAAATGTAGAAGTGAATTTACAGATCTACATTTTTTTTTCTTGTAGAAAAGTACTTTTTACGTGCTGTTTCATTGATGTGAAACCATGTTTAAATATTTCTCCAAAAAGCATGTATTTTAATGTTTGTAGTTTCATTTTAACATTTATGTTATACTTTTCAAAATTGAAATGTGGAAGTGAATTTATGCATCCTCATTTTGATTTCTTTTAGAAAAGTACTTTTTACAAGTGCTGTTTCATAGATGTGAAATCATGTTTAAACATTTCTCAAAAAAGCATGTATTTTAATGTTTGTAGCTTCATTTTAACATTTATGTTATTCTTTACAAATTTGAAATGTAGAAGTGAATTTACAGATTTACATTTTGCTTTCTTGTGGAAAAGTACTTTTTACAAGTGTTGTTTCATAGATGTGAAACCATGTTTAAACATTTCTCAAAAAAGCATGTATTTTAATGTTTGTAGTTTCATTTTAACATTTATGTTATTCTTTTCAAAATTGAAATGTAGAAGTGAATTTACAGATCGACATTTTGTTTTCTTGTAAAAAAGTACTTTTTACAAGTGCTGTTTCATAGATGTGAAATCATGTTTAAACATTTCTCAAAAAAGCATGTATTTTATTGTTTGTAGTTTCATTTTAACATTAATGTTATTCTTTTCAAAATTGAATATGTAGAAGTGAATTTATGCATCCTCATTTTGCTTTCTTTTAGAAAAGTACTTTTTACAAGTGCTGTTTCATTGATGTGAAATCATGTTTAAATATTTCACAAAAAAGCATGTATTTTAATGTTTGTAGTTTCATTTTAACATTTATGTTATTCTTTTCAAATTTGAAATGTAGAAGTGAATTTACAGATTTACATTTTGCTTTCTTGTGGAAAAGTACTTTTTACGTGCTGTTTCATAGATGTGAAACCATGTTTAAACATTTCTCAAAAAAGCATGTATTTTAATGTTTGTAGTTTCATTTTAACATTTATGTTGTTCTTTTCAAAATTGAAATGTAGAAGTGAATTTACAGATCTACATTTTGTTTTCTTGTAGAAAAGTGCTTTTTACATGTGCTGTTTCATTGATGTGAAATCATGTTTAAATATTTCACAAAAAAGCATGTATTTTATTGTTTGTAGTTTCATTTTAACATTTATGTTATTATTTTCAAATTTGAAATGTAGAAGTGAATTTACAGATTTACATTTTGCTTTCTTGTGGAAAAGTACTTTTTACAAGTGCTGTTTCATAGATGTGAAACCATGTTTAAACATTTCTCAAAAAAGCATGTATTTTATTGTTTGTAGTTTCATTTTAACATTTATGTTATTATTTTCAAATTTGAAATGTAGAAGTGAATTTACAGATTTACATTTTGCTTTCTTGTGGAAAAGTACTTTTTACAAGTGCTGTTTCATAGATGTGAAAACATGTTTAAACATTTCTCAAAAAAGCATGTATTTTAATGTTTGTAGTTTCATTTTAACATTTATGTTGTTCTTTTCAAAATTGAAATGTAGAAGTGAATTTACAGATTTACATTTTGCTTTCTTGTGGAAAAGTACTTTTTACGTGCTGTTTCATAGATGTGAAAACATGTTTAAACATTTCTCAAAAAAGCATGTATTTTAATGTTTGTAGTTTCATTTTAACATTTATGTTGTTCTTTTCAAAATTGAAATGTAGAAGTGAATTTACAGATCTACATTTTGTTTTCTTGTAGAAAAGTGCTTTTTACCTGTGCTGTTTCATTGATGTGAAATCATGTTTAAACATTACTCAAAAAAGCATGTATTTTAATGTTTGTAGTTTCATTTTAACATTTAAGTTCTTTTCAAACTTGAAATGTAGAAGTGAATTTACAGATCAACATTTTGTTTTCTTGTAGAAAAGTGCTTTTTACCTGTGCTGTTTCATTGATGTGAAATCATGTTTAAACATTACTCAAAAAAGCATGTATTTTAATATTTGTAGTTTCATTTTAACATTTATGTTGTTCTTTTCAAAATTGAAATGTAGAAGTGAATTTACAGATCAACATTTTGTTTTCTTGTAGAAAAGTGCTTTTTACCTGTACTGTTTCATTGATGTGAAATCAGGTTTAAACATTACTCAAAAAAGCATGTATTTTAATGTTTGTAGTTTCATTTTAACATTTATGTTGTTCTTTTCAAAATTGAAATGTAGAAGTGAATTTACAGATCAACATTTTGTTTTCTTGTAGAAAAGTGCTTTTTATATGTGCTGTTTCATTGATGTGAAATCATGTTTAAACATTTCACAAAAAAGCATGTATTTTATTGTTTGTAGTTTCATTTTAACATTTATGTTATTCTTTTCAAATTTGAAATGTAGAAGTGAATTTACAGATTTACATTTTGCTTTCTTGTGGAAAAGTACTTTTTACGTGCTGTTTCATAGATGTGAAACCATGTTTAAACATTTCTCAAAAAAGCATGTATTTTAATGTTTGTAGTTTCATTTTAACATTTATGTTGTTCTTTTCAAAATTGAAATGTAGAAGTGAATTTACAGATCTACTTTTTGTTTTCTTGTAGAAAAGTGCTTTTTACATTTGCTGTTTCATTGATGTGAAATCATGTTTAAATATTTCACAAAAAAGCATGCATTTTATTGTTTGTAGTTTCATTTTAACATTTATGTTATTATTTTCAAATTTGAAATGTAGAAGTGAATATACAGATTTACATTTTGCTTTCTTGTGGAAAAGTACTTTTTACAAGTGCTGTTTCATAGATGTGAAAACATGTTTAAACATTTCTCAAAAAAGCATGTATTTTAATGTTTGTAGTTTCATTTTAACATTTATGTTGTTCTTTTCAAAATTGAAATGTAGAAGTGAATTTACAGATCTACATTTTGTTTTCTTGTAGAAAAGTGCTTTTTACCTGTGCTGTTTCATTGATGTGAAATCATGTTTAAACATTACTCAAAAAAGCATGTATTTTAATGTTTGTAGTTTCATTTTAACATTTAAGTTCTTTTCAAACTTGAAATGTAGAAGTGAATTTACAGATCAACATTTTGTTTTCTTGTAGAAAAGTGCTTTTTACCTGTGCTGTTTCATTGATGTGAAATCATGTTTAAACATTACTCAAAAAAGCATGTATTTTAATATTTGTAGTTTCATTTTAACATTTATGTTGTTCTTTTCAAAATTGAAATGTAGAAGTGAATTTACAGATCAACATTTTGTTTTCTTGTAGAAAAGTGCTTTTTACCTGTACTGTTTCATTGATGTGAAATCAGGTTTAAACATTACTCAAAAAAGCATGTATTTTAATGTTTGTAGTTTCATTTTAACATTTATGTTGTTCTTTTCAAAATTGAAATGTAGAAGTGAATTTACAGATCAACATTTTGTTTTCTTGTAGAAAAGTGCTTTTTACCTGTGCTGTTTCATTGATGTGAAATCAGGTTTAAACATTACTCAAAAAAGCATGTATTTTAATGTTTGTAGTTTCATTTTAACATTTATGTTGTTCTTTTCAAAATTGAAATGTAGAAGTGAATTTACAGATCAACATTTTGTTTTCTTGTAGAAAAGTGCTTTATACCTGTGCTGTTTCATTGATGTGAAATCATGTTTAAACATTACTCAAAAAAGCATGTATTTTAATATTTGTAGTTTCATTTTATCATTTATGTAGTTGTTTTCAAAATTGAAATGTAGAAGTGAATTTACAGATCTACATTTTGTTTTCTTGTAGAAAAGTGCTTTTTACATGTGCTGTTTCATTGATGTGAAATCATGTTTAAATATTTCACAAAAAAGCATGTATTTTATTGTTTGTAGTTTAATTTTAACATTTATGTTATTATTTTCAAATTTGAAATGTAGAAGTGAATTTACAGATTTACATTTTGCTTTCTTGTGGAAAAGTACTTTTTACAAGTGCTGTTTCATAGATGTGAAACCATGTTTAAACATTTCTCAAAAAAGCATGTATTTTAATGTTTGTAATTTCATTTTAACATTTATGTTGTTCTTTTCAAAATTGAAAAGTAGAAGTGAATTTACAGATCTACATTTTGTTTTCTTGTAGAAAAGTGCTTTTTACATGTGCTGTTTCATTGATGTGAAATCATGTTTAAACATTTCACAAAAAAGCATGTATTTTATTGTTTGTAGTTTCATTTTAACATTTATGTTATTATTTTCAAATTTGAAATGTAGAAGTGAATTTACAGATTTACATTTTGCTTTCTTGTGGAAAAGTACTTTTTACAAGTGCTGTTTCATAGATGTGAAACCATGTTTAAACATTTCTCAAAAAAGCATGTATTTTAATGTTTGTAGTTTCATTTTAACATTTATGTTATTCTTTTCAAAATTGAAATGTAGAAGTGAATTTATGCATCCTCATTTTGATTTCTTTTAGAAAAGTACTTTTTACAAGTGCTGTTTCATAGATGTGAAATCATGTTTAAACATTTCTCAAAAAAGCATGTATTTTAATGTTTGTAGTTTCATTTTAACATTTATGTTATTCTTTTCAAAATTGAAATGTAGAAGTGAATTTACAGATCGACATTTTGTTTTCTTGTAAAAAAGTACTTTTTACAAGTGCTGTTTCATAGATGTAAAATCATGTTTAAACATTTCTCAAAAAAGCATGTATTTTAATGTTTGTAGTTTCATTTTAACATTTATGTTATTCTTTTCAAAATTGAAATGTAGAAGTGAATTTACAGATCGACATTTTGTTTTCTTGTAAAAAAGTACTTTTTACAAGTGCTGTTTCATAGATGTGAAATCATGTTTAAACATTTCTCAAAAAAGCATATATTTTATTGTTTGTAGTTTCATTTTAACATTAATGTTATTCTTTTCAAAATTGAATATGTAGAAGTGAATTTATGCATCCTCATTTTGCTTTCTTTTAGAAAAGTACTTTTTACAAGTGCTGTTTCATAGATGTGAAATCATGTTTAAACATTTCTCAAAAAAGCATGTATTTTAATGTTTGTAGTTTCATTTTAACATTTATGTAGTTGTTTTCAAAATTGAAATGTAGAAGTGAATTTACAGATTTACATTTTGCTTTCTTGTGGAAAAGTACTTTTTACGTGCTGTTTCATAGATGTGAAACCATGCTTAAACATTTCTCAAAAAAGCATGTATTTTAATGTTTGTAGTTTCATTTTAACATTTATGTTGTTCTTTTCAAAATTGAAATGTAGAAGTGAATTTACAGATCTACATTTTGTTTTCTTGTAGAAAAGTGCTTTTTACATGTGCTGTTTCATTGATGTGAAATCATGTTTAAATATTTCACAAAAAAGCATGTATTTTATTGTTTGTAGTTTCATTTTAACATTTATGTTATTATTTTCAAATTTGAAATGTAGAAGTGAATTTACAGATTTACATTTTGCTTTCTTGTAGAAAAGTACTTTTTACGTGCTGTTTCATAGATGTGAAACCATGTTTAAACATTTCTCAAAAAAGCATGTATTTTAATGTTTGTAGTTTCATTTTAACATTTATGTTGTTCTTTTCAAAATTGAAATGTAGAAGTGAATTTACAGATCTACATTTTGTTTTCTTGTAGAAAAGTGCTTTTTACATGTGCTGTTTCATTGATGTGAAATCATGTTTAAATATTTCACAAAAAAGCATGTATTTTATTGTTTGTAGTTTCATTTTAACATTTATGTTATTATTTTCAAATTTGAAATGTAGAAGTGAATTTACAGATCTACATTTTGTTTTCTTGTAGAAAAGTGCTTTTTACCTGTGCTGTTTCATTGATGTCAAATCATGTTTAAACATTACTCAAAAAAGCATGTATTTTATGTTTGTAGTTTCATTTTAACATTTATGTTATTCTTTTCAAATTTGAAATGTAGAAGTGAATTTACAGATTTACATTTTGCTTTCTTGTGGAAAAGTACTTTTTACAAGTGCTGTTTCATAGATGTGAAACCATGTTTAAACATTTCTCAAAAAAGCATGTATTTTAATGCTTGTAGTTTCATTTTAACATTTATGTTGTTCTTTTCAAAATTGAAAAGTAGAAGTGAATTTACAGATCAACATTTTGTTTTCTTGTAGTAAAGTGCTTTTTACATGTGCTGTTTCATTGATGTGAAATCATGTTTAAACATTACTCAAAAAAGCATGTATTTTAATGTTTGTAGTTTCATTTTAACATTTAAGTTCTTTTCAAACTTGAAATGTAGAAGTGAATTTACAGATCAACATTTTGTTTTCTTGTAGAAAAGTGCTTTTTACCTGTGCTGTTTCATTGATGTGAAATCATGTTTAAACATTACTCAAAAAAGCATGTATTTTAATATTTGTAGTTTCATTTTAACATTTATGTTGTTCTTTTCAAAATTGAAATGTAGAAGTGAATTTACAGATCAACATTTTGTTTTCTTGTAGAAAAGTGCTTTTTACCTGTGCTGTTTCTTTGATGTGAAATCATGTTTAAACATTACTCAAAAAAGCATGTATTTTAATATTTGTAGTTTCATTTTAACATTTATGTAGTTGTTTTCAAAATTGAAATGTAGAAGTGAATTTACAGATCTACATTTTGTTTTCTTGTAGAAAAGTGCTTTTTACCTGTGCTGTTTCATAGATGTGAAACCATGTTTAAACATTTCTCAAAAAAGCATGTATTTTAATGTTTGTAGTTTCATTTTAACATTTATGTTGTTCTTTTCAAAATTGAAATGTAGAAGTGAATTTACAGATCAACATTTTGTTTTCTTGTAGAAAAGTGCTTTCTAACTGTGCTGTTTCATTGATGTGAAATCAGGTTTAAACATTACTCAAAAAAGCATGTATTTTAATGTTTGTAGTTTCATTTTAACATTTATGTTGTTCTTTTCAAAATTGAAATGTAGAAGTGAATTTACAGATCAACATTTTGTTTTCTTGTAGAAAAGTGCTTTTTACCTGTGCTGTTTCATTGATGTGAAATCATGTTTAAACATTACTCAAAAAAGCATGTATTTTAATGTTTGTAGTTTCATTTTAACATTTATGTTATTCTTTTCAAATTTGAAATGTAGAAGTGAATTTACAGATTTACATTTTGCTTTCTTGTGGAAAAGTACTTTTTACGTGCTGTTTCATAGATGTGAAACCATGTTTAAACATTTCTCAAAAAAGCATGTATTTTAATGTTTGTAGTTTCATTTTAACATTTATGTTGTTCTTTTCAAAATTGAAATGTAGAAGTGAATTTACAGATCTACATTTTGTTTTCTTGTAGAAAAGTGCTTTTTACATGTGCTGTTTCATTGATGTGAAATCATGTTTAAATATTTCACAAAAAAGCATGTATTTTATTGTTTGTAGTTTCATTTTAACATTTATGTTATTATTTTCAAATTTGAAATGTAGAAGTGAATTTACAGATTTACATTTTGCTTTCTTGTGGAAAAGTACTTTTTACGTGCTGTTTCATAGATGTGAAACCATGTTTAAACATTTCTCAAAAAAGCATGTATTTTAATGTTTGTAGTTTCATTTTAACATTTATGTTGTTCTTTTCAAAATTGAAATGTAGAAGTGAATTTACAGATCTACATTTTGTTTTCTTGTAGAAAAGTGCTTTTTACATTTGCTGTTTCATTGATGTGAAATCATGTTTAAATATTTCACAAAAAAGCATGCATTTTATTGTTTGTAGTTTCATTTTAACATTTATGTTATTATTTTCAAATTTGAAATGTAGAAGTGAATTTACAGATTTACATTTTGCTTTCTTGTGGAAAAGTACTTTTTACAAGTGCTGTTTCATAGATGTGAAAACATGTTTAAACATTTCTCAAAAAAGCATGTATTTTAATGTTTGTAGTTTCATTTTAACATTTATGTTGTTCTTTTCAAAATTGAAATGTAGAAGTGAATTTACAGATCTACATTTTGTTTTCTTGTAGAAAAGTGCTTTTTACCTGTGCTGTTTCATTGATGTGAAATCATGTTTAAACATTACTCAAAAAAGCATGTATTTTAATGTTTGTAGTTTCATTTTAACATTTAAGTTCTTTTCAAACTTGAAATGTAGAAGTGAATTTACAGATCAACATTTTGTTTTCTTGTAGAAAAGTGCTTTTTACCTGTGCTGTTTCATTGATGTGAAATCATGTTTAAACATTACTCAAAAAAGCATGTATTTTAATATTTGTAGTTTCATTTTAACATTTATGTTGTTCTTTTCAAAATTGAAATGTAGAAGTGAATTTACAGATCAACATTTTGTTTTCTTGTAGAAAAGTGCTTTTTACCTGTACTGTTTCATTGATGTGAAATCAGGTTTAAACATTACTCAAAAAAGCATGTATTTTAATGTTTGTAGTTTCATTTTAACATTTATGTTGTTCTTTTCAAAATTGAAATGTAGAAGTGAATTTACAGATCAACATTTTGTTTTCTTGTAGAAAAGTGCTTTTTATATGTGCTGTTTCATTGATGTGAAATCATGTTTAAACATTTCACAAAAAAGCATGTATTTTATTGTTTGTAGTTTCATTTTAACATTTATGTTATTCTTTTCAAATTTGAAATGTAGAAGTGAATTTACAGATTTACATTTTGCTTTCTTGTGGAAAAGTACTTTTTACAATTGCTGTTTCATAGATGTGAAACCATGTTTAAACATTTCTCAAAAAAGCATGTATTTTAATGTTTGTAGTTTCATTTTAACATTTATGTTATTCTTTTCAAAATTGAAATGTTAGAAGTGAATTTACGCATCCTCATTTTGCTTTCTTTTAGAAAAGTACTTTTCACAAGTGCTGTTTCATTGATGTGAAATCATGTTTAAATATATCACAAAAAAGCATGTATTTTATTGTTTGTAGTTTCATTTTAACATTTATGTTATTATTTTCAAATTTGAAATGTAGAACTGAATTTACAGATTTACATTTTGCTTTCTTGTGGAAAAGTACTTTTTACAAGTGCTGTTTCATAGATGTGAAACCATGTTTAAATATTTCTCCAAAAAGCATGTATTTTAATGTTTGTAGTTTCATTTTAACATTTATGTTGTTCTTTTCAAAATTGAAATGTAGAAGTGAATTTACAGATCTACATTTTGTTTTCTTGTAGAAAAGTGCTTTTTACATGTGCTGTTTCATTGATGTGAAATCATGTTTAAATATTTCACAAAAAAGCATGTATTTTATTGTTTGTAGTTTCATTTTAACATTTATGTTATTATTTTCAAATTTGAAATGTAGAAGTGAATTTGCAGATTTACATTTTGCTTTCTTGTGGAAAAGTACTTTTTACAAGTGCTGTTTCATAGATGTGAAACCATGTTTAAACATTTCTCAAAAAAGCATGTATTTTAATGTTTGTAGTTTCATTTTAACATTTATGTTGTTCTTTTCAAAATTGAAATGTAGAAGTGAATTTACAGATCAACATTTTGTTTTCTTGTAGAAAAGTGCTTTTTACCTGTGCTGTTTCATTGATGTGAAATCAGGTTTAAACATTACTCAAAAAAGCATGTATGTTAATGTTTGTAGTTTCATTTTAACATTTATGTTGTTCTTTTCAAAATTGAAATGTAGAAGTGAATTTACAGATCAACATTTTGTTTTCTTGTAGAAAAGTGCTTTTTACCTGTGCTGTTTCATTGATGTGAAATCATGTTTAAACATTACTCAAAAAAGCATGTATTTTAATATTTGTAGTTTCATTTTAACATTTATGTAGTTGTTTTCAAAATTGAAATGTAGAAGTGAATTTACAGATCTACATTTTGTTTTCTTGTAGAAAAGTGCTTTTTACATGTGCTGTTTCATTGATGTGAAATCATGTTTAAATATTTCACAAAAAAGCATGTATTTTATTGTTTGTAGTTTCATTTTAACATTTATGTTATTATTTTCAAATTTGAAATGTAGAAGTGAATTTACAGATTTACATTTTGCTTTCTTGTGGAAAAGTACTTTTTGCAAGTGCTGTTTCATTGATGTGAAACCATGTTTAAATATTTCTCCAAAAAGCATGTATTTTAATGTTTGTAGTTTCATTTTAACATTTATGTTATTCTTTTCAAAATTGAAATGTGGAAGTGAATTTATGCATCCTCATTTTGATTTCTTTTAGAAAAGTACTTTTTACAAGTGCTGTTTCATAGATGTGAAATCATGTTTAAACATTTCTCAAAAAAGCATGTATTTTAATGTTTGTAGTTTCATTTTAACATTTATGTTATTCTTTTCAAATTTGAAATGTAGAAGTGAATTTACAGATTTACATTTTGCTTTCTTGTGGAAAAGTACTTTTTACAAGTGCTGTTTCATAGATGTGAAACCATGTTTAAACATTTCTCAAAAAAGCATGTATTTTAATGTTTGTAGTTTCATTTTAACATTTATGTTGTTCTTTTCAAAATTGAAAAGTAGAAGTGAATTTACAGATCAACATTTTGTTTTCTTGTAGAAAAGTGCTTTTTACATGTGCTGTTTCATTGATGTGAAATCATGTTTAAACATTACTCAAAAAAGCATGTATTTTAATGTTTGTAGTTTCATTTTAACATTTAAGTTCTTTTCAAACTTGAAATGTAGAAGTGAATTTACAGATCAACATTTTGTTTTCTTGTAGAAAAGTGCTTTTTACCTGTGCTGTTTCATTGATGTGAAATCATGTTTAAACATTACTCAAAAAAGCATGTATTTTAATATTTGTAGTTTCATTTTAACATTTATGTTGTTCTTTTCAAAATTGAAATGTAGAAGTGAATTTACAGATCAACATTTTGTTTTCTTGTAGAAAAGTGCTTTTTACCTATGCTGTTTCTTTGATGTGAAATCATGTTTAAACATTACTCAAAAAAGCATGTATTTTAATATTTGTAGTTTCATTTTAACATTTATGTAGTTGTTTTCAAAATTGAAATGTAGAAGTGAATTTACAGATCTACATTTTGTTTTCTTGTAGAAAAGTGCTTTTTACCTGTGCTGTTTCATAGATGTGAAACCATGTTTAAACATTTCTCAAAAAAGCATTTATTTTAATGTTTGTAGTTTCATTTTAACATTTATGTTGTTCTTTTCAAAATTGAAATGTAGAAGTGAATTTACAGATCAACATTTTGTTTTCTTGTAGAAAAGTGCTTTTTACCTGTGCTGTTTCATTGATGTGAAATCATGTTTAAACATTACTCAAAAAAGCATGTATTTTAATATTTGTAGTTTCATTTTAACATTTATGTAGTTGTTTTCAAAATTGAAATGTAGAAGTGAATTTACAGATCTACATTTTGTTTTCTTGTAGAAAAGTGCTTTTTACATGTGCTGTTTCATTGATGTGAAATCATGTTTAAATATTTCACAAAAAAGCATGTATTTTATTGTTTGTAGTTTCATTTTAACATTTATGTTATTATTTTCAAATTTGAAATGTAGAAGTGAATTTACAGATTTACATTTTGCTTTCTTGTGGAAAAGTACTTTTTACAAG
Organism: Narcine bancroftii; assembly: GCF_036971445.1. Taxonomy (NCBI): domain Eukaryota; kingdom Metazoa; phylum Chordata; class Chondrichthyes; order Torpediniformes; family Narcinidae; genus Narcine; species Narcine bancroftii. The sequence goes on along the minus strand of NW_027211800.1, from coordinate 1,719,615 downwards.
TGCTGTTTCATAGATGTGAAACCATGTTTAAACATTTCTCAAAAAAGCATGTATTTTAATGTTTGTAATTTCATTTTAACATTTATGTTGTTCTTTTCAAAATTGAAAAGTAGAAGTGAATTTACAGATCTACATTTTGTTTTCTTGTAGAAAAGTGCTTTTAACATGTGCTGTTTCATTGATGTGAAATCATGTTTAAACATTTCACAAAAAAGCATGTATTTTATTGTTTGTAGTTTCATTTTAACATTTATGTTATTATTTTCAAATTTGAAATGTAGAAGTGAATTTACAGATTTACATTTTGCTTTCTTGTGGAAAAGTACTTTTTACAAGTGCTGTTTCATAGATGTGAAACCATGTTTAAACATTTCTCAAAAAAGCATGTATTTTAATGTTTGTAGTTTCATTTTAACATTTATGTTATTCTTTTCAAAATTGAAATGTAGAAGTGAATTTACAGATCTACATTTTGCTTTCTTTTAGAAAAGTGCTTTTTACAAGTGCTGTTTCATAGATGTGAAATCATGTTTAAACATTTCACAAAAAAGCATGTATTTTATTGTTTGTAGTTTCATTTAAACATTTATGTTATTCTTTTGAAATTTGAAATGTAGAAGTGAATTTACAGATTTACATTTTGATTTCTTGTGGAAAAGTACTTTTTACAAGTGCTGTTTCATAGATGTGAAACCATGTTTAAACATTTCTCAAAAAAGCATGTATTTTAATGTTTGTAGTTTCATTTTAACATTTATGTTATTCCTTTCAAAATTGAAATGTAGAAGTGAATTTACAGATCTACATTTTTTTTTCTTGTAGAAAAGTACTTTTTACGTGCTGTTTCATTGATGTGAAACCATGTTTAAATATTTCTCCAAAAAGCATGTATTTTAATGTTTGTAGTTTCATTTTAACATTTATGTTATACTTTTCAAAATTGAAATGTGGAAGTGAATTTATGCATCCTCATTTTGATTTCTTTTAGAAAAGTACTTTTTACAAGTGCTGTTTCATAGATGTGAAATCATGTTTAAACATTTCTCAAAAAAGCATGTATTTTAATGTTTGTAGCTTCATTTTAACATTTATGTTATTCTTTACAAATTTGAAATGTAGAAGTGAATTTACAGATTTACATTTTGCTTTCTTGTGGAAAAGTACTTTTTACAAGTGTTGTTTCATAGATGTGAAACCATGTTTAAACATTTCTCAAAAAAGCATGTATTTTAATGTTTGTAGTTTCATTTTAACATTTATGTTATTCTTTTCAAAATTGAAATGTAGAAGTGAATTTACAGATCGACATTTTGTTTTCTTGTAAAAAAGTACTTTTTACAAGTGCTGTTTCATAGATGTGAAATCATGTTTAAACATTTCTCAAAAAAGCATGTATTTTATTGTTTGTAGTTTCATTTTAACATTAATGTTATTCTTTTCAAAATTGAATATGTAGAAGTGAATTTATGCATCCTCATTTTGCTTTCTTTTAGAAAAGTACTTTTTACAAGTGCTGTTTCATTGATGTGAAATCATGTTTAAATATTTCACAAAAAAGCATGTATTTTAATGTTTGTAGTTTCATTTTAACATTTATGTTATTCTTTTCAAATTTGAAATGTAGAAGTGAATTTACAGATTTACATTTTGCTTTCTTGTGGAAAAGTACTTTTTACGTGCTGTTTCATAGATGTGAAACCATGTTTAAACATTTCTCAAAAAAGCATGTATTTTAATGTTTGTAGTTTCATTTTAACATTTATGTTGTTCTTTTCAAAATTGAAATGTAGAAGTGAATTTACAGATCTACATTTTGTTTTCTTGTAGAAAAGTGCTTTTTACATGTGCTGTTTCATTGATGTGAAATCATGTTTAAATATTTCACAAAAAAGCATGTATTTTATTGTTTGTAGTTTCATTTTAACATTTATGTTATTATTTTCAAATTTGAAATGTAGAAGTAAATTTACAGATTTACATTTTGCTTTCTTGTGGAAAAGTACTTTTTACAAGTGCTGTTTCATAGATGTGAAACCATGTTTAAACATTTCTCAAAAAAGCATGTATTTTATTGTTTGTAGTTTCATTTTAACATTTATGTTATTATTTTCAAATTTGAAATGTAGAAGTGAATTTACAGATTTACATTTTGCTTTCTTGTGGAAAAGTACTTTTTACAAGTGCTGTTTCATAGATGTGAAAACATGTTTAAACATTTCTCAAAAAAGCATGTATTTTAATGTTTGTAGTTTCATTTTAACATTTATGTTGTTCTTTTCAAAATTGAAATGTAGAAGTGAATTTACAGATCTACATTTTGCTTTCTTTTAGAAAAGTGCTTTTTACAAGTGCTGTTTCATAGATGTGAAATCATGTTTAAACATTTCACAAAAAAGCATGTATTTTATTGTTTGTAGTTTCATTTTAACATTTATGTTATTCCTTTCAAAATTGAAATGTAGAAGTGAATTTACAGATCTACATTTTTTTTTCTTGTAGAAAAGTACTTTTTACGTGCTGTTTCATTGATGTGAAACCATGTTTAAATATTTCTCCAAAAAGCATGTATTTTAATGTTTGTAGTTTCATTTTAACATTTATGTTATACTTTTCAAAATTGAAATGTGGAAGTGAATTTATGCATCCTCATTTTGATTTCTTTTAGAAAAGTACTTTTTACAAGAGCTGTTTCATAGATGTGAAATCATGTTTAAACATTTCTCAAAAAAGCATGTATTTTAATGTTTGTAGTTTCATTTTAACATTTATGTTATTCTTTACAAATTTGAAATGTAGAAGTGAATTTACAGATCGACATTTTGTTTTCTTGTAAAAAAGTACTTTTTACAAGTGCTGTTTCATAGATGTGAAATCATGTTTAAACATTTCTCAAAAAAGCATGTATTTTATTGTTTGTAGTTTCATTTTAACATTAATGTAATTCTTTTCAAAATTGAATATGTAGAAGTGAATTTATGCATCCTCATTTTGCTTTCTTTTAGAAAAGTACTTTTTACAAGTGCTGTTTCATAGATGTGAAATCATGTTTAAACATTTCTCAAAAAAGCATGTATTTTAATGTTTGTAGTTTCATTTTAACATTTATGTTATTCTTTTCAAATTTGAAATGTAGAAGTGAATTTACAGATTTACATTTTGCTTTCTTGTGGAAAAGTACTTTTTACGTGCTGTTTCATAGATGTGAAACCATGTTTAAACATTTCTCAAAAAAGCATGTATTTTAATGTTTGTAGTTTCATTTTAACATTTATGTTCTTCTTTTCAAAATTGAAATGTAGAAGTGAATTTACAGATCTACATTTTGTTTTCTTGTAGAAAAGTGCTTTTTACATGTGCTGTTTCATTGATGTGAAATCATGTTTAAATATTTCACAAAAAAGCATGTATTTTATTGTTTGTAGTTTCATTTTAACATTTATGTTATTATTTTCAAATTTGAAATGTAGAAGTGAATTTACAGATTTACATTTTGCTTTCTTGTGGAAAAGTACTTTTTACGTGCTGTTTCATAGATGTGAAACCATGTTTAAACATTTCTCAAAAAAGCATGTATTTTATTGTTTGTAGTTTCATTTTAACATTTATGTTATTATTTTCAAATTTGAAATGTAGAAGTGAATTTACAGATTTACATTTTGCTTTCTTGTGGAAAAGTACTTTTTACAAGTGCTGTTTCATAGATGTGAAAACATGTTTAAACATTTCTCAAAAAAGCATGTATTTTAATGTTTGTAGTTTCATTTTAACATTTATGTTGTTCTTTTCAAAATTGAAATGTAGAAGTGAATTTACAGATCTACATTTTGTTTTCTTGTAGAAAAGTGCTTTTTACCTGTACTGTTTCATTGATGTGAAATCATGTTTAAACATTACTCAAAAAAACATGTATTTTAATGTTTGTAGTTTCATTTTAACATTTAAGTTCTTTTCAAACTTGAAATGTAGAAGTGAATTTACAGATCAACATTTTGTTTTCTTGTAGAAAAGTGCTTTTTACCTGTGCTGTTTCATTGATGTGAAATCATGTTTAAACATTACTCAAAAAAGCATGTATTTTAATATTTGTAGTTTCATTTTAACATTTATGTTGTTCTTTTCAAAATTGAAATGTAGAAGTGAATTTACAGATCAACATTTTGTTTTCTTGTAGAAAAGTGCTTTTTACCTGTACTGTTTCATTGATGTGAAATCAGGTTTAAACATTACTCAAAAAAGCATGTATTTTAATGTTTGTAGTTTCATTTTAACATTTATGTTGTTCTTTTCAAAATTGAAATGTAGAAGTGAATTTACAGATCAACATTTTGTTTTCTTGTAGAAAAGTGCTTTTTACCTGTGCTGTTTCTTTGATGTGAAATCATGTTTAAACATTACTCAAAAAAGCATGTATTTTAATATTTGTAGTTTCATTTTAACATTTATGTAGTTGTTTTCAAAATTGAAATGTAGAAGTGAATTTACAGATCTACATTTTGTTTTCTTGTAGAAAAGTGCTTTTTACCTGTGCTGTTTCATAGATGTGAAACCATGTTTAAACATTTCTCAAAAAAGCATGTATTTTAATGTTTGTAGTTTCATTTTAACATTTATGTTGTTCTTTTCAAAATTGAAATGTAGAAGTGAATTTACAGATCAACATTTTGTTTTCTTGTAGAAAAGTGATTTTTACCTGTGCTGTTTCATTGATGTGAAATCAGGTTTAAACATTACTCAAAAAAGCATGTATTTTAATGTTTGTAGTTTCATTTTAACATTTATGTTGTTCTTTTCAAAATTGAAATGTAGAAGTGAATTTACAGATCAACATTTTGTTTTCTTGTAGAAAAGTGCTTTTTACCTGTGCTGTTTCATTGATGTGAAATCATGTTTAAACATTACTCAAAAAAGCATGTATTTTAATATTTGTAGTTTCATTTTAACATTTATGTAGTTGTTTTCAAAATTGAAATGTAGAAGTGAATTTACAGATCTACATTTTGTTTTCTTGTAGAAAAGTGCTTTTTACATGTGCTGTTTCATTGATGTGAAATCATGTTTAAATATTTCACAAAAAAGCATGTATTTTATTGTTTGTAGTTTCATTTTAACATTTATGTTATTATTTTCAAATTTGAAATGTAGAAGTGAATTTACAGATTTACATTTTGCTTTCTTGTGGAAAAGTACTTTTTACAAGTGCTGTTTCATAGATGTGAAACCATGTTTAAACATTTCTCAAAAAAGCATGTATTTTAATGTTTGTAATTTCATTTTAACATTTATGTTGTTCTTTTCAAAATTGAAAAGTAGAAGTGCATTTACAGATCTACATCTGGTTTTCTTGTAGAAAAGTGCTTTTTACATGTGCTGTTTCATTGATGTGAAATCATGTTTAAACATTTCACAAAAAAGCATGTATTTTATTGTTTGTAGTTTCATTTTAACATTTATGTTATTATTTTCAAATTTGAAATGTAGAAGTGAATTTACAGATTTACATTTTGCTTTCTTGTGGAAAAGTACTTTTTACAAGTGCTGTTTCATAGATGTGAAACCATGTTTAAACATTTCTCAAAAAAGCATGTATTTTAATGTTTGTAGTTTCATTTTAACATTTATGTTATTCTTTTCAAAATTGAAATGTAGAAGTGAATTTACAGATCTACATCTTGCTTTCTTTTAGAAAAGTGCTTTTTACAAGTGCTGTTTCATAGATGTGAAATCATGTTTAAACATTTCACAAAAAAGCATGTATTTTATTGTTTGTAGTTTCATTTAAACATTTATGTTATTCTTTTCAAATTTGAAATGTAGAAGTGAATTTACAGATTTACATTTTGCTTTCTTGTGGAAAAATACTTTTTACAAGTGCTGTTTCATAGATGTGAAACCATGTTTAAACATTTCTCAAAAAAGCATGTATTTTAATGTTTGTAGTTTAATCTTAACATTTATGTTATTCCTTTCAAAATTGAAATGTAGAAGTGAATTTACAGATCTACATTTTTTTTTCTTGTAGAAAAGTACTTTTTACGTGCTGTTTCATTGATGTGAAACCATGTTTAAATATTTCTCCAAAAAGCATGTATTTTAATGTTTGTAGTTTCATTTTAACATTTATGTTATTTTTTTCAAAATTGAAATGTGGAAGTGAATTTATGCATCCTCATTTTGATTTCTTTTAGAAAAGTACTTTTTACAAGTGCTGTTTCATAGATGTGAAATCATGTTTAAACATTTCTCAAAAAAGCATGTATTTTAATGTTTGTAGTTTCATTTTAACATTTATGTTATTCTTTTCAAATTTGAAATGTAGAAGTGAATTTACAGATTTATATTTTGCTTTCTTGTGGAAAAGTACTTTTTACAAGTGCTGTTTCATAGATGTGAAACCATGTTTAAACATTTCTCAAAAAAGCATGTATTTTAATGTTTGTAGTTTCATTTTAACATTTATGTTATTCTTTTCAAAATTGAAATGTAGAAGTGAATTTACAGATCGACATTTTGTTTTCTTGTAAAAAAGTACTTTTTACAAGTGCTGTTTCATAGATGTGAAATCATGTTTAAACATTTCTCAGAAAAGCATGTATTTTATTGTTTGTAGTTTCATTTTAACATTAATGTTATTCTTTTCAAAATTGAATATGTAGAAGTGAATTTATGCATCCTCATTTTGCTTTCTTTTAGAAAAGTACTTATTACAAGTGCTGTTTCATAGATGTGAAATCATGTTTAAACATTTCTCAAAAAAGCATGTATTTTAATGTTTGTAGTTTCATTTTAACATTTATGTTATTCTTTTCAAATTTGAAATGTAGAAGTGAATTTACAGATTTACATTTTGCTTTCTTGTGGAAAAGTACTTTTTACGTGCTGTTTCATAGATGTGAAACCATGTTTAAACATTTCTCAAAAAAGCATGTATTTTAATGTTTGTAGTTTCATTTGAACATTTATGTTGTTCTTTTCAAAATTAAAATGTAGAAGTGAATTTACAGATCTACATTTTGTTTTCTTGTAGAAAAGTGCTTTTTACATGTGCTGTTTCATTGATGTGAAATCATGTTTAAATATTTCACAAAAAAGCATGTATTTTATTGTTTGTAGTTTCATTTTAACATTTATGTTATTATTTTCAAATTTGAAATGTAGAAGTGAATTTACAGATTTACATTTTGCTTTCTTGTGGAAAAGTACTTTTTACGTGCTGTTTCATAGATGTGAAACCATGTTTAAACATTTCTCAAAAAAGCATGTATTTTAATGTTTGTAGTTTCATTTTAACATTTATGTTGTTCTTTTCAAAATTGAAATGTAGAAGTGAATTTACAGATCTACATTTTGTTTTCTTGTAGAAAAGTGCTTTTTACATTTGCTGTTTCATTGATGTGAAATCATGTTTAAATATTTCACAAAAAAGCATGCATTTTATTGTTTGTAGTTTCATTTTAACATTTATGTTATTATTTTCAAATTTGAAATGTAGAAGTGAATTTACAGATTTACATTTTGCTTTCTTGTGGAAAAGTACTTTTTACAAGTGCTGTTTCATAGATGTGAAAACATGTTTAAACATTTCTCAAAAAAGCATGTATTTTAATGTTTGTAGTTTCATTTTAACATTTATGTTGTTCTTTTCAAAATTGAAATGTAGAAGTGAATTTACAGATCTACATTTTGTTTTCTTGTAGAAAAGTGCTTTTTACCTGTGCTGTTTCATTGATGTGAAATCATGTTTAAACATTACTCAAAAAAGCATGTATTTTAATGTTTGTAGTTTCATTTTAACATTTAAGTTCTTTTCAAACTTGAAATGTAGAAGTGAATTTACAGATCAACATTTTGTTTTCTTGTAGAAAAGTGCTTTTTACCTGTGCTGTTTCATTGATGTGAAATCATGTTTAAACATTACTCAAAAAAGCATGTATTTTAATATTTGTAGTTTCATTTTAACATTTATGTTGTTCTTTTCAAAATTGAAATGTAGAAGTGAATTTACAGATCAACATTTTGTTTTCTTGTAGAAAAGTGCTTTTTACCTGTACTGTTTCATTGATGTGAAATCAGGTTTAAACATTACTCAAAAAAGCATGTATTTTAATGTTTGTAGTTTCATTTTAACATTTATGTTGTTCTTTTCAAAATTGAAATGTAGAAGTGAATTTACAGATCAACATTTTGTTTTCTTGTAGAAAAGTGCTTTTTATATGTGCTGTTTCATTGATGTGAAATCATGTTTAAACATTTCACAAAAAAGCATGTATTTTATTGTTTGTAGTTTCATTTTAACATTTATGTTATTCTTTTCAAATTTGAAATGTAGAAGTGAATTTACAGATCAACATTTTGTTTTCTTGTAGAAAAGTGCTTTTTATATGTGCTGTTTCATTGATGTGAAATCATGTTTAAACATTTCACAAAAAAGCATGTATTTTATTGTTTGTAGTTTCATTTTAACATTTATGTTATTCTTTTCAAATTTGAAATGTAGAAGTGAATTTACAGATTTACATTTTGCTTTCTTGTGGAAAAGTACTTTTTACAATTGCTGTTTCATAGATGTGAAACCATGTTTAAACATTTCTCAAAAAAGCATGTATTTTAATGTTTGTAGTTTCATTTTAACATTTATGTTATTCTTTTCAAAATTGAAATGTTAGAAGTGAATTTACGCATCCTCATTTTGCTTTCTTTTAGAAAAGTACTTTTCACAAGTGCTGTTTCATTGATGTGAAATCATGTTTAAATATATCACAAAAAAGCATGTATTTTATTGTTTGTAGTTTCATTTTAACATTTATGTTATTATTTTCAAATTTGAAATGTAGAACTGAATTTACAGATCTACATTTTGCTTTCTTGTGGAAAAGTACTTTTTGCAAGTGCTGTTTCATTGATGTGAAACCATGTTTAAATATTTCTCCAAAAAGCATGTATTTTAATGTTTGTAGTTTCATTTTAACATTTATGTTATTCTTTTCAAAATTGAAATGTGGAAGTGAATTTATGCATCCTCATTTTGATTTCTTTTAGAAAAGTACTTTTTACAAGTGCTGTTTCATAGATGTGAAATCATGTTTAAACATTTCTCAAAAAAGCATGTATTTTAATGTTTGTAGTTTCATTTTAACATTTATGTTATTCTTTTCAAAATTGAAATGTAGAAGTGAATTTACAGATCGACATTTTGTTTTCTTGTAAAAAAGTACTTTTTACAAGTGCTGTTTCATAGATGTAAAATCATGTTTAAACATTTCTCAAAAAAGCATGTATTTTAATGTTTGTAGTTTCATTTTAACATTTATGTTATTCTTTTCAAAATTGAAATGTAGAAGTGAATTTACAGATCGACATTTTGTTTTCTTGTAAAAAAGTACTTTTTACAAGTGCTGTTTCATAGATGTGAAATCATGTTTAAACATTTCTCAAAAAAGCATATATTTTATTGTTTGTAGTTTCATTTTAACATTAATGTTATTCTTTTCAAAATTGAATATGTAGAAGTGAATTTATGCATCCTCATTTTGCTTTCTTTTAGAAAAGTACTTTTTACAAGTGCTGTTTCATAGATGTGAAATCATGTTTAAACATTTCTCAAAAAAGCATGTATTTTAATGTTTGTAGTTTCATTTTAACATTTATGTAGTTGTTTTCAAAATTGAAATGTAGAAGTGAATTTACAGATTTACATTTTGCTTTCTTGTGGAAAAGTACTTTTTACGTGCTGTTTCATAGATGTGAAACCATGTTTAAACATTTCTCAAAAAAGCATGTATTTTAATGTTTGTAGTTTCATTTTAACATTTATGTTGTTCTTTTCAAAATTGAAATGTAGAAGTGAATTTACAGATCTACATTTTGTTTTCTTGTAGAAAAGTGCTTTTTACATCTGCTGTTTCATTGATGTGAAATCATGTTTAAATATTTCACAAAAAAGCATGTATTTTATTGTTTGTAGTTTCATTTTAACATTTATGTTATTATTTTCAAATTTGAAATGTAGAAGTGAATTTACAGATTTACATTTTGCTTTCTTGTGGAAAAGTACTTTTTACAAGTGCTGTTTCATAGATGTGAAAACATGTTTAAACATTTCTCAAAAAAGCATGTATTTTAATGTTTGTAGTTTCATTTTAACATTTATGTTGTTCTTTTCAAAATTGAAATGTAGAAGTGAATTTACAGATCTACATTTTGTTTTCTTGTAGAAAAGTGCTTTTTACCTGTGCTGTTTCATTGATGTCAAATCATGTTTAAACATTACACAAAAAAGCATGTATTTTATGTTTGTAGTTTCATTTTAACATTTATGTTATTCTTTTCAAATTTGAAATGTAGAAGTGAATTTACAGATTTACATTTTGCTTTCTTGTGGAAAAGTACTTTTTACAAGTGCTGTTTCATAGATGTGAAACCATGTTTAAACATTTCTCAAAAAAGCATGTATTTTAATGTTTGTAGTTTCATTTTAACATTTATGTTGTTCTTTTCAAAATTGAAAAGTAGAAGTGAATTTACAGATCAACATTTTGTTTTCTTGTAGAAAAGTGCTTTTTACATGTGCTGTTTCATTGATGTGAAATCATGTTTAAACATTACTCAAAAAAGCATGTATTTTAATGTTTGTAGTTTCATTTTAACATTTAAGTTCTTTTCAAACTTGAAATGTAGAAGTGAATTTACAGATCAACATTTTGTTTTCTTGTAGAAAAGTGCTTTTTACCTGTGCTGTTTCATTGATGTGAAATCATGTTTAAACATTACTCAAAAAAGCATGTATTTTAATATTTGTAGATTCATTTTAACATTTATGTTGTTCTTTTCAAAATTGAAATGTAGAAGTGAATTTACAGATCAACATTTTGTTTTCTTGTAGAAAAGTGCTTTTTACCTGTGCTGTTTCTTTGATGTGAAATCATGTTTAAACATTACTCAAAAAAGCATGTATTTTAATATTTGTAGTTTCATTTTAACATTTATGTAGTTGTTTTCAAAATTGAAATGTAGAAGTGAATTTACAAATCTACATTTTGTTTTCTTGTAGAAAAGTGCTTTTTACCTGTGCTGTTTCATAGATGTGAAACCATGTTTAAACATTTCTCAAAAAAGCATGTATTTTAATGTTTGTAGTTTCATTTTAACATTTATGTTGTTCTTTTCAAAATTGAAATGTAGAAGTGAATTTACAGATCAACATTTTGTTTTCTTGTAGAAAAGTGCTTTTTACATGTGCTGTTTCATTGATGTGAAATCAGGTTTAAACATTACTCAAAAAAGCATGTATTTTAATGTTTGTAGTTTCATTTTAACATTTATGTTGTTCTTTTCAAAATTGAAATGTAGAAGTGAATTTACAGATCAACATTTTGTTTTCTTGTAGAAAAGTGCTTTTTACCTGTGCTGTTTCATTGATGTGAAATCATGTTTAAACATTACTCAAAAAAGCATGTATTTTAATGTTTGTAGTTTCATTTTAACATTTATGTTATTCTTTTCAAATTTGAAATGTAGAAGTGAATTTACAGATTTACATTTTGCTTTCTTGTGGAAAAGTACTTTTTACGTGCTGTTTCATAGATGTGAAACCATGTTTAAACATTTCTCAAAAAAGCATGTATTTTAATGTTTGTAGTTTCATTTTAACATTTATGTTGTTCTTTTCAAAATTGAAATGTAGAAGTGAATTTACAGATCTACATTTTGTTTTCTTGTAGAAAAGTGCTTTTTACATGTGCTGTTTCATTGATGTGAAATCATGTTTAAATATTTCACAAAAAAGCATGTATTTTATTGTTTGTAGTTTCATTTTAACATTAATGTTATTATTTTCAAATTTGAAATGTAGAAGTGAATTTACAGATTTACATTTTGCTTACTTGTGGAAAAGTACTTTTTACAAGTGCTGTTTCATAGATGTGAAAACATGTTTAAACATTTCTCAGAAAAGCATGTATTTTAATGTTTGTAGTTTCATTTTAACATTTATGTTGTTCTTTTCAAAATTGAAATGTAGAAGTGAATTTATAGATCTACATTTTGTTTTCTTGTAGAAAAGTGCTTTTTACCTGTGCTGTTTCATTGATGTGAAATCATGTTTAAACATTACTCAAAAAAGCATGTATTTTAATGTTTGTAGTTTCATTTTAACATTTAAGTTCTTTTCAAACTTGAAATGTAGAAGTGAATTTACAGATCAACATTTTGTTTTCTTGTAGAAAAGTGCTTTTTACCTGTGCTGTTTCATTGATGTGAAATCATGTTTAAACATTACTCAAAAAAGCATGTATTTTAATATTTGTAGTTTCATTTTAACATTTATGTTGTTCTTTTCAAAATTGAAATGTAGAAGTGAATTTACAGATCAACATTTTGTTTTCTTGTAGAAAAGTGCTTTTTACCTGTACTGTTTCATTGATGTGAAATCAGGTTTAAACATTACTCAAAAAAGCATGTATTTTAATGTTTGTAGTTTCATTTTAACATTTATGTTGTTCTTTTCAAAATTGAAATGTAGAAGTGAATTTACAGATCAACATTTTGTTTTCTTGTAGAAAAGTGCTTTTTATATGTGCTGTTTCATTGATGTGAAATCATGTTTAAACATTTCACAAAAAAGCATGTATTTTATTGTTTGTAGTTTCATTTTAACATTTATGTTATTCTTTTCAAATTTGAAATGTAGAAGTGAATTTACAGATTTACATTTTGCTTTCTTGTGGAAAAGTACTTTTTACAATTGCTGTTTCATAGATGTGAAACCATGTTTAAACATTTCTCAAAAAAGCATGTATTTTAATGTTTGTAGTTTCATTTTAACATTTATGTTATTCTTTTCAAAATTGAAATGTTAGAAGTGAATTTACGCATCCTCATTTTGCTTTCTTTTAGAAAAGTACTTTTCACAAGTGCTGTTTCATTGATGTGAAACCATGTTTAAATATATCACAAAAAAGCATGTATTTTATTGTTTGTAGTTTCATTTTAACATTTATGTTATTATTTTCAAATTTGAAATGTAGAACTGAATTTACAGATTTACATTTTGCTTTCTTGTGGAAAAGTACTTTTTACAAGTGCTGTTTCATAGATGTGAAACCATGTTTAAATATTTCTCCAAAAAGCATGTATTTTAATGTTTGTAGTTTCATTTTAACATTTATGTTGTTCTTTTCAAAATTGAAATGTAGAAGTGAATTTACAGATCTACATTTTGTTTTCTTGTAGAAAAGTGCTTTTTACATGTGCTGTTTCATTGATGTGAAATCATGTTTAAATATTTCACAAAAAAGCATGTATTTTATTGTTTGTAGTTTCATTTTAACATTTATGTTATTATTTTCAAATTTGAAATGTAGAAGTGAATTTACAGATTTACATTTTGCTTTCTTGTGGAAAAGTACTTTTTACAAGTGCTGTTTCATAGATGTGAAACCATGTTTAAACATTTCTCAAAAAAGCATGTATTTTAATGTTTGTAGTTTCATTTTAACATTTATGTTGTTCTTTTCAAAATTGAAATGTAGAAGTGAATTTACAGATCAACATTTTGTTTTCTTGTAGAAAAGTGCTTTTTACCTGTGCTGTTTCATTGATGTGAAATCAGGTTTAAACATTACTCAAAAAAGCATGTATTTTAATATTTGTAGTTTCATTTTAACATTTATGTAGTTGTTTTCAAAATTGAAATGTAGAAGTGAATTTACAGATCTACATTTTGTTTTCTTGTAGAAAAGTGCTTTTTACATGTGCTGTTTCATTGATGTGAAATCATGTTTAAATATTTCACAAAAAAGCATGTATTTTATTGTTTGTAGTTTCATTTTAACATTTATGTTATTATTTTCAAATTTGAAATGTAGAAGTGAATTTACAGATTTACATTTTGCTTTCTTGTGGAAAAGTACTTTTTGCAAGTGCTGTTTCATTGATGTGAAACCATGTTTAAATATTTCTCCAAAAAGCATGTATTTTAATGTTTGTAGTTTCATTTTAACATTTATGTTATTCTTTTCAAAATTGAAATGTGGAAGTGAATTTATGCATCCTCATTTTGATTTCTTTTAGAAAAGTACTTTTTACAAGTGCTGTTTCATAGATGTGAAATCATGTTTAAACATTTCTCAAAAAAGCATGTATTTTAATGTTTGTAGTTTCATTTTAACATTTATGTTATTCTTTTCAAATTTGAAATGTAGAAGTGAATTTACAGATTTACATTTTGCTTTCTTGTGGAAAAGTACTTTTTACAAGTGTTGTTTCATAGATGTGAAACCATGTTTAAACATTTCTCAAAAAAGCATGTATTTTAATGTTTGTAGTTTCATTTTAACATTTATGTTATTCTTTTCAAAATTGAAATGTAGAAGTGAATTTACAGATCGACATTTTGTTTTCTTGTAAAAAAGTACTTTTTACAAGTGCTGTTTCATAGATGTAAAATCATGTTTAAACATTTCTCAAAAAAGCATGTATTTTAATGTTTGTAGTTTCATTTAAACATTTATGTTATTCTTTTCAAATTTGAAATGTAGAAGTGAATTTACAGATTTACATTTTGCTTTCTTGTGGAAAAGTACTTTTTACGTGCTGTTTCATAGATGTGAAACCATGTTTAAACATTTCTCAAAAAAGCATGTATTTTAATGTTTGTAGTTTCATTTTAACATTTATGTTGTTCTTTTCAAAATTGAAATGTAGAAGTGAATTTACAGATCTACATTTTGTTTTCTTGTAGAAAAGTGCTTTTTACATGTGCTGTTTCATTGATGTGAAATCATGTTTAAATATTTCACAAAAAAGCATGTATTTTATTGTTTGTAGTTTCATTTTAACATTTATGTTATTATTTTCAAATTTGAAATGTAGAAGTGAATTTACAGATTTACATTTTGCTTTCTTGTGGAAAAGTACTTTTTACGTGCTGTTTCATAGATGTGAAACCATGTTTAAACATTTCTCAAAAAAGCATGTATTTTATTGTTTGTAGTTTCATTTTAACATTTATGTTATTATTTTCAAATTTGAAATGTAGAAGTGAATTTACAGATTTACATTTTGCTTTCTTGTGGAAAAGTACTTTTTACAAGTGCTGTTTCATAGATGTGAAAACATGTTTAAACATTTCTCAAAAAAGCATGTATTTTAATGTTTGTAGTTTCATTTTAACATTTATGTTGTTCTTTTCAAAATTGAAATGTAGAAGTGAATTTACAGATCTACATTTTGCTTTCTTTTAGAAAAGTGCTTTTTACAAGTGCTGTTTCATAGATGTGAAATCATGTTTAAACATTTCACAAAAAAGCATGTATTTTATTGTTTGTAGTTTCATTTTAACATTTATGTTATTCCTTTCAAAATTGAAATGTAGAAGTGAATTTACAGATCTACATTTTTTTTTCTTGTAGAAAAGTACTTTTTACGTGCTGTTTCATTGATGTGAAACCATGTTTAAATATTTCTCCAAAAAGCATGTATTTTAATGTTTGTAGTTTCATTTTAACATTTATGTTATTCTTTACAAATTTGAAATGTAGAAGTGAATTTACAGATTTACATTTTGCTTTCTTGTGGAAAAGTACTTTTTACAAGTGTTGTTTCATAGATGTGAAACCATGTTTAAACATTTCTCAAAAAAGCATGTATTTTAATGTTTGTAGTTTCATTTTAACATTTATGTTATTCTTTTCAAAATTGAAATGTAGAAGTGAATTTACAGATCGACATTTTGTTTTCTTGTAAAAAAGTACTTTTTACAAGTGCTGTTTCATAGATGTGAAATCATGTTTAAACATTTCTCAAAAAAGCATGTATTTTATTGTTTGTAGTTTCATTTTAACATTAATGTTATTCTTTTCAAAATTGAATATGTAGAAGTGAATTTATGCATCCTCATTTTGCTTTCTTTTAGAAAAGTACTTTTTGCAAGTGCTGTTTCATAGATGTGAAATCATGTTTAAACATTTCTCAAAAAAGCATGTATTTTAATGTTTGTAGTTTCATTTTAACATTTATGTTATTCTTTTCAAATTTGAAATGTAGAAGTGAATTTACAGATTTACATTTTGTTTTCTTGTAGAAAAGTGCTTTTTACCTGTGCTGTTTCATTGATGTGAAATCAGGTTTAAACATTACTCAAAAAAGCATGTATTTTAATGTTTGTAGTTTCATTTTAACATTTATGTTGTTCTTTTCAAAATTGAAATGTAGAAGTGAATTTACAGATCAACATTTTGTTTTCTTGTAGAAAAGTGCTTTTTACCTGTGCTGTTTCATTGATGTGAAATCATGTTTAAACATTACTCAAAAAAGCATGTATTTTAATATTTGTAGCTTCATTTTAACATTTATGTAGTTGTTTTCAAAATTGAAATGTAGAAGTGAATTTGCAGATCTACATTTTGTTTTCTTGTAGAAAAGTGCTTTTTACATGTGCTGTTTCATAGATGTGAAATCATGTTTAAACATTTCACAAAAAAGCATGTATTTTATTGTTTGTAGTTTCATTTAAACATTTATGTTATTCTTTTCAAATTTGAAATGTAGAAGTGAATTTACAGATTTACATTTTGCTTTCTTGTGGAAAAGTACTTTTTACGTGCTGTTTCATAGATGTGAAACCATGTTTAAACATTTCTCAAAAAAGCATGTATTTTAATGTTTGTAGTTTCATTTTAACATTTATGTTGTTCTTTTCAAAATTGAAATGTAGAAGTGAATTTACAGATCTACATTTTGTTTTCTTGTAGAAAAGTGCTTTTTACATGTGCTGTTTCATTGATGTGAAATCATGTTTAAATATTTCACAAAAAAGCATGTATTTTATTGTTTGTAGTTTCATTTTAACATTTATGTTATTATTTTCAAATTTGAAATGTAGAAGTGAATTTACAGATTTACATTTTGCTTTCTTGTGGAAAAGTACTTTTTACGTGCTGTTTCATAGATGTGAAACCATGTTTAAACATTTCTCAAAAAAGCATGTATTTTATTGTTTGTAGTTTCATTTTAACATTTAAGTTATTATTTTCAAATTTGAAATGTAGAAGTGAATTTACAGATTTACATTTTGCTTTCTTGTGGAAAAGTACTTTTTACAAGTGCTGTTTCATAGATGTGAAAACATGTTTAAACATTTCTCAAAAAAGCATGTATTTTATTGTTTGTAGTTTCATTTTAACATTTATGTTATTCCTTTCAAAATTGAAATGTAGAAGTGAATTTACAGATCTACATTTTTTTTTCTTGTAGAAAAGTACTTTTTACGTGCTGTTTCATTGATGTGAAACCATGTTTAAATATTTCTCCAAAAAGCATGTATTTTAATGTTTGTAGTTTCATTTTAACATTTATGTTATTCTTTTCAAAATTGAAATGTGGAAGTGAATTTATGCATCCTCATTTTGATTTCTTTTAGAAAAGTACTTTTTACAAGTGCTGTTTCATAGATGTGAAATCATGTTTAAACATTTCTCAAAAAAGCATGTATTTTAATGTTTGTAGTTTCATTTTAACATTTATGTTATTCTTTACAAATTTGAAATGTAGAAGTGAATTTACAGATTTACATTTTGCTTTCTTGTGGAAAAGTACTTTTTACAAGTGTTGTTTCATAGATGTGAAACCATGTTTAAACATTTCTCAAAAAAGCATGTATTTTAATGTTTGTAGTTTCATTTTAACATTTATGTTATTCTTTTCAAAATTGAAATGTAGAAGTGAATTTACAGATCGACATTTTGTTTTCTTGTAAAAAAGTACTTTTTACAAGTGCTGTTTCATAGATGTGAAATCATGTTTAAACATTTCTCAAAAAAGCATGTATTTTATTGTTTGTAGTTTCATTTTAACATTAATGTTATTCTTTTCAAAATTGAATATGTAGAAGTGAATTTATGCATCCTCATTTTGCTTTCTTTTAGAAAAGTACTTTTTACAAGTGCTGTTTCATAGATGTGAAATCATGTTTAAACATTTCTCAAAAAAGCATGTATTTTAATGTTTGTAGTTTCATTTTAACATTTATGTTATTCTTTTCAAATTTGAAATGTAGAAGTGAATTTACAGATTTACATTTTGTTTTCTTGTAGAAAAGTGCTTTTTACCTGTGCTGTTTCATTGATGTGAAATCAGGTTTAAACATTACTCAAAAAAGCATGTATTTTAATGTTTGTAGTTTCATTTTAACATTTATGTTGTTCTTTTCAAAATTGAAATGTAGAAGTGAATTTACAGATCAACATTTTGTTTTCTTGTAGAAAAGTGCTTTTTACCTGTGCTGTTTCATTGATGTGAAATCATGTTTAAACATTACTCAAAAAAGCATGTATTTTAATATTTGTAGTTTCATTTTAACATTTATGTAGTTGTTTTCAAAATTGAAATGTAGAAGTGAATTTACAGATCTACAATTTGTTTTCTTGTAGAAAAGTGCTTTTTACATGTGCTGTTTCATAGATGTGAAATCATGTTTAAATATTTCACAAAAAAGCATGTATTTTATTGTTTGTAGTTTCATTTTAACATTTATGTTATTATTTTCAAATTTGAAATGTAGAAGTGAATTTACAGATTTACATTTTGCTTTCTTGTGGAAAAGTACTTTTTGCAAGTGCTGTTTCATTGATGTGAAACCATGTTTAAATATTTCTCCAAAAAGCATGTATTTTAATGTTTGTAGTTTCATTTTAACATTTATGTTATTCTTTTCAAAATTGAAATGTGGAAGTGAATTTATGCATCCTCATTTTGATTTCTTTTAGAAAAGTACTTTTTACAAGTGCTGTTTCATAGATGTGAAATCATGTTTAAACATTTCTCAAAAAAGCATGTATTTTAATGTTTGTAGTTTCATTTTAACATTTATGTTATTCTTTTCAAATTTGAAATGTAGAAGTGAATTTACAGATTTACATTTTGCTTTCTTGTGGAAAAGTACTTTTTACAAGTGTTGTTTCATAGATGTGAAACCATGTTTAAACATTTCTCAAAAAAGCATGTATTTTAATGTTTGTAGTTTCATTTTAACATTTATGTTATTCTTTTCAAAATTGAAATGTAGAAGTGAATTTACAGATCGACATTTTGTTTTCTTGTAAAAAAGTACTTTTTACAAGTGCTGTTTCATAGATGTAAAATCATGTTTAAACATTTCTCAAAAAAGCATGTATTTTAATGTTTGTAGTTTCATTTTAACATTTATGTTGTTCTTTTCAAAATTGAAATGTAGAAGTGAATTTACAGATCTACATTTTGTTTTCTTGTAGAAAAGTGCTTTTTACATGTGCTGTTTCATTGATGTGAAATCATGTTTAAATATTTCACAAAAAAGCATGTATTTTATTGTTTGTAGTTTCATTTTAACATTTATGTTATTATTTTCAAATTTGAAATGTAGAAGTGAATTTACAGATTTACATTTTGCTTTCTTGTGGAAAAGTACTTTTTACGTGCTGTTTCATAAATGTGAAACCATGTTTAAACATTTCTCAAAAAAGCATGTATTTTAATGTTTGTAGTTTCATTTTAACATTTATGTTGTTCTTTTCAAAATTGAAATGTAGAAGTGAATTTACAGATCTACATTTTGTTTTCTTGTAGAAAAGTGCTTTTTACATGTGCTGTTTCATTGATGTGAAATCATGTTTAAATATTTCACAAAAAAGCATGTATTTTATTGTTTGTAGTTTCATTTTAACATTTATGTTATTATATTCAAATTTGAAATGTAGAAGTGAATTTACAGATTTACATTTTGCTTTCTTGTGGAAAAGTACTTTTTACAAGTGCTGTTTCATAGATGTGAAAACATGTTTAAACATTTCTCAAAAAAGCATGTATTTTAATGTTTGTAGTTTCATTTTAACATTTATGTTGTTCTTTTCAAAATTGAAATGTAGAAGTGAATTTACAGATCTACATTTTGTTTTCTTGTAGAAAAGTGCTTTTTACCTGTGCTGTTTCATTGATGTCAAATCATGTTTAAACATTACTCAAAAAAGCGTGTATTTTATGTTTGTAGTTTCATTTTAACATTTATGTTATTCTTTTCAAATTTGAAATGTAGAAGTGAATTTACAGATTTACATTTTGCTTTCTTGTGGAAAAGTACTTTTTACAAGTGCTGTTTCATAGATGTGAAACCATGTTTAAACATTTCTCAAAAAAGCATGTATTTTAATGTTTGTAGTTTCATTTTAACATTTATGTTGTTCTTTTCAAAATTGAAAAGTAGAAGTGAATTTACAGATCAACATTTTGTTTTCTTGTAGAAAAGTGCTTTTTACATGTGCTGTTTCATTGATGTGAAATCATGTTTAAACATTACTCAAAAAAGCATGTATTTTAATGTTTGTAGTTTCATTTTAACATTTAAGTTCTTTTCAAACTTGAAATGTAGAAGTGAATTTACAGATCAACATTTTGTTTTCTTGTAGAAAAGTGCTTTTTACCTGTGCTGTTTCATTGATGTGAAATCATGTTTAAACATTACTCAAAAAAGCATGTATTTTAATATTTGTAGTTTCATTTTAACATTTATGTTGTTCTTTTCAAAATTGAAATGTAGAAGTGAATTTACAGATCAACATTTTGTTTTCTTGTAGAAAAGTGCTTTTTACCTGTGCTGTTTCTTTGATGTGAAATCATGTTTAAACATTTCACAAAAAAGCATGTATTTTATTGTTTGTAGTTTCATTTTAACATTTATGTTATTATTTTCAAATTTGAAATGTAGAAGTGAATTTACAGATTTACATTTTGCTTTCTTGTGGAAAAGTACTTTTTACAAGTGCTGTTTCATAGATGTGAAACCATGTTTAAACATTTCTCAAAAAAGCATGTATTTTAATGTTTGTAGTTTCATTTTAACATTTATGTTATTCTTTTCAAAATTGAAATGTAGAAGTGAATTTACAGATCTACATTTTGCTTTCTTTTAGAAAAGTGCTTTTTACAAGTGCTGTTTCATAGATGTGAAATCATGTTTAAACATTTCACAAAAAAGCATGTATTTTATTGTTTGTAGTTTCATTTAAACATTTATGTTATTCTTTTCAAATTTGAAATGTAGAAGTGAATTTACAGATTTACATTTTGCTTTCTCGTGGAAAAGTACTTTTTACGTGCTGTTTCATAGATGTGAAACCATGTTTAAACATTTCTCAAAAAAGCATGTATTTTAATGTTTGTAGGTTCATTTTAACATTTATGTTGTTCTTTTCAAAATTGAAAAGTAGAAGTGAATTTACAGATCAACATTTTGTTTTCTTGTAGAAAAGTGCTTTTTACATGTGCTGTTTCATTGATGTGAAATCATGTTTAAACATTACTCCAAAAAGCATGTATTTTAATGTTTGTAGTTTCATTTTAACATTTAAGTTCTTTTCAAACTTGAAATGTAGAAGTGAATTTACAGATCAACATTTTGTTTTCTTGTAGAAAAGTGCTTTTTACCTGTGCTGTTTCATTGATGTGAAATCATGTTTAAACATTACTCAAAAAAGCATGTATTTTAATATTTGTAGTTTCATTTTAACATTTATGTTGTTCTTTTCAAAATTGAAATGTAGAAGTGAATTTACAGATCTACATTTTGTTTTCTTGTAGAAAAGTGCTTTTTACCTGTGCTCTTTCTTTGATGTGAAATCATGTTTAAACATTTCACAAAAAAGCATGTATTTTATTGTTTGTAGTTTCATTTTAACATTTATGTTATTATTTTCAAATTTGAAATGTAGAAGTGAATTTACAGATTTACATTTTGCTTTCTTGTGGAAAAGTACTTTTTACGTGCTGTTTCATAGATGTGAAACCATGTTTAAACATTTCTCAAAAAAGCATGTATTTTAATGTTTGTAGTTTCATTTTAACATTTATGTTGTTCTTTTCAAAATTGAAATGTAGAAGTGAATTTACAGATCTACATTTTGTTTTCTTGTAGAAAAGTGCTTTTTACATGTGCTGTTTCATTGATGTGAAATCATGTTTAAATATTTCACAAAAAAGCATGTATTTTATTGTTTGTAGTTTCATTTTAACATTTATGTTATTATTTTCAAATTTGAAATGTAGAAGTGAATTTACAGATTTACATTTTGCTTTCTTGTGGAAAAGTACTTTTTACGTGCTGTTTCATAGATGTGAAACCATGTTTAAACATTTCTCAAAAAAGCATGTATTTTATTGTTTGTAGTTTCATTTTAACATTTATGTTATTATTTTCAAATTTGAAATGTAGAAGTGAATTTACAGATTTACATTTTGCTTTCTTGTGGAAAAGTACTTTTTACAAGTGCTGTTTCATAGATGTGAAAACATGTTTAAACATTTCTCAAAAAAGCATGTATTTTAATGTTTGTAGTTTCATTTTAACATTTATGTTGTTCTTTTCAAAATTGAAATGTAGAAGTGAATTTACAGATCTACATTTTGCTTTCTTTTAGAAAAGTGCTTTTTACAAGTGCTGTTTCATAGTTGTGAAATCATGTTTAAACATTTCACAAAAAAGCATGTATTTTATTGTTTGTAATTTCATTTAAACATTTATGTTATTCTTTTCAAATTTGAAATGTAGAAGTGAATTTACAGATTTACATTTTGCTTTCTTGTGGAAAAGTACTTTTTACAAGTGCTGTTTCATAGATGTGAAACCATGTTTAAACATTTCTCAAAAAAGCATGTATTTTAATGTTTGTAGTTTCATTTTAACATTTATGTTATTCCTTTCAAAATTGAAATGTAGAAGTGAATTTACAGATCTACATTTTTTTTTCTTGTAGAAAAGTACTTTTTACGTGCTGTTTCATTGATGTGAAACCATGTTTAAATATTTCTCCAAAAAGCATGTATTTTAATGATTGTAGTTTCATTTTAACATTTATGTTATTCATTTCAAAATTGAAATGTGGAAGTGAATTTATGCATCCTCATTTTGATTTCTTTTAGAAAAGTACTTTTTACAAGTGCTGTTTCATAGATGTGAAATCATGTTTAAACATTTCTCAAAAAAGCATGTATTTTAATGTTTGTAGTTTCATTTTAACATTTATGTTATTCTTTTCAAATTTGAAATGTAGAAGTGAATTTACAGATTTACATTTTGCTTTCTTGTGGAAAAGTACTTTTTACAAGTGTTGTTTCATAGATGTGAAACCATGTTTAAACATTTCTCAAAAAAGCATGTATTTTAATGTTTGTAGTTTCATTTTAACATTTATGTTATTCTTTTCAAATTTGAAATGTAGAAGTGAATTTACAGATTTACATTTTGTTTTCTTGTAGAAAAGTGCTTTTTACCTGTGCTGTTTCATTGATGTGAAATCATGTTTAAACATTACTCAAAAAAGCATGTATTTTAATATTTGTAGTTTCATTTTAACATTTATGTAGTTGTTTTCAAAATTGAAATGTAGAAGTGAATTTACAGATCTACATTTTGTTTTCTTGTAGAAAAGTGCTTTTTACATGTGCTGTTTCATTGATGTGAAATCATGTTTAAATATTTCACAAAAAAGCATGTATTTTATTGTTTGTAGTTTCATTTTAACATTTATGTTATTATTTTCAAATTTGAAATGTAGAAGTGAATTTACAGATTTACATTTTGCTTTCTTGTGGAAAAGTACTTTTTGCAAGTCCTGTTTCATTGATGTGAAACCATGTTTAAATATTTCTCCAAAAAGCATGTATTTTAATGTTTGTAGTTTCATTTTAACATTTATGTTATTCTTTTCAAAATTGAAATGTGGAAGTGAATTTATGCATCCTCATTTTGATTTCTTTTAGAAAAGTACTTTTTACAAGTGCTGTTTCATAGATGTAAAATCATGTTTAAACATTTCTCAAAAAAGCATGTATTTTAATGTTTGTAGTTTCATTTTAACATTTATGTTATTCTTTTCAAAATTGAAATGTAGAAGTGAATTTACAGATCGACATTTTGTTTTCTTGTAAAAAAGTACTTTTTACAAGTGCTGTTTCATAGATGTGAAATCATGTTTAAACATTTCTCAAAAAAGCATATATTTTATTGTTTGTAGTTTCATTTTAACATTAATGTTATTCTTTTCAAAATTGAATATGTAGAAGTGAATTTATGCATCCTCATTTTGCTTTCTTTTAGAAAAGTACTTTTTACAAGTGCTGTTTCATAGATGTGAAATCATGTTTAAACATTTCTCAAAAAAGCATGTATTTTAATGTTTGTAGTTTCATTTTAACATTTATGTAGTTGTTTTCAAAATTGAAATGTAGAAGTGAATTTACAGATTTACATTTTGCTTTCTTGTGGAAAAGTACTTTTTACGTGCTGTTTCATAGATGTGAAACCATGTTTAAACATTTCTCAAAAAAGCATGTATTTTAATGTTTGTAGTTTCATTTTAACATTTATGTTGTTCTTTTCAAAATTGAAATGTAGAAGTGAATTTACAGATCTACATTTTGTTTTCTTGTAGAAAAGTGCTTTTTACATGTGCTGTTTCATTGATGTGAAATCATGTTTAAATATTTCACAAAAAAGCATGTATTTTATTGTTTGTAGTTTCATTTTAACATTTATGTTATTATTTTCAAATTTGAAATGTAGAAGTGAATTTACAGATTTACATTTTGCTTTCTTGTGGAAAAGTACTTTTTACGTGCTGTTTCATAGATGTGAAACCATGTTTAAACATTTCTCAAAAAAGCATGTATTTTAATGTTTGTAGTTTCATTTTAACATTTATGTTGTTCTTTTCAAAATTGAAATGTAGAAGTGAATTTACAGATCTACATTTTGTTTTCTTGTAGAAAAGTGCTTTTTACATGTGCTGTTTCATTGATGTGAAATCATGTTTAAATATTTCACAAAAAAGCATGTATTTTATTGTTTGTAGTTTCATTTTAACATTTATGTTATTATTTTCAAATTTGAAATGTAGAAGTGAATTTACAGATTTACATTTTGCTTTCTTGTGGAAAAGTACTTTTTACGTGCTGTTTCATAGATGTGAAACCATGTTTAAACATTTCTCAAAAAAGCATGTATTTTAATGTTTGTAGTTTCATTTTAACATTTATGTTGTTCTTTTCAAAATTCAAATGTAGAAGTGAATTTACAGATCTACATTTTGTTTTCTTGTAGAAAAGTGCTTTTTACATGTGCTGTTTCATTGATGTGAAATCATGTTTAAATATTTCACAAAAAAGCATGTATTTTATTGTTTGTAGTTTCATTTTAACATTTATGTTATTATTTTCAAATTTGAAATGTAGAAGTGAATTTACAGATTTACATTTTGCTTTCTTGTGGAAAAGTACTTTTTACGTGCTGTTTCATAGATGTGAAACCATGTTTAAACATTTCTCAAAAAAGCATGTATTTTATTGTTTGTAGTTTCATTTTAACATTTATGTTATTATTTTCAAATTTGAAATGTAGAAGTGAATTTACAGATTTACATTTTGCTTTCTTGTGGAAAAGTACTTTTTACAAGTGCTGTTTCATAGATGTGAAAACATGTTTAAACATTTCTCAAAAAAGCATGTATTTTAATGTTTGTAGTTTCATTTTAACATTTATGTTGTTCTTTTCAAAATTGAAATGTAGAAGTGAATTTACAGATCTACATTTTGCTTTCTTTTAGAAAAGTGCTTTTTACAAGTGCTGTTTCATAGATGTGAAATCATGTTTAAACATTTCACAAAAAAGCATGTATTTTATTGTTTGTAGTTTCATTTAAACATTTATGTTATTCTTTTCAAATTTGAAATGTAGAAGTGAATTTACAGATTTACATTTTGCTTTCTTGTGGAAAAGTACTTTTTACAAGTGCTGTTTCATAGATGTGAAACCATGTTTAAACATTTCTCAAAAAAGCATGTATTTTAATGTTTGTAGTTTCATTTTAACATTTATGTTATTCCTTTCAAAATTGAAATGTAGAAGTGAATTTACAGATCTACATTTTTTTTTCTTGTAGAAAAGTACTTTTTACGTGCTGTTTCATTGATGTGAAACCATGTTTAAATATTTCTCCAAAAAGCATGTATTTTAATGTTTGTAGTTTCATTTTAACATTTATGTTATTCTTTTCAAAATTGAAATGTGTAAGTGAATTTATGCATCCTCATTTTGATTTCTTTTAGAAAAGTACTTTTTACAAGTGCTGTTTCATAGATGTGAAATCATGTTTAAACATTTCTCAAAAAAGCATGTATTTTAATGTTTGTAGTTTCATTTTAACATTTATGTTATTCTTTACAAATTTGAAATGTAGAAGTGAATTTACAGATTTACATTTTGCTTTCTTGTGGAAAAGTACTTTTTACAAGTGTTGTTTCATAGATGTGAAACCATGTTTAAACATTTCTCAAAAAAGCATGTATTTTAATGTTTGTAGTTTCATTTTAACATTTATGTTATTCTTTTCAAAATTGAAATGTAGAAGTGAATTTATGCATCCTCATTTTGCTTTCTTTTAGAAAAGTACTTTTTACAAGTGCTGTTTCATAGATGTGAAATCATGTTTAAACATTTCTCAAAAAAGCATGTATTTTAATGTTTGTAGTTTCATTTTAACATTTATGTTATTCTTTTCAAATTTGAAATGTAGAAGTGAATTTACAGATTTACATTTTGCTTTCTTGTGGAAAAGTACTTTTTACGTGCTGTTTCATAGATGTGAAACCATGTTTAAACATTTCTCAAAAAAGCATGTATTTTAATGTTTGTAGTTTCATTTTAACATTTATGTTGTTCTTTTCAAAATTGAAATGTAGAAGTGAATTTACAGATCTACATTTTGTTTTCTTGTAGAAAAGTGCTTTTTACATGTGCTGTTTCATTGATGTGAAATCATGTTTAAATATTTCACAAAAAAGCATGTATTTTATTGTTTGTAGTTTCATTTTAACATTTATGTTATTATTTTCAAATTTGAAATGTAGAAGTGAATTTACAGATTTACATTTTGCTTTCTTGTGGAAAAGTACTTTTTACGTGCTGTTTCATAGATGTGAAACCATGTTTAAACATTTCTCAAAAAAGCATGTATTTTATTGTTTGTAGTTTCATTTTAACATTTATGTTATTATTTTCAAATTTGAAATGTAGAAGTGAATTTACAGATTTACATTTTGCTTTCTTGTGGAAAAGTACTTTTTACAAGTGCTGTTTCATAGATGTGAAAACATGTTTAAACATTTCTCAAAAAAGCATGTATTTTAATGTTTGTAGTTTCATTTTAACATTTATGTTGTTCTTTTCAAAATTGAAATGTAGAAGTGAATTTACAGATCTACATTTTGTTTTCTTGTAGAAAAGTGCTTTTTACCTGTGCTGTTTCATTGATGTGAAATCATGTTTAAACATTACTCAAAAAAGCATGTATTTTAATGTTTGTAGTTTCATTTTAACATTTAAGTTCTTTTCAAACTTGAAATGTAGAAGTGAATTTACAGATCAACATTTTGTTTTCTTGTAGAAAAGTGCTTTTTACCTGTGCTGTTTCATTGATGTGAAATCATGTTTAAACATTACTCAAAAAAGCATGTATTTTAATATTTGTAGTTTCATTTTAACATTTATGTTGTTCTTTTCAAAATTGAAATGTAGAAGTGAATTTACAGATCAACATTTTGTTTTCTTGTAGAAAAGTGCTTTTTACCTGTACTGTTTCATTGATGTGAAATCAGGTTTAAACATTACTCAAAAAAGCATGTATTTTAATGTTTGTAGTTTCATTTTAACATTTATGTTGTTCTTTTCAAAATTGAAATGTAGAAGTGAATTTACAGATCAACATTTTGTTTTCTTGTAGAAAAGTGCTTTTTACCTGTGCTGTTTCTTTGATGTGAAATCATGTTTAAACATTACTCAAAAAAGCATGTATTTTAATATTTGTAGTTTCATTTTAACATTTATGTTATTATTTTCAAATTTGAAATGTAGAAGTGAATTTACAGATTTACATTTTGCTTTCTTGTGGAAAAGTACTTTTTACAAGTGCTGTTTCATAGATGTGAAAACATGTTTAAACATTTCTCAAAAAAGCATGTATTTTAATGTTTGTAGTTTCATTTTAACATTTATGTTGTTCTTTTCAAAATTGAAATGTAGAAGTGAATTTACAGATCTACATTTTGTTTTCTTGTAGAAAAGTGCTTTTTACCTGTGCTGTTTCATTGATGTCAAATCATGTTTGAACATTACTCAAAAAAGCATGTATTTTATGTTTGTAGTTTCATTTTAACATTTATGTTATTCTTTTCAAATTTGAAATGTAGAAGTGAATTTACAGATTTACATTTTGCTTTCTTGTGGAAAAGTACTTTTTACAAGTGCTGTTTCATAGATGTGAAACCATGTTTAAACATTTCTCAAAAAAGCATGTATTTTAATGTTTGTAGTTTCATTTTAACATTTATGTTGTTCTTTTCAAAATTGAAAAGTAGAAGTGAATTTACAGATCAACATTTTGTTTTCTTGTAGAAAAGTGCTTTTTACATGTGCTGTTTCATTGATGTGAAATCATGTTTAAACATTACTCAAAAAAGCATGTATTTTAATGTTTGTAGTTTCATTTTAACATTTAAGTTCTTTTCAAACTTGAAATGTAGAAGTGAATTTACAGATCAACATTTTGTTTTCTTGTAGAAAAGTGCTTTTTACCTGTGCTGTTTCATTGATGTGAAATCATGTTTAAACATTACTCAAAAAAGCATGTATTTTAATATTTGTAGTTTCATTTTAACATTTATGTTGTTCTTTTCAAAATTGAAATGTAGAAGTGAATTTACAGATCAACATTTTGTTTTCTTGTAGAAAAGTGCTTTTTACCTGTGCTGTTTCTTTGATGTGAAATCATGTTTAAACATTTCACAAAAAAGCATGTATTTTATTGTTTGTAGTTTCATTTTAACATTTATGTTATTATTTTCAAATTTGAAATGTAGAAGTGAATTTACAGATTTACATTTTGCTTTCTTGTGGAAAAGTACTTTTTACAAGTGCTGTTTCATAGATGTGAAACCATGTTTAAACATTTCTCAAAAAAGCATGTATTTTAATGTTTGTAGTTTCATTTTAACATTTATGTTATTCTTTTCAAAATTGAAATGTAGAAGTGAATTTACAGATCTACATTTTGCTTTCTTTTAGAAAAGTACTTTTTACAAGTGCTGTTTCATAGATGTGAAATCATGTTTAAACATTTCACAAAAAAGCATGTATTTTATTGTTTGTAGTTTCATTTAAACATTTATGTTATTCTTTTCAAATTTGAAATGTAGAAGTGAATTTACAGATTTACATTTTGCTTTCTTGTGGAAAAGTACTTTTTACGTGCTGTTTCATAGATGTGAAACCATGTTTAAACATTTCTCAAAAAAGCATGTATTTTAATGTTTGTAGTTTCATTTTAACATTTATGTTGTTCTTTTCAAAATTGAAAAGTAGAAGTGAATTTACAGATCAACATTTTGTTTTCTTGTAGAAAAGTGCTTTTTACATGTGCTGTTTCATTGATGTGAAATCATGTTTAAACATTACTCCAAAAAGCATGTATTTTAATGTTTGTAGTTTCATTTTAACATTTAAGTTCTTTTCAAACTTGAAATGTAGAAGTGAATTTACAGATCAACATTTTGTTTTCTTGTAGAAAAGTGCTTTTTACCTGTGCTGTTTCATTGATGTGAAATCATGTTTAAACATTACTCAAAAAAGCATGTATTTTAATATTTGTAGTTTCATTTTAACATTTATGTTGTTCTTTTCAAAATTGAAATGTAGAAGTGAATTTACAGATCAACATTTTGTTTTCTTGTAGAAAAGTGCTTTTTACCTGTGCTCTTTCTTTGATGTGAAATCATGTTTAAACATTTCACAAAAAAGCATGTATTTTATTGTTTGTAGTTTCATTTTAACATTTATGTTATTATTTTCAAATTTGAAATGTAGAAGTGAATTTACAGATTTACATTTTGCTTTCTTGTGGAAAAGTACTTTTTACGTGCTGTTTCATAGATGTGAAACCATGTTTAAACATTTCTCAAAAAAGCATGTATTTTAATGTTTGTAGTTTCATTTTAACATTTATGTTGTTCTTTTCAAAATTGAAATGTAGAAGTGAATTTACAGATCTACATTTTGTTTTCTTGTAGAAAAGTGCTTTTTACATGTGCTGTTTCATTGATGTGAAATCATGTTTAAATATTTCACAAAAAAGCATGTATTTTATTGTTTGTAGTTTCATTTTAACATTTATGTTATTATTTTCAAATTTGAAATGTAGAAGTGAATTTACAGATTTACATTTTGCTTTCTTGTGGAAAAGTACTTTTTACGTGCTGTTTCATAGATGTGAAACCATGTTTAAACATTTCTCAAAAAAGCATGTATTTTAATGTTTGTAGTTTCATTTTAACATTTATGTTGTTCTTTTCAAAATTGAAATGTAGAAGTGAATTTACAGATCTACATTTTGCTTTCTTTTAGAAAAGTGCTTTTTACAAGTGCTGTTTCATAGATGTGAAATCATGTTTAAACATTTCACAAAAAAGCATGTATTTTATTGTTTGTAGTTTCATTTAAACATTTATGTTATTCTTTTCAAATTTGAAATGTAGAAGTGAATTTACAGATTTACATTTTGCTTTCTTGTGGAAAAGTACTTTTTACAAGTGCTGTTTCATAGATGTGAAACCATGTTTAAACATTTCTCAAAAAAGCATGTATTTTAATGTTTGTAGTTTCATTTTAACATTTATGTTATTCCTTTCAAAATTGAAATGTAGAAGTGAATTTACAGATCTACATTTTTTTTTCTTGTAGAAAAGTACTTTTTACGTGCTGTTTCATTGATGTGAAACCATGTTTAAATATTTCTCCAAAAAGCATGTATTTTAATGTTTGTAGTTTCATTTTAACATTTATGTTATTCATTTCAAAATTGAAATGTGGAAGTGAATTTATGCATCCTCATTTTGATTTCTTTTAGAAAAGTACTTTTTACAAGTGCTGTTTCATAGATGTGAAATCATGTTTAAACATTTCTCAAAAAAGCATGTATTTTAATGTTTGTAGTTTCATTTTAACATTTATGTTATTCTTTTCAAATTTGAAATGTAGAAGTGAATTTACAGATTTACATTTTGCTTTCTTGTGGAAAAGTACTTTTTACAAGTGTTGTTTCATAGATGTGAAACCATGTTTAAACATTTCTCAAAAAAGCATGTATTTTAATGTTTGTAGTTTCATTTTAACATTTATGTTATTCTTTTCAAATTTGAAATGTAGAAGTGAATTTACAGATTTACATTTTGTTTTCTTGTAGAAAAGTGCTTTTTACCTGTGCTGTTTCATTGATGTGAAATCATGTTTAAACATTACTCAAAAAAGCATGTATTTTAATATTTGTAGTTTCATTTTAACATTTATGTAGTTGTTTTCAAAATTGAAATGTAGAAGTGAATTTACAGATCTACATTTTGTTTTCTTGTAGAAAAGTGCTTTTTACATGTGCTGTTTCATTGATGTGAAATCATGTTTAAATATTTCACAAAAAAGCATGTATTTTATTGTTTGTAGTTTCATTTTAACATTTATGTTATTATTTTCAAATTTGAAATGTAGAAGTGAATTTACAGATTTACATTTTGCTTTCTTGTGGAAAAGTACTTTTTGCAAGTGCTGTTTCATTGATGTGAAACCATGTTTAAATATTTCTCCAAAAAGCATGTATTTTAATGTTTGTAGTTTCATTTTAACATTTATGTTATTCTTTTCAAAATTGAAATGTGGAAGTGAATTTATGCATCCTCATTTTGATTTCTTTTAGAAAAGTACTTTTTACAAGTGCTGTTTCATAGATGTAAAATCATGTTTAAACATTTCTCAAAAAAGCATGTATTTTAATGTTTGTAGTTTCATTTTAACATTTATGTTATTCTTTTCAAAATTGAAATGTAGAAGTGAATTTACAGATCGACATTTTGTTTTCTTGTAAAAAAGTACTTTTTACAAGTGCTGTTTCATAGATGTGAAATCATGTTTAAACATTTCTCAAAAAAGCATATATTTTATTGTTTGTAGTTTCATTTTAACATTAATGTTATTCTTTTCAAAATTGAATATGTAGAAGTGAATTTATGCATCCTCATTTTGCTTTCTTTTAGAAAAGTACTTTTTACAAGTGCTGTTTCATAGATGTGAAATCATGTTTAAACATTTCTCAAAAAAGCATGTATTTTAATGTTTGTAGTTTCATTTTAACATTTATGTAGTTGTTTTCAAAATTGAAATGTAGAAGTGAATTTACAGATTTACATTTTGCTTTCTTGTGGAAAAGTACTTTTTACGTGCTGTTTCATAGATGTGAAACCATGTTTAAACATTTCTCAAAAAAGCATGTATTTTAATGTTTGTAGTTTCATTTTAACATTTATGTTGTTCTTTTCAAAATTGAAATGTAGAAGTGAATTTACAGATCTACATTTTGTTTTCTTGTAGAAAAGTGCTTTTTACATGTGCTGTTTCATTGATGTGAAATCATGTTTAAATATTTCACAAAAAAGCATGTATTTTATTGTTTGTAGTTTCATTTTAACATTTATGTTATTATTTTCAAATTTGAAATGTAGAAGTGAATTTACAGATTTACATTTTGCTTTCTTGTGGAAAAGTACTTTTTACGTGCTGTTTCATAGATGTGAAACCATGTTTAAACATTTCTCAAAAAAGCATGTATTTTAATGTTTGTAGTTTCATTTTAACATTTATGTTGTTCTTTTCAAAATTGAAATGTAGAAGTGAATTTACAGATCTACATTTTGTTTTCTTGTAGAAAAGTGCTTTTTACATGTGCTGTTTCATTGATGTGAAATCATGTTTAAATATTTCACAAAAAAGCATGTATTTTATTGTTTGTAGTTTCATTTTAACATTTATGTTATTATTTTCAAATATGAAATGTAGAAGTGAATTTACAGATTTACATTTTGCTTTCTTGTGGAAAAGTACTTTTTACAAGTGCTGTTTCATAGATGTGAAAACATGTTTAAACATTTCTCAAAAAAGCATGTATTTTAATGTTTGTAGTTTCATTTTAACATTTATGTTGTTCTTTTCAAAATTGAAATGTAGAAGTGAATTTACAGATCTACATTTTGTTTTCTTGTAGAAAAGTGCTTTTTACCTGTGCTGTTTCATTGATGTGAAATCATGTTTAAACATTACTCAAAAAAGCATGTATTTTAATGTTTGTAGTTTCATTTTAACATTTAAGTTCTTTTCAAACTTGAAATGTAGAAGTGAATTTACAGATCAACATTTTGTTTTCTTGTAGAAAAGTGCTTTTTACCTGTGCTGTTTCATTGATGTGAAATCATGTTTAAACATTACTCAAAAAAGCATGTATTTTAATATTTGTAGTTTCATTTTAACATTTATGTTGTTCTTTTCAAAATTGAAATGTAGAAGTGAATTTACAGATCAACATTTTGTTTTCTTGTAGAAAAGTGCTTTTTACCTGTACTTTTTCATTGATGTGAAATCAGGTTTAAACATTACTCAAAAAAGCATGTATTTTAATGTTTGTAGTTTCATTTTAACATTTATGTTGTTCTTTTCAAAATTGAAATGTAGAAGTGAATTTACAGATCAACATTTTGTTTTCTTGTAGAAAAGTGCTTTTTACCTGTGCTGTTTCTTTGATGTGAAATCATGTTTAAACATTACTCAAAAAAGCATGTATTTTAATATTTGTAGTTTCATTTTAACATTTATGTTATTATTTTCAAATTTGAAATGTAGAAGTGAATTTACAGATTTACATTTTGCTTTCTTGTGGAAAAGTACTTTTTACAAGTGCTGTTTCATAGATGTGAAAACATGTTTAAACATTTCTCAAAAAAGCATGTATTTTAATGTTTGTAGTTTCATTTTAACATTTATGTTGTTCTTTTCAAAATTGAAATGTAGAAGTGAATTTACTTATCTACATTTTGTTTTCTTGTAGAAAAGTGCTTTTTACCTGTGCTGTTTCATTGATGTCAAATCATGTTTAAACATTACTCAAAAAAGCATGTATTTTATGTTTGTAGTTTCATTTTAACATTTATGTTATTCTTTTCAAATTTGAAATGTAGAAGTGAATTGACAGATTTACATTTTGCTTTCTTGTGGAAAAGTACTTTTTACAAGTGCTGTTTCATAGATGTGAAACCATGTTTAAACATTTCTCAAAAAAGCATGTATTTTAATGTTTGTAGTTTCATTTTAACATTTATGTTGTTCTTTTCAAAATTGAAAAGTAGAAGTGAATTTACAGATCAACATTTTGTTTTCTTGTAGAAAAGTGCTTTTTACATGTGCTGTTTCATTGATGTGAAATCATGTTTAAACATTACTCAAAAAAGCATGTATTTTAATGTTTGTAGTTTCATTTTAACATTTAAGTTCTTTTCAAACTTGAAATGTAGAAGTGAATTTACAGATCAACATTTTGTTTTCTTGTAGAAAAGTGCTTTTTACCTGTGCTGTTTCATTGATGTGAAATCATGTTTAAACATTACTCAAAAAAGCATGTATTTTAATATTTGTAGTTTCATTTTAACATTTATGTTGTTCTTTTCAAAATTGAAATGTAGAAGTGAATTTACAGATCAACATTTTGTTTTCTTGTAGAAAAGTGCTTTTTACCTGTGCTGTTTCTTTGATGTGAAATCATGTTTAAACATTTCACAAAAAAGCATGTATTTTATTGTTTGTAGTTTCATTTTAACATTTATGTTATTATTTTCAAATTTGAAATGTAGAAGTGAATTTACAGATTTACATTTTGCTTTCTTGTGGAAAAGTACTTTTTACAAGTGCTGTTTCATAGATGTGAAACCATGTTTAAACATTTCTCAAAAAAGCATGTATTTTAATGTTTGTAGTTTCATTTTAACATTTATGTTATTCTTTTCAAAATTGAAATGTAGAAGTGAATTTACAGATCTACATTTTGCTTTCTTTTAGAAAAGTGCTTTTTACAAGTGCTGTTTCATAGATGTGAAATCATGTTTAAACATTTCACAAAAAAGCATGTATTTTATTGTTTGTAGTTTCATTTAAACATTTATGTTATTCTTTTCAAATTTGAAATGTAGAAGTGAATTTACAGATTTACATTTTGCTTTCTTGTGGAAAAGTACTTTTTACGTGCTGTTTCATAGATGTGAAACCATGTTTAAACATTTCTCAAAAAAGCATGTATTTTAATGTTTGTAGTTTCATTTTAACATTTATGTTGTTCTTTTCAAAATTGAAAAGTAGAAGTGAATTTACAGATCAACATTTTGTTTTCTTGTAGAAAAGTGCTTTTTACATGTGCTGTTTCATTGATGTGAAATCATGTTTAAACATTACTCCAAAAAGCATGTATTTTAATGTTTGTAGTTTCATTTTAACATTTAAGTTCTTTTCAAACTTGAAATGTAGAAGTGAATTTACAGATCAACATTTTGTTTTCTTGTAGAAAAGTGCTTTTTACCTGTGCTGTTTCATTGATGTGAAATCATGTTTAAACATTACTCAAAAAAGCATGTATTTTAATATTTGTAGTTTCATTTTAACATTTATGTTGTTCTTTTCAAAATTGAAATGTAGAAGTGAATTTACAGATCAACATTTTGTTTTCTTGTAGAAAAGTGCTTTTTACCTGTGCTCTTTCTTTGATGTGAAATCATGTTTAAACATTTCACAAAAAAGCATGTATTTTATTGTTTGTAGTTTCATTTTAACATTTATGTTATTATTTTCAAATTTGAAATGTAGAAGTGAATTTACAGATTTACATTTTGCTTTCTTGTGGAAAAGTACTTTTTACGTGCTGTTTCATAGATGTGAAACCATGTTTAAACATTTCTCAAAAAAGCATGTATTTTAATGTTTGTAGTTTCATTTTAACATTTATGTTGTTCTTTTCAAAATTGAAATGTAGAAGTGAATTTACAGATCTACATTTTGTTTTCTTGTAGAAAAGTGCTTTTTACATGTGCTGTTTCATTGATGTGAAATCATGTTTAAATATTTCACAAAAAAAGCATGTATTTTATTGTTTGTAGTTTCATTTTAACATTTATGTTATTATTTTCAAATTTGAAATGTAGAAGTGAATTTACAGATTTACATTTTGCTTTCTTGTGGAAAAGTACTTTTTACGTGCTGTTTCATAGATGTGAAACCATGTTTAAACATTTCTCAAAAAAGCATGTATTTTATTGTTTGTAGTTTCATTTTAACATTTATGTTATTATTTTCAAATTTGAAATGTAGAAGTGAATTTACAGATTTACATTTTGCTTTCTTGTGGAAAAGTACTTTTTACAAGTGCTGTTTCATAGATGTGAAAACATGTTTAAACATTTCTCAAAAAAGCATGTATTTTAATGTTTGTAGTTTCATTTTAACATTTATGTTGTTCTTTTCAAAATTGAAATGTAGAAGTGAATTTACAGATCTACATTTTGCTTTCTTTTAGAAAAGTGCTTTTTACAAGTGCTGTTTCATAGATGTGAAATCATGTTTAAACATTTCACAAAAAAGCATGTATTTTATTGTTTGTAGTTTCATTTAAACATTTATGTTATTCTTTTCAAATTTGAAATGTAGAAGTGAATTTACAGATTTACATTTTGCTTTCTTGTGGAAAAGTACTTTTTACAAGTGCTGTTTCATAGATGTGAAACCATGTTTAAACATTTCTCAAAAAAGCATGTATTTTAATGTTTGTAGTTTCATTTTAACATTTATGTTATTCCTTTCAAAATTGAAATGTAGAAGTGAATTTACAGATCTACATTTTTTTTTCTTGTAGAAAAGTACTTTTTACGTGCTGTTTCATTGATGTGAAACCATGTTTAAATATTTCTCCAAAAAGCATGTATTTTAATGTTTGTAGTTTCATTTTAACATTTATGTTATTCATTTCAAAATTGAAATGTGGAAGTGAATTTATGCATCCTCATTTTGATTTCTTTTAGAAAAGTACTTTTTACAAGTGCTGTTTCATAGATGTGAAATCATGTTTAAACATTTCTCAAAAAAGCATGTATTTTAATGTTTGTAGTTTCATTTTAACATTTATGTTATTCTTTTCAAATTTGAAATGTAGAAGTGAATTTACAGATTTACATTTTGCTTTCTTGTGGAAAAGTACTTTTTACAAGTGTTGTTTCATAGATGTGAAACCATGTTTAAACATTTCTCAAAAAAGCATGTATTTTAATGTTTGTAGTTTCATTTTAACATTTATGTTATTCTTTTCAAATTTGAAATGTAGAAGTGAATTTACAGATTTACATTTTGTTTTCTTGTAGAAAAGTGCTTTTTACCTGTGCTGTTTCATTGATGTGAAATCATGTTTAAACATTACTCAAAAAAGCATGTATTTTAATATTTGTAGTTTCATTTTAACATTTATGTAGTTGTTTTCAAAATTGAAATGTAGAAGTGAATTTACAGATCTACATTTTGTTTTCTTGTAGAAAAGTGCTTTTTACATGTGCTGTTTCATTGATGTGAAATCATGTTTAAATATTTCACAAAAAAGCATGTATTTTATTGTTTGTAGTTTCATTTTAACATTTATGTTATTCTTTTCAAATTTGAAATGTAGAAGTGAATTGACAGATTTACATTTTGCTTTCTTGTGGAAAAGTACTTTTTACAAGTGCTGTTTCATAGATGTGAAACCATGTTTAAACATTTCTCAAAAAAGCATGTATTTTAATGTTTGTAGTTTCATTTTAACATTTATGTTGTTCTTTTCAAAATTGAAAAGTAGAAGTGAATTTACAGATCAACATTTTGTTTTCTTGTAGAAAAGTGCTTTTTACATGTGCTGTTTCATTGATGTGAAATCATGTTTAAACATTACTCAAAAAAGCATGTATTTTAATGTTTGTAGTTTCATTTTAACATTTAAGTTCTTTTCAAACTTGAAATGTAGAAGTGAATTTACAGATCAACATTTTGTTTTCTTGTAGAAAAGTGCTTTTTACCTGTGCTGTTTCATTGATGTGAAATCATGTTTAAACATTACTCAAAAAAGCATGTATTTTAATATTTGTAGTTTCATTTTAACATTTATGTTGTTCTTTTCAAAATTGAAATGTAGAAGTGAATTTACAGATCAACATTTTGTTTTCTTGTAGAAAAGTGCTTTTTACCTGTGCTGTTTCTTTGATGTGAAATCATGTTTAAACATTTCACAAAAAAGCATGTATTTTATTGTTTGTAGTTTCATTTTAACATTTATGTTATTATTTTCAAATTTGAAATGTAGAAGTGAATTTACAGATTTACATTTTGCTTTCTTGTGGAAAAGTACTTTTTACAAGTGCTGTTTCATAGATGTGAAACCATGTTTAAACATTTCTCAAAAAAGCATGTATTTTAATGTTTGTAGTTTCATTTTAACATTTATGTTATTCTTTTCAAAATTGAAATGTAGAAGTGAATTTACAGATCTACATTTTGCTTTCTTTTAGAAAAGTGCTTTTTACAAGTGCTGTTTCATAGATGTGAAATCATGTTTAAACATTTCACAAAAAAGCATGTATTTTATTGTTTGTAGTTTCATTTAAACATTTATGTTATTCTTTTCAAATTTGAAATGTAGAAGTGAATTTACAGATTTACATTTTGCTTTCTTGTGGAAAAGTACTTTTTACGTGCTGTTTCATAGATGTGAAACCATGTTTAAACATTTCTCAAAAAAGCATGTATTTTAATGTTTGTAGTTTCATTTTAACATTTATGTTGTTCTTTTCAAAATTGAAAAGTAGAAGTGAATTTACAGATCAACATTTTGTTTTCTTGTAGAAAAGTGCTTTTTACATGTGCTGTTTCATTGATGTGAAATCATGTTTAAACATTACTCCAAAAAGCATGTATTTTAATGTTTGTAGTTTCATTTTAACATTTAAGTTCTTTTCAAACTTGAAATGTAGAAGTGAATTTACAGATCAACATTTTGTTTTCTTGTAGAAAAGTGCTTTTTACCTGTGCTGTTTCATTGATGTGAAATCATGTTTAAACATTACTCAAAAAAGCATGTATTTTAATATTTGTAGTTTCATTTTAACATTTATGTTGTTCTTTTCAAAATTGAAATGTAGAAGTGAATTTACAGATCAACATTTTGTTTTCTTGTAGAAAAGTGCTTTTTACCTGTGCTCTTTCTTTGATGTGAAATCATGTTTAAACATTTCACAAAAAAGCATGTATTTTATTGTTTGTAGTTTCATTTTAACATTTATGTTATTATTTTCAAATTTGAAATGTAGAAGTGAATTTACAGATTTACATTTTGCTTTCTTGTGGAAAAGTACTTTTTACGTGCTGTTTCATAGATGTGAAACCATGTTTAAACATTTCTCAAAAAAGCATGTATTTTAATGTTTGTAGTTTCATTTTAACATTTATGTTGTTCTTTTCAAAATTGAAATGTAGAAGTGAATTTACAGATCTACATTTTGTTTTCTTGTAGAAAAGTGCTTTTTACATGTGCTGTTTCATTGATGTGAAATCATGTTTAAATATTTCACAAAAAAAGCATGTATTTTATTGTTTGTAGTTTCATTTTAACATTTATGTTATTATTTTCAAATTTGAAATGTAGAAGTGAATTTACAGATTTACATTTTGCTTTCTTGTGGAAAAGTACTTTTTACGTGCTGTTTCATAGATGTGAAACCATGTTTAAACATTTCTCAAAAAAGCATGTATTTTATTGTTTGTAGTTTCATTTTAACATTTATGTTATTATTTTCAAATTTGAAATGTAGAAGTGAATTTACAGATTTACATTTTGCTTTCTTGTGGAAAAGTACTTTTTACAAGTGCTGTTTCATAGATGTGAAAACATGTTTAAACATTTCTCAAAAAAGCATGTATTTTAATGTTTGTAGTTTCATTTTAACATTTATGTTGTTCTTTTCAAAATTGAAATGTAGAAGTGAATTTACAGATCTACATTTTGCTTTCTTTTAGAAAAGTGCTTTTTACAAGTGCTGTTTCATAGATGTGAAATCATGTTTAAACATTTCACAAAAAAGCATGTATTTTATTGTTTGTAGTTTCATTTAAACATTTATGTTATTCTTTTCAAATTTGAAATGTAGAAGTGAATTTACAGATTTACATTTTGCTTTCTTGTGGAAAAGTACTTTTTACAAGTGCTGTTTCATAGATGTGAAACCATGTTTAAACATTTCTCAAAAAAGCATGTATTTTAATGTTTGTAGTTTCATTTTAACATTTATGTTATTCCTTTCAAAATTGAAATGTAGAAGTGAATTTACAGATCTACATTTTTTTTTCTTGTAGAAAAGTACTTTTTACGTGCTGTTTCATTGATGTGAAACCATGTTTAAATATTTCTCCAAAAAGCATGTATTTTAATGTTTGTAGTTTCATTTTAACATTTATGTTATTCATTTCAAAATTGAAATGTGGAAGTGAATTTATGCATCCTCATTTTGATTTCTTTTAGAAAAGTACTTTTTACAAGTGCTGTTTCATAGATGTGAAATCATGTTTAAACATTTCTCAAAAAAGCATGTATTTTAATGTTTGTAGTTTCATTTTAACATTTATGTTATTCTTTTCAAATTTGAAATGTAGAAGTGAATTTACAGATTTACATTTTGCTTTCTTGTGGAAAAGTACTTTTTACAAGTGTTGTTTCATAGATGTGAAACCATGTTTAAACATTTCTCAAAAAAGCATGTATTTTAATGTTTGTAGTTTCATTTTAACATTTATGTTATTCTTTTCAAATTTGAAATGTAGAAGTGAATTTACAGATTTACATTTTGTTTTCTTGTAGAAAAGTGCTTTTTACCTGTGCTGTTTCATTGATGTGAAATCATGTTTAAACATTACTCAAAAAAGCATGTATTTTAATATTTGTAGTTTCATTTTAACATTTATGTAGTTGTTTTCAAAATTGAAATGTAGAAGTGAATTTACAGATCTACATTTTGTTTTCTTGTAGAAAAGTGCTTTTTACATGTGCTGTTTCATTGATGTGAAATCATGTTTAAATATTTCACAAAAAAGCATGTATTTTATTGTTTGTAGTTTCATTTTAACATTTATGTTATTATTTTCAAATTTGAAATGTAGAAGTGAATTTACAGATTTACATTTTGCTTTCTTGTGGAAAAGTACTTTTTGCAAGTGCTGTTTCATTGATGTGAAACCATGTTTAAATATTTCTCCAAAAAGCATGTATTTTAATGTTTGTAGTTTCATTTTAACATTTATGTTATTCTTTTCAAAATTGAAATGTGGAAGTGAATTTATGCATCCTCATTTTGATTTCTTTTAGAAAAGTACTTTTTACAAGTGCTGTTTCATAGATGTAAAATCATGTTTAAACATTTCTGAAAAAAGCATGTATTTTAATGTTTGTAGTTTCATTTTAACATTTATGTTATTCTTTTCAAAATTGAAATGTAGAAGTGAATTTACAGATCGACATTTTGTTTTCTTGTAAAAAAGTACTTTTTACAAGTGCTGTTTCATAGATGTGAAATCATGTTTAAACATTTCTCAAAAAAGCATATATTTTATTGTTTGTAGTTTCATTTTAACATTAATGTTATTCTTTTCAAAATTGAATATGTAGAAGTGAATTTATGCATCCTCATTTTGCTTTCTTTTAGAAAAGTACTTTTTACAAGTGCTGTTTCATAGATGTGAAATCATGTTTAAACATTTCTCAAAAAAGCATGTATTTTAATGTTTGTAGTTTCATTTTAACATTTATGTAGTTGTTTTCAAAATTGAAATGTAGAAGTGAATTTACAGATTTACATTTTGCTTTCTTGTGGAAAAGTACTTTTTACGTGCTGTTTCATAGATGTGAAACCATGTTTAAACATTTCTCAAAAAAGCATGTATTTTAATGTTTGTAGTTTCATTTTAACATTTATGTTGTTCTTTTCAAAATTGAAATGTAGAAGTGAATTTACAGATCTACATTTTGTTTTCTTGTAGAAAAGTGCTTTTTACATGTGCTGTTTCATTGATGTGAAATCATGTTTAAATATTTCACAAAAAAGCATGTATTTTATTGTTTGTAGTTTCATTTTAACATTTATGTTATTATTTTCAAATTTGAAATGTAGAA
Organism: Narcine bancroftii; assembly: GCF_036971445.1. NCBI lineage: Eukaryota > Metazoa > Chordata > Chondrichthyes > Torpediniformes > Narcinidae > Narcine > Narcine bancroftii. The sequence continues at coordinate 1,677,451 of NW_027211800.1, read as the reverse complement.
GTGAATTTACAGATTTACATTTTGCTTTCTTGTGGAAAAGTACTTTTTACGTGCTGTTTCATAGATGTGAAACCATGTTTAAACATTTCTCAAAAAAGCATGTATTTTAATGTTTGTAGTTTCATTTTAACATTTATGTTGTTCTTTTCAAAATTGAAATGTAGAAGTGAATTTACAGATCTACATTTTGTTTTCTTGTAGAAAAGTGCTTTTTACATGTGCTGTTTCATTGATGTGAAATCATGTTTAAATATTTCACAAAAAAGCATGTATTTTATTGTTTGTAGTTTCATTTTAACATTTATGTTATTATTTTCAAATTTGAAATGTAGAAGTGAATTTACAGATTTACATTTTGCTTTCTTGTGGAAAAGTACTTTTTACAAGTGCTGTTTCATAGATGTGAAAACATGTTTAAACATTTCTCAAAAAAGCATGTATTTTAATGTTTGTAGTTTCATTTTAACATTTATGTTGTTCTTTTCAAAATTGAAATGTAGAAGTGAATTTACAGATCTACATTTTGTTTTCTTGTAGAAAAGTGCTTTTTACCTGTGCTGTTTCATTGATGTGAAATCATGTTTAAATATTTCACAAAAAAGCATGTATTTTATTGTTTGTAGTTTCATTTTAACATTTATGTTATTATTTTCAAATTTGAAATGTAGAAGTGAATTTACAGATTTACATTTTGCTTTCTTGTGGAAAAGTACTTTTTGCAAGTGCTGTTTCATTGATGTGAAACCATGTTTAAATATTTCTCCAAAAAGCATGTATTTTAATGTTTGTAGTTTCATTTTAACATTTATGTTATTCTTTTCAAAATTGAAATGTGGAAGTGAATTTATGCATCCTCATTTTGATTTCTTTTAGAAAAGTACTTTTTACAAGTGCTGTTTCATAGATGTAAAATCATGTTTAAACATTTCTCAAAAAAGCATGTATTTTAATGTTTGTAGTTTCATTTTAACATTTATGTTATTATTTTCAAATTTGAAATGTAGAAGTGAATTTACAGATTTACATTTTGCTTTCTTGTGGAAAAGTACTTTTTGCAAGTGCTGTTTCATTGATGTGAAACCATGTTTAAATATTTCTCCAAAAAGCATGTATTTTAATGTTTGTAGTTTCATTTTAACATTTATGTTATTCTTTTCAAAATTGAAATGTGGAAGTGAATTTATGCATCCTCATTTTGATTTCTTTTAGAAAAGTACTTTTTACAAGTGCTGTTTCATAGATGTAAAATCATGTTTAAACATTTCTCAAAAAAGCATGTATTTTAATGTTTGTAGTTTCATTTTAACATTTATGTTATTCTTTTCAAAATTGAAATGTAGAAGTGAATTTACAGATCGACATTTTGTTTTCTTGTAAAAAAGTACTTTTTACAAGTGCTGTTTCATAGATGTGAAATCATGTTTAAACATTTCTCAAAAAAGCATATATTTTATTGTTTGTAGTTTCATTTTAACATTAATGTTATTCTTTTCAAAATTGAATATGTAGAAGTGAATTTATGCATCCTCATTTTGCTTTCTTTTAGAAAAGTACTTTTTACAAGTGCTGTTTCATAGATGTGAAATCATGTTTAAACATTTCTCAAAAAAGCATGTATTTTAATGTTTGTAGTTTCATTTTAACATTTATGTAGTTGTTTTCAAAATTGAAATGTAGAAGTGAATTTACAGATCTACATTTTGCTTTCTTGTGGAAAAGTACTTTTTACGTGCTGTTTCATAGATGTGAAACCATGTTTAAACATTTCTCAAAAAAGCATGTATTTTAATGTTTGTAGTTTCATTTTAACATTTATGTTGTTCTTTTCAAAATTGAAATGTAGAAGTGAATTTACAGATCTACATTTTGTTTTCTTGTAGAAAAGTGCTTTTTACATGTGCTGTTTCATTGATGTGAAATCATGTTTAAATATTTCACAAAAAAGCATGTATTTTATTGTTTGTAGTTTCATTTTAACATTTATGTTATTATTTTCAAATTTGAAATGTAGAAGTGAATTTACAGATTTACATTTTGCTTTCTTGTGGAAAAGTACTTTTTACGTGCTGTTTCATAGATGTGAAACCATGTTTAAACATTTCTCAAAAAAGCATGTATTTTAATGTTTGTAGTTTCATTTTAACATTTATGTTGTTCTTTTCAAAATTGAAATGTAGAAGTGAATTTACAGATCTACATTTTGTTTTCTTGTAGAAAAGTGCTTTTTACATGTGCTGTTTCATTGATGTGAAATCATGTTTAAATATTTCACAAAAAAGCATGTATTTTATTGTTTGTAGTTTCATTTTAACATTTATGTTATTATTTTCAAATTTGAAATGTAGAAGTGAATTTACAGATTTACATTTTGCTTTCTTGTGGAAAAGTACTTTTTACAAGTGCTGTTTCATAGATGTGAAAACATGTTTAAACATTTCTCAAAAAAGCATGTATTTTAATGTTTGTAGTTTCATTTTAACATTTATGTTGTTCTTTTCAAAATTGAAATGTAGAAGTGAATTTACAGATCTACATTTTGTTTTCTTGTAGAAAAGTGCTTTTTACCTGTGCTGTTTCATTGATGTCAAATCATGTTTAAACATTACTCAAAAAAGCATGTATTTTATGTTTGTAGTTTCATTTTAACATTTATGTTATTCTTTTCAAATTTGAAATGTAGAAGTGAATTTACAGATTTACATTTTGCTTTCTTGTGGAAAAGTACTTTTTACAAGTGCTGTTTCATAGATGTGAAACCATGTTTAAACATTTCTCAAAAAAGCATGTATTTTAATGTTTGTAGTTTCATTTTAACATTTATGTTGTTCTTTTCAAAATTGAAAAGTAGAAGTGAATTTACAGATCAACATTTTGTTTTCTTGTAGAAAAGTACTTTTTACGTGCTGTTTCATTGATGTGAAACCATGTTTAAATATTTCTCCAAAAAGCATGTATTTTAATGTTTGTAGTTTCATTTTAACATTTATGTTATTCTTTTCAAAATTGAAATGTGGAAGTGAATTTATGCATCCTCATTTTGATTTCTTTTAGAAAAGTACTTTTTACAAGTGCTGTTTCATAGATGTGAAATCATGTTTAAACATTTCTCAAAAAAGCATGTATTTTAATGTTTGTAGTTTCATTTTAACATTTATGTTATTCTTTACAAATTTGAAATGTAGAAGTGAATTTACAGATTTACATTTTGCTTTCTTGTGGAAAAGTACTTTTTACAAGTGTTGTTTCATAGATGTGAAACCATGTTTAAACATTTCTCAAAAAAGCATGTATTTTAATGTTTGTAGTTTCATTTTAACATTTATGTTATTCTTTTCAAAATTGAAATGTAGAAGTGAATTTATGCATCCTCATTTTGCTTTCTTTTAGAAAAGTACTTTTTACAAGTGCTGTTTCATAGATGTGAAATCATGTTTAAACATTTCTCAAAAAAGCATGTATTTTAATGTTTGTAGTTTCATTTTAACATTTATGTTATTCTTTTCAAATTTGAAATGTAGAAGTGAATTTACAGATTTACATTTTGCTTTCTTGTGGAAAAGTACTTTTTACGTGCTGTTTCATAGATGTGAAACCATGTTTAAACATTTCTCAAAAAAGCATGTATTTTAATGTTTGTAGTTTCATTTTAACATTTATGTTGTTCTTTTCAAAATTGAAATGTAGAAGTGAATTTACAGATCTACATTTTGTTTTCTTGTAGAAAAGTGCTTTTTACATGTGCTGTTTCATTGATGTGAAATCATGTTTAAATATTTCACAAAAAAGCATGTATTTTATTGTTTGTAGTTTCATTTTAACATTTATGTTATTATTTTCAAATTTGAAATGTAGAAGTGAATTTACAGATTTACATTTTGCTTTCTTGTGGAAAAGTACTTTTTACGTGCTGTTTCATAGATGTGAAACCATGTTTAAACATTTCTCAAAAAAGCATGTATTTTATTGTTTGTAGTTTCATTTTAACATTTATGTTATTATTTTCAAATTTGAAATGTAGAAGTGAATTTACAGATTTACATTTTGCTTTCTTGTGGAAAAGTACTTTTTACAAGTGCTGTTTCATAGATGTGAAAACATGTTTAAACATTTCTCAAAAAAGCATGTATTTTAATGTTTGTAGTTTCATTTTAACATTTATGTTGTTCTTTTCAAAATTGAAATGTAGAAGTGAATTTACAGATCTACATTTTGTTTTCTTGTAGAAAAGTGCTTTTTACCTGTGCTGTTTCATTGATGTGAAATCATGTTTAAACATTACTCAAAAAAGCATGTATTTTAATGTTTGTAGTTTCATTTTAACATTTAAGTTCTTTTCAAACTTGAAATGTAGAAGTGAATTTACAGATCAACATTTTGTTTTCTTGTAGAAAAGTGCTTTTTACCTGTGCTGTTTCATTGATGTGAAATCATGTTTAAACATTACTCAAAAAAGCATGTATTTTAATATTTGTAGTTTCATTTTAACATTTATGTTGTTCTTTTCAAAATTGAAATGTAGAAGTGAATTTACAGATCAACATTTTGTTTTCTTGTAGAAAAGTGCTTTTTACCTGTACTGTTTCATTGATGTGAAATCAGGTTTAAACATTACTCAAAAAAGCATGTATTTTAATGTTTGTAGTTTCATTTTAACATTTATGTTGTTCTTTTCAAAATTGAAATGTAGAAGTGAATTTACAGATCAACATTTTGTTTTCTTGTAGAAAAGTGCTTTTTACCTGTGCTGTTTCTTTGATGTGAAATCATGTTTAAACATTACTCAAAAAAGCATGTATTTTAATATTTGTAGTTTCATTTTAACATTTATGTAGTTGTTTTCAAAATTGAAATGTAGAAGTGAATTTACAGATCTACATTTTGTTTTCTTGTAGAAAAGTGCTTTTTACCTGTGCTGTTTCATAGATGTGAAACCATGTTTAAACATTTCTCAAAAAAGCATGTATTTTAATGTTTGTAGTTTCATTTTAACATTTATGTTGTTCTTTTCAAAATTGAAATGTAGAAGTGAATTTACAGATCAACATTTTGTTTTCTTGTAGAAAAGTGCTTTTTACCTGTGCTGTTTCATTGATGTGAAATCAGGTTTAAACATTACTCAAAAAAGCATGTATTTTAATGTTTGTAGTTTCATTTTAACATTTATGTTGTTCTTTTCAAAATTGAAATGTAGAAGTGAATTTACAGATCAACATTTTGTTTTCTTGTAGAAAAGTGCTTTTTACCTGTGCTGTTTCATTGATGTGAAATCATGTTTAAACATTACTCAAAAAAGCATGTATTTTAATATTTGTAGCTTCATTTTAACATTTATGTAGTTGTTTTCAAAATTGAAATGTAGAAGTGAATTTGCAGATCTACATTTTGTTTTCTTGTAGAAAAGTGCTTTTTACATGTGCTGTTTCATAGATGTGAAATCATGTTTAAACATTTCACAAAAAAGCATGTATTTTATTGTTTGTAGTTTCATTTAAACATTTATGTTATTCTTTTCAAATTTGAAATGTAGAAGTGAATTTACAGATTTACATTTTGCTTTCTTGTGGAAAAGTACTTTTTACGTGCTGTTTCATAGATGTGAAACCATGTTTAAACATTTCTCAAAAAAGCATGTATTTTAATGTTTGTAGTTTCATTTTAACATTTATGTTGTTCTTTTCAAAATTGAAATGTAGAAGTGAATTTACAGATCTACATTTTGTTTTCTTGTAGAAAAGTGCTTTTTACATGTGCTGTTTCATTGATGTGAAATCATGTTTAAATATTTCACAAAAAAGCATGTATTTTATTGTTTGTAGTTTCATTTTAACATTTATGTTATTATTTTCAAATTTGAAATGTAGAAGTGAATTTACAGATTTACATTTTGCTTTCTTGTGGAAAAGTACTTTTTACGTGCTGTTTCATAGATGTGAAACCATGTTTAAACATTTCTCAAAAAAGCATGTATTTTATTGTTTGTAGTTTCATTTTAACATTTAAGTTATTATTTTCAAATTTGAAATGTAGAAGTGAATTTACAGATTTACATTTTGCTTTCTTGTGGAAAAGTACTTTTTACAAGTGCTGTTTCATAGATGTGAAAACATGTTTAAACATTTCTCAAAAAAGCATGTATTTTAATGTTTGTAGTTTCATTTTAACATTTATGTTGTTCTTTTCAAAATTGAAATGTAGAAGTGAATTTACAGATCTACATTTTGCTTTCTTTTAGAAAAGTGCTTTTTACAAGTGCTGTTTCATAGATGTGAAATCATGTTTAAACATTTCACAAAAAAGCATGTATTTTATTGTTTGTAGTTTCATTTTAACATTTATGTTATTCCTTTCAAAATTGAAATGTAGAAGTGAATTTACAGATCTACATTTTTTTTTCTTGTAGAAAAGTACTTTTTACGTGCTGTTTCATTGATGTGAAACCATGTTTAAATATTTCTCCAAAAAGCATGTATTTTAATGTTTGTAGTTTCATTTTAACATTTATGTTATTCTTTTCAAAATTGAAATGTGGAAGTGAATTTATGCATCCTCATTTTGATTTCTTTTAGAAAAGTACTTTTTACAAGTGCTGTTTCATAGATGTGAAATCATGTTTAAACATTTCTCAAAAAAGCATGTATTTTAATGTTTGTAGTTTCATTTTAACATTTATGTTATTCTTTACAAATTTGAAATGTAGAAGTGAATTTACAGATTTACATTTTGCTTTCTTGTGGAAAAGTACTTTTTACAAGTGTTGTTTCATAGATGTGAAACCATGTTTAAACATTTCTCAAAAAAGCATGTATTTTAATGTTTGTAGTTTCATTTTAACATTTATGTTATTCTTTTCAAAATTGAAATGTAGAAGTGAATTTACAGATCGACATTTTGTTTTCTTGTAAAAAAGTACTTTTTACAAGTGCTGTTTCATAGATGTGAAATCATGTTTAAACATTTCTCAAAAAAGCATGTATTTTATTGTTTGTAGTTTCATTTTAACATTAATGTTATTCTTTTCAAAATTGAATATGTAGAAGTGAATTTATGCATCCTCATTTTGCTTTCTTTTAGAAAAGTACTTTTTACAAGTGCTGTTTCATAGATGTGAAATCATGTTTAAACATTTCTCAAAAAAGCATGTATTTTAATGTTTGTAGTTTCATTTTAACATTTATGTTATTCTTTTCAAATTTGAAATGTAGAAGTGAATTTACAGATTTACATTTTGTTTTCTTGTAGAAAAGTGCTTTTTACCTGTGCTGTTTCATTGATGTGAAATCAGGTTTAAACATTACTCAAAAAAGCATGTATTTTAATGTTTGTAGTTTCATTTTAACATTTATGTTGTTCTTTTCAAAATTGAAATGTAGAAGTGAATTTACAGATCAACATTTTGTTTTCTTGTAGAAAAGTGCTTTTTACCTGTGCTGTTTCATTGATGTGAAATCATGTTTAAACATTACTCAAAAAAGCATGTATTTTAATATTTGTAGTTTCATTTTAACATTTATGTAGTTGTTTTCAAAATTGAAATGTAGAAGTGAATTTACAGATCTACAATTTGTTTTCTTGTAGAAAAGTGCTTTTTACATGTGCTGTTTCATAGATGTGAAATCATGTTTAAATATTTCACAAAAAAGCATGTATTTTATTGTTTGTAGTTTCATTTTAACATTTATGTTATTATTTTCAAATTTGAAATGTAGAAGTGAATTTACAGATTTACATTTTGCTTTCTTGTGGAAAAGTACTTTTTGCAAGTGCTGTTTCATTGATGTGAAACCATGTTTAAATATTTCTCCAAAAAGCATGTATTTTAATGTTTGTAGTTTCATTTTAACATTTATGTTATTCTTTTCAAAATTGAAATGTGGAAGTGAATTTATGCATCCTCATTTTGATTTCTTTTAGAAAAGTACTTTTTACAAGTGCTGTTTCATAGATGTGAAATCATGTTTAAACATTTCTCAAAAAAGCATGTATTTTAATGTTTGTAGTTTCATTTTAACATTTATGTTATTCTTTTCAAATTTGAAATGTAGAAGTGAATTTACAGATTTACATTTTGCTTTCTTGTGGAAAAGTACTTTTTACAAGTGTTGTTTCATAGATGTGAAACCATGTTTAAACATTTCTCAAAAAAGCATGTATTTTAATGTTTGTAGTTTCATTTTAACATTTATGTTATTCTTTTCAAAATTGAAATGTAGAAGTGAATTTACAGATCGACATTTTGTTTTCTTGTAAAAAAGTACTTTTTACAAGTGCTGTTTCATAGATGTAAAATCATGTTTAAACATTTCTCAAAAAAGCATGTATTTTAATGTTTGTAGTTTCATTTTAACATTTATGTTGTTCTTTTCAAAATTGAAATGTAGAAGTGAATTTACAGATCTACATTTTGTTTTCTTGTAGAAAAGTGCTTTTTACATGTGCTGTTTCATTGATGTGAAATCATGTTTAAATATTTCACAAAAAAGCATGTATTTTATTGTTTGTAGTTTCATTTTAACATTTATGTTATTATTTTCAAATTTGAAATGTAGAAGTGAATTTACAGATTTACATTTTGCTTTCTTGTGGAAAAGTACTTTTTACGTGCTGTTTCATAAATGTGAAACCATGTTTAAACATTTCTCAAAAAAGCATGTATTTTAATGTTTGTAGTTTCATTTTAACATTTATGTTGTTCTTTTCAAAATTGAAATGTAGAAGTGAATTTACAGATCTACATTTTGTTTTCTTGTAGAAAAGTGCTTTTTACATGTGCTGTTTCATTGATGTGAAATCATGTTTAAATATTTCACAAAAAAGCATGTATTTTATTGTTTGTAGTTTCATTTTAACATTTATGTTATTATATTCAAATTTGAAATGTAGAAGTGAATTTACAGATTTACATTTTGCTTTCTTGTGGAAAAGTACTTTTTACAAGTGCTGTTTCATAGATGTGAAAACATGTTTAAACATTTCTCAAAAAAGCATGTATTTTAATGTTTGTAGTTTCATTTTAACATTTATGTTGTTCTTTTCAAAATTGAAATGTAGAAGTGAATTTACAGATCTACATTTTGTTTTCTTGTAGAAAAGTGCTTTTTACCTGTGCTGTTTCATTGATGTCAAATCATGTTTAAACATTACTCAAAAAAGCGTGTATTTTATGTTTGTAGTTTCATTTTAACATTTATGTTATTCTTTTCAAATTTGAAATGTAGAAGTGAATTTACAGATTTACATTTTGCTTTCTTGTGGAAAAGTACTTTTTACAAGTGCTGTTTCATAGATGTGAAACCATGTTTAAACATTTCTCAAAAAAGCATGTATTTTAATGTTTGTAGTTTCATTTTAACATTTATGTTGTTCTTTTCAAAATTGAAAAGTAGAAGTGAATTTACAGATCAACATTTTGTTTTCTTGTAGAAAAGTGCTTTTTACATGTGCTGTTTCATTGATGTGAAATCATGTTTAAACATTACTCAAAAAAGCATGTATTTTAATGTTTGTAGTTTCATTTTAACATTTAAGTTCTTTTCAAACTTGAAATGTAGAAGTGAATTTACAGATCAACATTTTGTTTTCTTGTAGAAAAGTGCTTTTTACCTGTGCTGTTTCATTGATGTGAAATCATGTTTAAACATTACTCAAAAAAGCATGTATTTTAATATTTGTAGTTTCATTTTAACATTTATGTTGTTCTTTTCAAAATTGAAATGTAGAAGTGAATTTACAGATCAACATTTTGTTTTCTTGTAGAAAAGTGCTTTTTACCTGTGCTGTTTCTTTGATGTGAAATCATGTTTAAACATTTCACAAAAAAGCATGTATTTTATTGTTTGTAGTTTCATTTTAACATTTATGTTATTATTTTCAAATTTGAAATGTAGAAGTGAATTTACAGATTTACATTTTGCTTTCTTGTGGAAAAGTACTTTTTACAAGTGCTGTTTCATAGATGTGAAACCATGTTTAAACATTTCTCAAAAAAGCATGTATTTTAATGTTTGTAGTTTCATTTTAACATTTATGTTATTCTTTTCAAAATTGAAATGTAGAAGTGAATTTACAGATCTACATTTTGCTTTCTTTTAGAAAAGTGCTTTTTACAAGTGCTGTTTCATAGATGTGAAATCATGTTTAAACATTTCACAAAAAAGCATGTATTTTATTGTTTGTAGTTTCATTTAAACATTTATGTTATTCTTTTCAAATTTGAAATGTAGAAGTGAATTTACAGATTTACATTTTGCTTTCTCGTGGAAAAGTACTTTTTACGTGCTGTTTCATAGATGTGAAACCATGTTTAAACATTTCTCAAAAAAGCATGTATTTTAATGTTTGTAGGTTCATTTTAACATTTATGTTGTTCTTTTCAAAATTGAAAAGTAGAAGTGAATTTACAGATCAACATTTTGTTTTCTTGTAGAAAAGTGCTTTTTACATGTGCTGTTTCATTGATGTGAAATCATGTTTAAACATTACTCCAAAAAGCATGTATTTTAATGTTTGTAGTTTCATTTTAACATTTAAGTTCTTTTCAAACTTGAAATGTAGAAGTGAATTTACAGATCAACATTTTGTTTTCTTGTAGAAAAGTGCTTTTTACCTGTGCTGTTTCATTGATGTGAAATCATGTTTAAACATTACTCAAAAAAGCATGTATTTTAATATTTGTAGTTTCATTTTAACATTTATGTTGTTCTTTTCAAAATTGAAATGTAGAAGTGAATTTACAGATCTACATTTTGTTTTCTTGTAGAAAAGTGCTTTTTACCTGTGCTCTTTCTTTGATGTGAAATCATGTTTAAACATTTCACAAAAAAGCATGTATTTTATTGTTTGTAGTTTCATTTTAACATTTATGTTATTATTTTCAAATTTGAAATGTAGAAGTGAATTTACAGATTTACATTTTGCTTTCTTGTGGAAAAGTACTTTTTACGTGCTGTTTCATAGATGTGAAACCATGTTTAAACATTTCTCAAAAAAGCATGTATTTTAATGTTTGTAGTTTCATTTTAACATTTATGTTGTTCTTTTCAAAATTGAAATGTAGAAGTGAATTTACAGATCTACATTTTGTTTTCTTGTAGAAAAGTGCTTTTTACATGTGCTGTTTCATTGATGTGAAATCATGTTTAAATATTTCACAAAAAAGCATGTATTTTATTGTTTGTAGTTTCATTTTAACATTTATGTTATTATTTTCAAATTTGAAATGTAGAAGTGAATTTACAGATTTACATTTTGCTTTCTTGTGGAAAAGTACTTTTTACGTGCTGTTTCATAGATGTGAAACCATGTTTAAACATTTCTCAAAAAAGCATGTATTTTATTGTTTGTAGTTTCATTTTAACATTTATGTTATTATTTTCAAATTTGAAATGTAGAAGTGAATTTACAGATTTACATTTTGCTTTCTTGTGGAAAAGTACTTTTTACAAGTGCTGTTTCATAGATGTGAAAACATGTTTAAACATTTCTCAAAAAAGCATGTATTTTAATGTTTGTAGTTTCATTTTAACATTTATGTTGTTCTTTTCAAAATTGAAATGTAGAAGTGAATTTACAGATCTACATTTTGCTTTCTTTTAGAAAAGTGCTTTTTACAAGTGCTGTTTCATAGATGTGAAATCATGTTTAAACATTTCACAAAAAAGCATGTATTTTATTGTTTGTAATTTCATTTAAACATTTATGTTATTCTTTTCAAATTTGAAATGTAGAAGTGAATTTACAGATTTACATTTTGCTTTCTTGTGGAAAAGTACTTTTTACAAGTGCTGTTTCATAGATGTGAAACCATGTTTAAACATTTCTCAAAAAAGCATGTATTTTAATGTTTGTAGTTTCATTTTAACATTTATGTTATTCCTTTCAAAATTGAAATGTAGAAGTGAATTTACAGATCTACATTTTTTTTTCTTGTAGAAAAGTACTTTTTACGTGCTGTTTCATTGATGTGAAACCATGTTTAAATATTTCTCCAAAAAGCATGTATTTTAATGATTGTAGTTTCATTTTAACATTTATGTTATTCATTTCAAAATTGAAATGTGGAAGTGAATTTATGCATCCTCATTTTGATTTCTTTTAGAAAAGTACTTTTTACAAGTGCTGTTTCATAGATGTGAAATCATGTTTAAACATTTCTCAAAAAAGCATGTATTTTAATGTTTGTAGTTTCATTTTAACATTTATGTTATTCTTTTCAAATTTGAAATGTAGAAGTGAATTTACAGATTTACATTTTGCTTTCTTGTGGAAAAGTACTTTTTACAAGTGTTGTTTCATAGATGTGAAACCATGTTTAAACATTTCTCAAAAAAGCATGTATTTTAATGTTTGTAGTTTCATTTTAACATTTATGTTATTCTTTTCAAATTTGAAATGTAGAAGTGAATTTACAGATTTACATTTTGTTTTCTTGTAGAAAAGTGCTTTTTACCTGTGCTGTTTCATTGATGTGAAATCATGTTTAAACATTACTCAAAAAAGCATGTATTTTAATATTTGTAGTTTCATTTTAACATTTATGTAGTTGTTTTCAAAATTGAAATGTAGAAGTGAATTTACAGATCTACATTTTGTTTTCTTGTAGAAAAGTGCTTTTTACATGTGCTGTTTCATTGATGTGAAATCATGTTTAAATATTTCACAAAAAAGCATGTATTTTATTGTTTGTAGTTTCATTTTAACATTTATGTTATTATTTTCAAATTTGAAATGTAGAAGTGAATTTACAGATTTACATTTTGCTTTCTTGTGGAAAAGTACTTTTTGCAAGTCCTGTTTCATTGATGTGAAACCATGTTTAAATATTTCTCCAAAAAGCATGTATTTTAATGTTTGTAGTTTCATTTTAACATTTATGTTATTCTTTTCAAAATTGAAATGTGGAAGTGAATTTATGCATCCTCATTTTGATTTCTTTTAGAAAAGTACTTTTTACAAGTGCTGTTTCATAGATGTAAAATCATGTTTAAACATTTCTCAAAAAAGCATGTATTTTAATGTTTGTAGTTTCATTTTAACATTTATGTTATTCTTTTCAAAATTGAAATGTAGAAGTGAATTTACAGATCGACATTTTGTTTTCTTGTAAAAAAGTACTTTTTACAAGTGCTGTTTCATAGATGTGAAATCATGTTTAAACATTTCTCAAAAAAGCATATATTTTATTGTTTGTAGTTTCATTTTAACATTAATGTTATTCTTTTCAAAATTGAATATGTAGAAGTGAATTTATGCATCCTCATTTTGCTTTCTTTTAGAAAAGTACTTTTTACAAGTGCTGTTTCATAGATGTGAAATCATGTTTAAACATTTCTCAAAAAAGCATGTATTTTAATGTTTGTAGTTTCATTTTAACATTTATGTAGTTGTTTTCAAAATTGAAATGTAGAAGTGAATTTACAGATTTACATTTTGCTTTCTTGTGGAAAAGTACTTTTTACGTGCTGTTTCATAGATGTGAAACCATGTTTAAACATTTCTCAAAAAAGCATGTATTTTAATGTTTGTAGTTTCATTTTAACATTTATGTTGTTCTTTTCAAAATTGAAATGTAGAAGTGAATTTACAGATCTACATTTTGTTTTCTTGTAGAAAAGTGCTTTTTACATGTGCTGTTTCATTGATGTGAAATCATGTTTAAATATTTCACAAAAAAGCATGTATTTTATTGTTTGTAGTTTCATTTTAACATTTATGTTATTATTTTCAAATTTGAAATGTAGAAGTGAATTTACAGATTTACATTTTGCTTTCTTGTGGAAAAGTACTTTTTACGTGCTGTTTCATAGATGTGAAACCATGTTTAAACATTTCTCAAAAAAGCATGTATTTTAATGTTTGTAGTTTCATTTTAACATTTATGTTGTTCTTTTCAAAATTGAAATGTAGAAGTGAATTTACAGATCTACATTTTGTTTTCTTGTAGAAAAGTGCTTTTTACATGTGCTGTTTCATTGATGTGAAATCATGTTTAAATATTTCACAAAAAAGCATGTATTTTATTGTTTGTAGTTTCATTTTAACATTTATGTTATTATTTTCAAATTTGAAATGTAGAAGTGAATTTACAGATTTACATTTTGCTTTCTTGTGGAAAAGTACTTTTTACGTGCTGTTTCATAGATGTGAAACCATGTTTAAACATTTCTCAAAAAAGCATGTATTTTAATGTTTGTAGTTTCATTTTAACATTTATGTTGTTCTTTTCAAAATTCAAATGTAGAAGTGAATTTACAGATCTACATTTTGTTTTCTTGTAGAAAAGTGCTTTTTACATGTGCTGTTTCATTGATGTGAAATCATGTTTAAATATTTCACAAAAAAGCATGTATTTTATTGTTTGTAGTTTCATTTTAACATTTATGTTATTATTTTCAAATTTGAAATGTAGAAGTGAATTTACAGATTTACATTTTGCTTTCTTGTGGAAAAGTACTTTTTACGTGCTGTTTCATAGATGTGAAACCATGTTTAAACATTTCTCAAAAAAGCATGTATTTTATTGTTTGTAGTTTCATTTTAACATTTATGTTATTATTTTCAAATTTGAAATGTAGAAGTGAATTTACAGATTTACATTTTGCTTTCTTGTGGAAAAGTACTTTTTACAAGTGCTGTTTCATAGATGTGAAAACATGTTTAAACATTTCTCAAAAAAGCATGTATTTTAATGTTTGTAGTTTCATTTTAACATTTATGTTGTTCTTTTCAAAATTGAAATGTAGAAGTGAATTTACAGATCTACATTTTGCTTTCTTTTAGAAAAGTGCTTTTTACAAGTGCTGTTTCATAGATGTGAAATCATGTTTAAACATTTCACAAAAAAGCATGTATTTTATTGTTTGTAGTTTCATTTAAACATTTATGTTATTCTTTTCAAATTTGAAATGTAGAAGTGAATTTACAGATTTACATTTTGCTTTCTTGTGGAAAAGTACTTTTTACAAGTGCTGTTTCATAGATGTGAAACCATGTTTAAACATTTCTCAAAAAAGCATGTATTTTAATGTTTGTAGTTTCATTTTAACATTTATGTTATTCCTTTCAAAATTGAAATGTAGAAGTGAATTTACAGATCTACATTTTTTTTTCTTGTAGAAAAGTACTTTTTACGTGCTGTTTCATTGATGTGAAACCATGTTTAAATATTTCTCCAAAAAGCATGTATTTTAATGTTTGTAGTTTCATTTTAACATTTATGTTATTCTTTTCAAAATTGAAATGTGTAAGTGAATTTATGCATCCTCATTTTGATTTCTTTTAGAAAAGTACTTTTTACAAGTGCTGTTTCATAGATGTGAAATCATGTTTAAACATTTCTCAAAAAAGCATGTATTTTAATGTTTGTAGTTTCATTTTAACATTTATGTTATTCTTTACAAATTTGAAATGTAGAAGTGAATTTACAGATTTACATTTTGCTTTCTTGTGGAAAAGTACTTTTTACAAGTGTTGTTTCATAGATGTGAAACCATGTTTAAACATTTCTCAAAAAAGCATGTATTTTAATGTTTGTAGTTTCATTTTAACATTTATGTTATTCTTTTCAAAATTGAAATGTAGAAGTGAATTTATGCATCCTCATTTTGCTTTCTTTTAGAAAAGTACTTTTTACAAGTGCTGTTTCATAGATGTGAAATCATGTTTAAACATTTCTCAAAAAAGCATGTATTTTAATGTTTGTAGTTTCATTTTAACATTTATGTTATTCTTTTCAAATTTGAAATGTAGAAGTGAATTTACAGATTTACATTTTGCTTTCTTGTGGAAAAGTACTTTTTACGTGCTGTTTCATAGATGTGAAACCATGTTTAAACATTTCTCAAAAAAGCATGTATTTTAATGTTTGTAGTTTCATTTTAACATTTATGTTGTTCTTTTCAAAATTGAAATGTAGAAGTGAATTTACAGATCTACATTTTGTTTTCTTGTAGAAAAGTGCTTTTTACATGTGCTGTTTCATTGATGTGAAATCATGTTTAAATATTTCACAAAAAAGCATGTATTTTATTGTTTGTAGTTTCATTTTAACATTTATGTTATTATTTTCAAATTTGAAATGTAGAAGTGAATTTACAGATTTACATTTTGCTTTCTTGTGGAAAAGTACTTTTTACGTGCTGTTTCATAGATGTGAAACCATGTTTAAACATTTCTCAAAAAAGCATGTATTTTATTGTTTGTAGTTTCATTTTAACATTTATGTTATTATTTTCAAATTTGAAATGTAGAAGTGAATTTACAGATTTACATTTTGCTTTCTTGTGGAAAAGTACTTTTTACAAGTGCTGTTTCATAGATGTGAAAACATGTTTAAACATTTCTCAAAAAAGCATGTATTTTAATGTTTGTAGTTTCATTTTAACATTTATGTTGTTCTTTTCAAAATTGAAATGTAGAAGTGAATTTACAGATCTACATTTTGTTTTCTTGTAGAAAAGTGCTTTTTACCTGTGCTGTTTCATTGATGTGAAATCATGTTTAAACATTACTCAAAAAAGCATGTATTTTAATGTTTGTAGTTTCATTTTAACATTTAAGTTCTTTTCAAACTTGAAATGTAGAAGTGAATTTACAGATCAACATTTTGTTTTCTTGTAGAAAAGTGCTTTTTACCTGTGCTGTTTCATTGATGTGAAATCATGTTTAAACATTACTCAAAAAAGCATGTATTTTAATATTTGTAGTTTCATTTTAACATTTATGTTGTTCTTTTCAAAATTGAAATGTAGAAGTGAATTTACAGATCAACATTTTGTTTTCTTGTAGAAAAGTGCTTTTTACCTGTACTGTTTCATTGATGTGAAATCAGGTTTAAACATTACTCAAAAAAGCATGTATTTTAATGTTTGTAGTTTCATTTTAACATTTATGTTGTTCTTTTCAAAATTGAAATGTAGAAGTGAATTTACAGATCAACATTTTGTTTTCTTGTAGAAAAGTGCTTTTTACCTGTGCTGTTTCTTTGATGTGAAATCATGTTTAAACATTACTCAAAAAAGCATGTATTTTAATATTTGTAGTTTCATTTTAACATTTATGTTATTATTTTCAAATTTGAAATGTAGAAGTGAATTTACAGATTTACATTTTGCTTTCTTGTGGAAAAGTACTTTTTACAAGTGCTGTTTCATAGATGTGAAAACATGTTTAAACATTTCTCAAAAAAGCATGTATTTTAATGTTTGTAGTTTCATTTTAACATTTATGTTGTTCTTTTCAAAATTGAAATGTAGAAGTGAATTTACAGATCTACATTTTGTTTTCTTGTAGAAAAG
Organism: Narcine bancroftii; assembly: GCF_036971445.1. Classification (NCBI taxonomy): domain Eukaryota; kingdom Metazoa; phylum Chordata; class Chondrichthyes; order Torpediniformes; family Narcinidae; genus Narcine; species Narcine bancroftii. The sequence continues at coordinate 1,660,160 of NW_027211800.1, read as the reverse complement.
TGCTTTTTACCTGTGCTGTTTCATTGATGTCAAATCATGTTTGAACATTACTCAAAAAAGCATGTATTTTATGTTTGTAGTTTCATTTTAACATTTATGTTATTCTTTTCAAATTTGAAATGTAGAAGTGAATTTACAGATTTACATTTTGCTTTCTTGTGGAAAAGTACTTTTTACAAGTGCTGTTTCATAGATGTGAAACCATGTTTAAACATTTCTCAAAAAAGCATGTATTTTAATGTTTGTAGTTTCATTTTAACATTTATGTTGTTCTTTTCAAAATTGAAAAGTAGAAGTGAATTTACAGATCAACATTTTGTTTTCTTGTAGAAAAGTGCTTTTTACATGTGCTGTTTCATTGATGTGAAATCATGTTTAAACATTACTCAAAAAAGCATGTATTTTAATGTTTGTAGTTTCATTTTAACATTTAAGTTCTTTTCAAACTTGAAATGTAGAAGTGAATTTACAGATCAACATTTTGTTTTCTTGTAGAAAAGTGCTTTTTACCTGTGCTGTTTCATTGATGTGAAATCATGTTTAAACATTACTCAAAAAAGCATGTATTTTAATATTTGTAGTTTCATTTTAACATTTATGTTGTTCTTTTCAAAATTGAAATGTAGAAGTGAATTTACAGATCAACATTTTGTTTTCTTGTAGAAAAGTGCTTTTTACCTGTGCTGTTTCTTTGATGTGAAATCATGTTTAAACATTTCACAAAAAAGCATGTATTTTATTGTTTGTAGTTTCATTTTAACATTTATGTTATTATTTTCAAATTTGAAATGTAGAAGTGAATTTACAGATTTACATTTTGCTTTCTTGTGGAAAAGTACTTTTTACAAGTGCTGTTTCATAGATGTGAAACCATGTTTAAACATTTCTCAAAAAAGCATGTATTTTAATGTTTGTAGTTTCATTTTAACATTTATGTTATTCTTTTCAAAATTGAAATGTAGAAGTGAATTTACAGATCTACATTTTGCTTTCTTTTAGAAAAGTACTTTTTACAAGTGCTGTTTCATAGATGTGAAATCATGTTTAAACATTTCACAAAAAAGCATGTATTTTATTGTTTGTAGTTTCATTTAAACATTTATGTTATTCTTTTCAAATTTGAAATGTAGAAGTGAATTTACAGATTTACATTTTGCTTTCTTGTGGAAAAGTACTTTTTACGTGCTGTTTCATAGATGTGAAACCATGTTTAAACATTTCTCAAAAAAGCATGTATTTTAATGTTTGTAGTTTCATTTTAACATTTATGTTGTTCTTTTCAAAATTGAAAAGTAGAAGTGAATTTACAGATCAACATTTTGTTTTCTTGTAGAAAAGTGCTTTTTACATGTGCTGTTTCATTGATGTGAAATCATGTTTAAACATTACTCCAAAAAGCATGTATTTTAATGTTTGTAGTTTCATTTTAACATTTAAGTTCTTTTCAAACTTGAAATGTAGAAGTGAATTTACAGATCAACATTTTGTTTTCTTGTAGAAAAGTGCTTTTTACCTGTGCTGTTTCATTGATGTGAAATCATGTTTAAACATTACTCAAAAAAGCATGTATTTTAATATTTGTAGTTTCATTTTAACATTTATGTTGTTCTTTTCAAAATTGAAATGTAGAAGTGAATTTACAGATCAACATTTTGTTTTCTTGTAGAAAAGTGCTTTTTACCTGTGCTCTTTCTTTGATGTGAAATCATGTTTAAACATTTCACAAAAAAGCATGTATTTTATTGTTTGTAGTTTCATTTTAACATTTATGTTATTATTTTCAAATTTGAAATGTAGAAGTGAATTTACAGATTTACATTTTGCTTTCTTGTGGAAAAGTACTTTTTACGTGCTGTTTCATAGATGTGAAACCATGTTTAAACATTTCTCAAAAAAGCATGTATTTTAATGTTTGTAGTTTCATTTTAACATTTATGTTGTTCTTTTCAAAATTGAAATGTAGAAGTGAATTTACAGATCTACATTTTGTTTTCTTGTAGAAAAGTGCTTTTTACATGTGCTGTTTCATTGATGTGAAATCATGTTTAAATATTTCACAAAAAAGCATGTATTTTATTGTTTGTAGTTTCATTTTAACATTTATGTTATTATTTTCAAATTTGAAATGTAGAAGTGAATTTACAGATTTACATTTTGCTTTCTTGTGGAAAAGTACTTTTTACGTGCTGTTTCATAGATGTGAAACCATGTTTAAACATTTCTCAAAAAAGCATGTATTTTATTGTTTGTAGTTTCATTTTAACATTTATGTTATTATTTTCAAATTTGAAATGTAGAAGTGAATTTACAGATTTACATTTTGCTTTCTTGTGGAAAAGTACTTTTTACAAGTGCTGTTTCATAGATGTGAAAACATGTTTAAACATTTCTCAAAAAAGCATGTATTTTAATGTTTGTAGTTTCATTTTAACATTTATGTTGTTCTTTTCAAAATTGAAATGTAGAAGTGAATTTACAGATCTACATTTTGCTTTCTTTTAGAAAAGTGCTTTTTACAAGTGCTGTTTCATAGATGTGAAATCATGTTTAAACATTTCACAAAAAAGCATGTATTTTATTGTTTGTAGTTTCATTTAAACATTTATGTTATTCTTTTCAAATTTGAAATGTAGAAGTGAATTTACAGATTTACATTTTGCTTTCTTGTGGAAAAGTACTTTTTACAAGTGCTGTTTCATAGATGTGAAACCATGTTTAAACATTTCTCAAAAAAGCATGTATTTTAATGTTTGTAGTTTCATTTTAACATTTATGTTATTCCTTTCAAAATTGAAATGTAGAAGTGAATTTACAGATCTACATTTTTTTTTCTTGTAGAAAAGTACTTTTTACGTGCTGTTTCATTGATGTGAAACCATGTTTAAATATTTCTCCAAAAAGCATGTATTTTAATGTTTGTAGTTTCATTTTAACATTTATGTTATTCATTTCAAAATTGAAATGTGGAAGTGAATTTATGCATCCTCATTTTGATTTCTTTTAGAAAAGTACTTTTTACAAGTGCTGTTTCATAGATGTGAAATCATGTTTAAACATTTCTCAAAAAAGCATGTATTTTAATGTTTGTAGTTTCATTTTAACATTTATGTTATTCTTTTCAAATTTGAAATGTAGAAGTGAATTTACAGATTTACATTTTGCTTTCTTGTGGAAAAGTACTTTTTACAAGTGTTGTTTCATAGATGTGAAACCATGTTTAAACATTTCTCAAAAAAGCATGTATTTTAATGTTTGTAGTTTCATTTTAACATTTATGTTATTCTTTTCAAATTTGAAATGTAGAAGTGAATTTACAGATTTACATTTTGTTTTCTTGTAGAAAAGTGCTTTTTACCTGTGCTGTTTCATTGATGTGAAATCATGTTTAAACATTACTCAAAAAAGCATGTATTTTAATATTTGTAGTTTCATTTTAACATTTATGTAGTTGTTTTCAAAATTGAAATGTAGAAGTGAATTTACAGATCTACATTTTGTTTTCTTGTAGAAAAGTGCTTTTTACATGTGCTGTTTCATTGATGTGAAATCATGTTTAAATATTTCACAAAAAAGCATGTATTTTATTGTTTGTAGTTTCATTTTAACATTTATGTTATTATTTTCAAATTTGAAATGTAGAAGTGAATTTACAGATTTACATTTTGCTTTCTTGTGGAAAAGTACTTTTTGCAAGTGCTGTTTCATTGATGTGAAACCATGTTTAAATATTTCTCCAAAAAGCATGTATTTTAATGTTTGTAGTTTCATTTTAACATTTATGTTATTCTTTTCAAAATTGAAATGTGGAAGTGAATTTATGCATCCTCATTTTGATTTCTTTTAGAAAAGTACTTTTTACAAGTGCTGTTTCATAGATGTAAAATCATGTTTAAACATTTCTCAAAAAAGCATGTATTTTAATGTTTGTAGTTTCATTTTAACATTTATGTTATTCTTTTCAAAATTGAAATGTAGAAGTGAATTTACAGATCGACATTTTGTTTTCTTGTAAAAAAGTACTTTTTACAAGTGCTGTTTCATAGATGTGAAATCATGTTTAAACATTTCTCAAAAAAGCATATATTTTATTGTTTGTAGTTTCATTTTAACATTAATGTTATTCTTTTCAAAATTGAATATGTAGAAGTGAATTTATGCATCCTCATTTTGCTTTCTTTTAGAAAAGTACTTTTTACAAGTGCTGTTTCATAGATGTGAAATCATGTTTAAACATTTCTCAAAAAAGCATGTATTTTAATGTTTGTAGTTTCATTTTAACATTTATGTAGTTGTTTTCAAAATTGAAATGTAGAAGTGAATTTACAGATTTACATTTTGCTTTCTTGTGGAAAAGTACTTTTTACGTGCTGTTTCATAGATGTGAAACCATGTTTAAACATTTCTCAAAAAAGCATGTATTTTAATGTTTGTAGTTTCATTTTAACATTTATGTTGTTCTTTTCAAAATTGAAATGTAGAAGTGAATTTACAGATCTACATTTTGTTTTCTTGTAGAAAAGTGCTTTTTACATGTGCTGTTTCATTGATGTGAAATCATGTTTAAATATTTCACAAAAAAGCATGTATTTTATTGTTTGTAGTTTCATTTTAACATTTATGTTATTATTTTCAAATTTGAAATGTAGAAGTGAATTTACAGATTTACATTTTGCTTTCTTGTGGAAAAGTACTTTTTACGTGCTGTTTCATAGATGTGAAACCATGTTTAAACATTTCTCAAAAAAGCATGTATTTTAATGTTTGTAGTTTCATTTTAACATTTATGTTGTTCTTTTCAAAATTGAAATGTAGAAGTGAATTTACAGATCTACATTTTGTTTTCTTGTAGAAAAGTGCTTTTTACATGTGCTGTTTCATTGATGTGAAATCATGTTTAAATATTTCACAAAAAAGCATGTATTTTATTGTTTGTAGTTTCATTTTAACATTTATGTTATTATTTTCAAATATGAAATGTAGAAGTGAATTTACAGATTTACATTTTGCTTTCTTGTGGAAAAGTACTTTTTACAAGTGCTGTTTCATAGATGTGAAAACATGTTTAAACATTTCTCAAAAAAGCATGTATTTTAATGTTTGTAGTTTCATTTTAACATTTATGTTGTTCTTTTCAAAATTGAAATGTAGAAGTGAATTTACAGATCTACATTTTGTTTTCTTGTAGAAAAGTGCTTTTTACCTGTGCTGTTTCATTGATGTGAAATCATGTTTAAACATTACTCAAAAAAGCATGTATTTTAATGTTTGTAGTTTCATTTTAACATTTAAGTTCTTTTCAAACTTGAAATGTAGAAGTGAATTTACAGATCAACATTTTGTTTTCTTGTAGAAAAGTGCTTTTTACCTGTGCTGTTTCATTGATGTGAAATCATGTTTAAACATTACTCAAAAAAGCATGTATTTTAATATTTGTAGTTTCATTTTAACATTTATGTTGTTCTTTTCAAAATTGAAATGTAGAAGTGAATTTACAGATCAACATTTTGTTTTCTTGTAGAAAAGTGCTTTTTACCTGTACTTTTTCATTGATGTGAAATCAGGTTTAAACATTACTCAAAAAAGCATGTATTTTAATGTTTGTAGTTTCATTTTAACATTTATGTTGTTCTTTTCAAAATTGAAATGTAGAAGTGAATTTACAGATCAACATTTTGTTTTCTTGTAGAAAAGTGCTTTTTACCTGTGCTGTTTCTTTGATGTGAAATCATGTTTAAACATTACTCAAAAAAGCATGTATTTTAATATTTGTAGTTTCATTTTAACATTTATGTTATTATTTTCAAATTTGAAATGTAGAAGTGAATTTACAGATTTACATTTTGCTTTCTTGTGGAAAAGTACTTTTTACAAGTGCTGTTTCATAGATGTGAAAACATGTTTAAACATTTCTCAAAAAAGCATGTATTTTAATGTTTGTAGTTTCATTTTAACATTTATGTTGTTCTTTTCAAAATTGAAATGTAGAAGTGAATTTACTTATCTACATTTTGTTTTCTTGTAGAAAAGTGCTTTTTACCTGTGCTGTTTCATTGATGTCAAATCATGTTTAAACATTACTCAAAAAAGCATGTATTTTATGTTTGTAGTTTCATTTTAACATTTATGTTATTCTTTTCAAATTTGAAATGTAGAAGTGAATTGACAGATTTACATTTTGCTTTCTTGTGGAAAAGTACTTTTTACAAGTGCTGTTTCATAGATGTGAAACCATGTTTAAACATTTCTCAAAAAAGCATGTATTTTAATGTTTGTAGTTTCATTTTAACATTTATGTTGTTCTTTTCAAAATTGAAAAGTAGAAGTGAATTTACAGATCAACATTTTGTTTTCTTGTAGAAAAGTGCTTTTTACATGTGCTGTTTCATTGATGTGAAATCATGTTTAAACATTACTCAAAAAAGCATGTATTTTAATGTTTGTAGTTTCATTTTAACATTTAAGTTCTTTTCAAACTTGAAATGTAGAAGTGAATTTACAGATCAACATTTTGTTTTCTTGTAGAAAAGTGCTTTTTACCTGTGCTGTTTCATTGATGTGAAATCATGTTTAAACATTACTCAAAAAAGCATGTATTTTAATATTTGTAGTTTCATTTTAACATTTATGTTGTTCTTTTCAAAATTGAAATGTAGAAGTGAATTTACAGATCAACATTTTGTTTTCTTGTAGAAAAGTGCTTTTTACCTGTGCTGTTTCTTTGATGTGAAATCATGTTTAAACATTTCACAAAAAAGCATGTATTTTATTGTTTGTAGTTTCATTTTAACATTTATGTTATTATTTTCAAATTTGAAATGTAGAAGTGAATTTACAGATTTACATTTTGCTTTCTTGTGGAAAAGTACTTTTTACAAGTGCTGTTTCATAGATGTGAAACCATGTTTAAACATTTCTCAAAAAAGCATGTATTTTAATGTTTGTAGTTTCATTTTAACATTTATGTTATTCTTTTCAAAATTGAAATGTAGAAGTGAATTTACAGATCTACATTTTGCTTTCTTTTAGAAAAGTGCTTTTTACAAGTGCTGTTTCATAGATGTGAAATCATGTTTAAACATTTCACAAAAAAGCATGTATTTTATTGTTTGTAGTTTCATTTAAACATTTATGTTATTCTTTTCAAATTTGAAATGTAGAAGTGAATTTACAGATTTACATTTTGCTTTCTTGTGGAAAAGTACTTTTTACGTGCTGTTTCATAGATGTGAAACCATGTTTAAACATTTCTCAAAAAAGCATGTATTTTAATGTTTGTAGTTTCATTTTAACATTTATGTTGTTCTTTTCAAAATTGAAAAGTAGAAGTGAATTTACAGATCAACATTTTGTTTTCTTGTAGAAAAGTGCTTTTTACATGTGCTGTTTCATTGATGTGAAATCATGTTTAAACATTACTCCAAAAAGCATGTATTTTAATGTTTGTAGTTTCATTTTAACATTTAAGTTCTTTTCAAACTTGAAATGTAGAAGTGAATTTACAGATCAACATTTTGTTTTCTTGTAGAAAAGTGCTTTTTACCTGTGCTGTTTCATTGATGTGAAATCATGTTTAAACATTACTCAAAAAAGCATGTATTTTAATATTTGTAGTTTCATTTTAACATTTATGTTGTTCTTTTCAAAATTGAAATGTAGAAGTGAATTTACAGATCAACATTTTGTTTTCTTGTAGAAAAGTGCTTTTTACCTGTGCTCTTTCTTTGATGTGAAATCATGTTTAAACATTTCACAAAAAAGCATGTATTTTATTGTTTGTAGTTTCATTTTAACATTTATGTTATTATTTTCAAATTTGAAATGTAGAAGTGAATTTACAGATTTACATTTTGCTTTCTTGTGGAAAAGTACTTTTTACGTGCTGTTTCATAGATGTGAAACCATGTTTAAACATTTCTCAAAAAAGCATGTATTTTAATGTTTGTAGTTTCATTTTAACATTTATGTTGTTCTTTTCAAAATTGAAATGTAGAAGTGAATTTACAGATCTACATTTTGTTTTCTTGTAGAAAAGTGCTTTTTACATGTGCTGTTTCATTGATGTGAAATCATGTTTAAATATTTCACAAAAAAAGCATGTATTTTATTGTTTGTAGTTTCATTTTAACATTTATGTTATTATTTTCAAATTTGAAATGTAGAAGTGAATTTACAGATTTACATTTTGCTTTCTTGTGGAAAAGTACTTTTTACGTGCTGTTTCATAGATGTGAAACCATGTTTAAACATTTCTCAAAAAAGCATGTATTTTATTGTTTGTAGTTTCATTTTAACATTTATGTTATTATTTTCAAATTTGAAATGTAGAAGTGAATTTACAGATTTACATTTTGCTTTCTTGTGGAAAAGTACTTTTTACAAGTGCTGTTTCATAGATGTGAAAACATGTTTAAACATTTCTCAAAAAAGCATGTATTTTAATGTTTGTAGTTTCATTTTAACATTTATGTTGTTCTTTTCAAAATTGAAATGTAGAAGTGAATTTACAGATCTACATTTTGCTTTCTTTTAGAAAAGTGCTTTTTACAAGTGCTGTTTCATAGATGTGAAATCATGTTTAAACATTTCACAAAAAAGCATGTATTTTATTGTTTGTAGTTTCATTTAAACATTTATGTTATTCTTTTCAAATTTGAAATGTAGAAGTGAATTTACAGATTTACATTTTGCTTTCTTGTGGAAAAGTACTTTTTACAAGTGCTGTTTCATAGATGTGAAACCATGTTTAAACATTTCTCAAAAAAGCATGTATTTTAATGTTTGTAGTTTCATTTTAACATTTATGTTATTCCTTTCAAAATTGAAATGTAGAAGTGAATTTACAGATCTACATTTTTTTTTCTTGTAGAAAAGTACTTTTTACGTGCTGTTTCATTGATGTGAAACCATGTTTAAATATTTCTCCAAAAAGCATGTATTTTAATGTTTGTAGTTTCATTTTAACATTTATGTTATTCATTTCAAAATTGAAATGTGGAAGTGAATTTATGCATCCTCATTTTGATTTCTTTTAGAAAAGTACTTTTTACAAGTGCTGTTTCATAGATGTGAAATCATGTTTAAACATTTCTCAAAAAAGCATGTATTTTAATGTTTGTAGTTTCATTTTAACATTTATGTTATTCTTTTCAAATTTGAAATGTAGAAGTGAATTTACAGATTTACATTTTGCTTTCTTGTGGAAAAGTACTTTTTACAAGTGTTGTTTCATAGATGTGAAACCATGTTTAAACATTTCTCAAAAAAGCATGTATTTTAATGTTTGTAGTTTCATTTTAACATTTATGTTATTCTTTTCAAATTTGAAATGTAGAAGTGAATTTACAGATTTACATTTTGTTTTCTTGTAGAAAAGTGCTTTTTACCTGTGCTGTTTCATTGATGTGAAATCATGTTTAAACATTACTCAAAAAAGCATGTATTTTAATATTTGTAGTTTCATTTTAACATTTATGTAGTTGTTTTCAAAATTGAAATGTAGAAGTGAATTTACAGATCTACATTTTGTTTTCTTGTAGAAAAGTGCTTTTTACATGTGCTGTTTCATTGATGTGAAATCATGTTTAAATATTTCACAAAAAAGCATGTATTTTATTGTTTGTAGTTTCATTTTAACATTTATGTTATTATTTTCAAATTTGAAATGTAGAAGTGAATTTACAGATTTACATTTTGCTTTCTTGTGGAAAAGTACTTTTTGCAAGTGCTGTTTCATTGATGTGAAACCATGTTTAAATATTTCTCCAAAAAGCATGTATTTTAATGTTTGTAGTTTCATTTTAACATTTATGTTATTCTTTTCAAAATTGAAATGTGGAAGTGAATTTATGCATCCTCATTTTGATTTCTTTTAGAAAAGTACTTTTTACAAGTGCTGTTTCATAGATGTAAAATCATGTTTAAACATTTCTGAAAAAAGCATGTATTTTAATGTTTGTAGTTTCATTTTAACATTTATGTTATTCTTTTCAAAATTGAAATGTAGAAGTGAATTTACAGATCGACATTTTGTTTTCTTGTAAAAAAGTACTTTTTACAAGTGCTGTTTCATAGATGTGAAATCATGTTTAAACATTTCTCAAAAAAGCATATATTTTATTGTTTGTAGTTTCATTTTAACATTAATGTTATTCTTTTCAAAATTGAATATGTAGAAGTGAATTTATGCATCCTCATTTTGCTTTCTTTTAGAAAAGTACTTTTTACAAGTGCTGTTTCATAGATGTGAAATCATGTTTAAACATTTCTCAAAAAAGCATGTATTTTAATGTTTGTAGTTTCATTTTAACATTTATGTAGTTGTTTTCAAAATTGAAATGTAGAAGTGAATTTACAGATTTACATTTTGCTTTCTTGTGGAAAAGTACTTTTTACGTGCTGTTTCATAGATGTGAAACCATGTTTAAACATTTCTCAAAAAAGCATGTATTTTAATGTTTGTAGTTTCATTTTAACATTTATGTTGTTCTTTTCAAAATTGAAATGTAGAAGTGAATTTACAGATCTACATTTTGTTTTCTTGTAGAAAAGTGCTTTTTACATGTGCTGTTTCATTGATGTGAAATCATGTTTAAATATTTCACAAAAAAGCATGTATTTTATTGTTTGTAGTTTCATTTTAACATTTATGTTATTATTTTCAAATTTGAAATGTAGAAGTGAATTTACAGATTTACATTTTGCTTTCTTGTGGAAAAGTACTTTTTACGTGCTGTTTCATAGATGTGAAACCATGTTTAAACATTTCTCAAAAAAGCATGTATTTTAATGTTTGTAGTTTCATTTTAACATTTATGTTGTTCTTTTCAAAATTGAAATGTAGAAGTGAATTTACAGATCTACATTTTGTTTTCTTGTAGAAAAGTGCTTTTTACATGTGCTGTTTCATTGATGTGAAATCATGTTTAAATATTTCACAAAAAAGCATGTATTTTATTGTTTGTAGTTTCATTTTAACATTTATGTTATTATTTTCAAATTTGAAATGTAGAAGTGAATTTACAGATTTACATTTTGCTTTCTTGTGGAAAAGTACTTTTTACAAGTGCTGTTTCATAGATGTGAAAACATGTTTAAACATTTCTCAAAAAAGCATGTATTTTAATGTTTGTAGTTTCATTTTAACATTTATGTTGTTCTTTTCAAAATTGAAATGTAGAAGTGAATTTACAGATCTACATTTTGTTTTCTTGTAGAAAAGTGCTTTTTACCTGTGCTGTTTCATTGATGTGAAATCATGTTTAAATATTTCACAAAAAAGCATGTATTTTATTGTTTGTAGTTTCATTTTAACATTTATGTTATTATTTTCAAATTTGAAATGTAGAAGTGAATTTACAGATTTACATTTTGCTTTCTTGTGGAAAAGTACTTTTTGCAAGTGCTGTTTCATTGATGTGAAACCATGTTTAAATATTTCTCCAAAAAGCATGTATTTTAATGTTTGTAGTTTCATTTTAACATTTATGTTATTCTTTTCAAAATTGAAATGTGGAAGTGAATTTATGCATCCTCATTTTGATTTCTTTTAGAAAAGTACTTTTTACAAGTGCTGTTTCATAGATGTAAAATCATGTTTAAACATTTCTCAAAAAAGCATGTATTTTAATGTTTGTAGTTTCATTTTAACATTTATGTTATTATTTTCAAATTTGAAATGTAGAAGTGAATTTACAGATTTACATTTTGCTTTCTTGTGGAAAAGTACTTTTTGCAAGTGCTGTTTCATTGATGTGAAACCATGTTTAAATATTTCTCCAAAAAGCATGTATTTTAATGTTTGTAGTTTCATTTTAACATTTATGTTATTCTTTTCAAAATTGAAATGTGGAAGTGAATTTATGCATCCTCATTTTGATTTCTTTTAGAAAAGTACTTTTTACAAGTGCTGTTTCATAGATGTAAAATCATGTTTAAACATTTCTCAAAAAAGCATGTATTTTAATGTTTGTAGTTTCATTTTAACATTTATGTTATTCTTTTCAAAATTGAAATGTAGAAGTGAATTTACAGATCGACATTTTGTTTTCTTGTAAAAAAGTACTTTTTACAAGTGCTGTTTCATAGATGTGAAATCATGTTTAAACATTTCTCAAAAAAGCATATATTTTATTGTTTGTAGTTTCATTTTAACATTAATGTTATTCTTTTCAAAATTGAATATGTAGAAGTGAATTTATGCATCCTCATTTTGCTTTCTTTTAGAAAAGTACTTTTTACAAGTGCTGTTTCATAGATGTGAAATCATGTTTAAACATTTCTCAAAAAAGCATGTATTTTAATGTTTGTAGTTTCATTTTAACATTTATGTAGTTGTTTTCAAAATTGAAATGTAGAAGTGAATTTACAGATCTACATTTTGCTTTCTTGTGGAAAAGTACTTTTTACGTGCTGTTTCATAGATGTGAAACCATGTTTAAACATTTCTCAAAAAAGCATGTATTTTAATGTTTGTAGTTTCATTTTAACATTTATGTTGTTCTTTTCAAAATTGAAATGTAGAAGTGAATTTACAGATCTACATTTTGTTTTCTTGTAGAAAAGTGCTTTTTACATGTGCTGTTTCATTGATGTGAAATCATGTTTAAATATTTCACAAAAAAGCATGTATTTTATTGTTTGTAGTTTCATTTTAACATTTATGTTATTATTTTCAAATTTGAAATGTAGAAGTGAATTTACAGATTTACATTTTGCTTTCTTGTGGAAAAGTACTTTTTACGTGCTGTTTCATAGATGTGAAACCATGTTTAAACATTTCTCAAAAAAGCATGTATTTTAATGTTTGTAGTTTCATTTTAACATTTATGTTGTTCTTTTCAAAATTGAAATGTAGAAGTGAATTTACAGATCTACATTTTGTTTTCTTGTAGAAAAGTGCTTTTTACATGTGCTGTTTCATTGATGTGAAATCATGTTTAAATATTTCACAAAAAAGCATGTATTTTATTGTTTGTAGTTTCATTTTAACATTTATGTTATTATTTTCAAATTTGAAATGTAGAAGTGAATTTACAGATTTACATTTTGCTTTCTTGTGGAAAAGTACTTTTTACAAGTGCTGTTTCATAGATGTGAAAACATGTTTAAACATTTCTCAAAAAAGCATGTATTTTAATGTTTGTAGTTTCATTTTAACATTTATGTTGTTCTTTTCAAAATTGAAATGTAGAAGTGAATTTACAGATCTACATTTTGTTTTCTTGTAGAAAAGTGCTTTTTACCTGTGCTGTTTCATTGATGTCAAATCATGTTTAAACATTACTCAAAAAAGCATGTATTTTATGTTTGTAGTTTCATTTTAACATTTATGTTATTCTTTTCAAATTTGAAATGTAGAAGTGAATTTACAGATTTACATTTTGCTTTCTTGTGGAAAAGTACTTTTTACAAGTGCTGTTTCATAGATGTGAAACCATGTTTAAACATTTCTCAAAAAAGCATGTATTTTAATGTTTGTAGTTTCATTTTAACATTTATGTTGTTCTTTTCAAAATTGAAAAGTAGAAGTGAATTTACAGATCAACATTTTGTTTTCTTGTAGAAAAGTACTTTTTACGTGCTGTTTCATTGATGTGAAACCATGTTTAAATATTTCTCCAAAAAGCATGTATTTTAATGTTTGTAGTTTCATTTTAACATTTATGTTATTCTTTTCAAAATTGAAATGTGGAAGTGAATTTATGCATCCTCATTTTGATTTCTTTTAGAAAAGTACTTTTTACAAGTGCTGTTTCATAGATGTGAAATCATGTTTAAACATTTCTCAAAAAAGCATGTATTTTAATGTTTGTAGTTTCATTTTAACATTTATGTTATTCTTTACAAATTTGAAATGTAGAAGTGAATTTACAGATTTACATTTTGCTTTCTTGTGGAAAAGTACTTTTTACAAGTGTTGTTTCATAGATGTGAAACCATGTTTAAACATTTCTCAAAAAAGCATGTATTTTAATGTTTGTAGTTTCATTTTAACATTTATGTTATTCTTTTCAAAATTGAAATGTAGAAGTGAATTTATGCATCCTCATTTTGCTTTCTTTTAGAAAAGTACTTTTTACAAGTGCTGTTTCATAGATGTGAAATCATGTTTAAACATTTCTCAAAAAAGCATGTATTTTAATGTTTGTAGTTTCATTTTAACATTTATGTTATTCTTTTCAAATTTGAAATGTAGAAGTGAATTTACAGATTTACATTTTGCTTTCTTGTGGAAAAGTACTTTTTACGTGCTGTTTCATAGATGTGAAACCATGTTTAAACATTTCTCAAAAAAGCATGTATTTTAATGTTTGTAGTTTCATTTTAACATTTATGTTGTTCTTTTCAAAATTGAAATGTAGAAGTGAATTTACAGATCTACATTTTGTTTTCTTGTAGAAAAGTGCTTTTTACATGTGCTGTTTCATTGATGTGAAATCATGTTTAAATATTTCACAAAAAAGCATGTATTTTATTGTTTGTAGTTTCATTTTAACATTTATGTTATTATTTTCAAATTTGAAATGTAGAAGTGAATTTACAGATTTACATTTTGCTTTCTTGTGGAAAAGTACTTTTTACGTGCTGTTTCATAGATGTGAAACCATGTTTAAACATTTCTCAAAAAAGCATGTATTTTATTGTTTGTAGTTTCATTTTAACATTTATGTTATTATTTTCAAATTTGAAATGTAGAAGTGAATTTACAGATTTACATTTTGCTTTCTTGTGGAAAAGTACTTTTTACAAGTGCTGTTTCATAGATGTGAAAACATGTTTAAACATTTCTCAAAAAAGCATGTATTTTAATGTTTGTAGTTTCATTTTAACATTTATGTTGTTCTTTTCAAAATTGAAATGTAGAAGTGAATTTACAGATCTACATTTTGTTTTCTTGTAGAAAAGTGCTTTTTACCTGTGCTGTTTCATTGATGTGAAATCATGTTTAAACATTACTCAAAAAAGCATGTATTTTAATGTTTGTAGTTTCATTTTAACATTTAAGTTCTTTTCAAACTTGAAATGTAGAAGTGAATTTACAGATCAACATTTTGTTTTCTTGTAGAAAAGTGCTTTTTACCTGTGCTGTTTCATTGATGTGAAATCATGTTTAAACATTACTCAAAAAAGCATGTATTTTAATATTTGTAGTTTCATTTTAACATTTATGTTGTTCTTTTCAAAATTGAAATGTAGAAGTGAATTTACAGATCAACATTTTGTTTTCTTGTAGAAAAGTGCTTTTTACCTGTACTGTTTCATTGATGTGAAATCAGGTTTAAACATTACTCAAAAAAGCATGTATTTTAATGTTTGTAGTTTCATTTTAACATTTATGTTGTTCTTTTCAAAATTGAAATGTAGAAGTGAATTTACAGATCAACATTTTGTTTTCTTGTAGAAAAGTGCTTTTTACCTGTGCTGTTTCTTTGATGTGAAATCATGTTTAAACATTACTCAAAAAAGCATGTATTTTAATATTTGTAGTTTCATTTTAACATTTATGTAGTTGTTTTCAAAATTGAAATGTAGAAGTGAATTTACAGATCTACATTTTGTTTTCTTGTAGAAAAGTGCTTTTTACCTGTGCTGTTTCATAGATGTGAAACCATGTTTAAACATTTCTCAAAAAAGCATGTATTTTAATGTTTGTAGTTTCATTTTAACATTTATGTTGTTCTTTTCAAAATTGAAATGTAGAAGTGAATTTACAGATCAACATTTTGTTTTCTTGTAGAAAAGTGCTTTTTACCTGTGCTGTTTCATTGATGTGAAATCAGGTTTAAACATTACTCAAAAAAGCATGTATTTTAATGTTTGTAGTTTCATTTTAACATTTATGTTGTTCTTTTCAAAATTGAAATGTAGAAGTGAATTTACAGATCAACATTTTGTTTTCTTGTAGAAAAGTGCTTTTTACCTGTGCTGTTTCATTGATGTGAAATCATGTTTAAACATTACTCAAAAAAGCATGTATTTTAATATTTGTAGTTTCATTTTAACATTTATGTCGTTGTTTTCAAAATTGAAATGTAGAAGTGAATTTACAGATCTACATTTTGTTTTCTTGTAGAAAAGTGCTTTTTACATGTGCTGTTTCATTGATGTGAAATCATGTTTAAATATTTCACAAAAAAACATGTATTTTATTGTTTGTAGTTTCATTTTAACATTTATGTTATTATTTTCAAATTTGAAATGTAGAAGTGAATTTACAGATTTACATTTTGCTTTCTTGTGGAAAAGTACTTTTTACAAGTGCTGTTTCATAGATGTGAAACCATGTTTAAACATTTCTCAAAAAAGCATGTATTTTAATGTTTGTAGTTTCATTTTAACATTTATGTTATTCTTTTCAAAATTGAAATGTAGAAGTGAATTTACAGATCTACATTTTGCTTTCTTTTAGAAAAGTGCTTTTTACAAGTGCTGTTTCATAGATGTGAAATCATGTTTAAACATTTCACAAAAAAGCATGTATTTTATTGTTTGTAGTTTCATTTAAACATTTATGTTATTCTTTTCAAATTTGAAATGTAGAAGTGAATTTACAGATTTACATTTTGCTTTCTTGTGGAAAAGTACTTTTTACAAGTGCTGTTTCATAGATGTGAAACCATGTTTAAACATTTCTCAAAAAAGCATGTATTTTAATGTTTGTAGTTTCATTTTAACATTTATGTTATTCCTTTCAAAATTGAAATGTAGAAGTGAATTTACGGATCTACATTTTTTTTTCTTGTAGAAAAGTACTTTTTACGTGCTGTTTCATTGATGTGAAACCATGTTTAAATATTTCTCCAAAAAGCATGTATTTTAATGTTTGTAGTTTCATTTTAACATTTATGTTATTCTTTTCAAAATTGAAATGTGGAAGTGAATTTATGCATCCTCATTTTGATTTCTTTTAGAAAAGTACTTTTTACAAGTGCTGTTTCATAGATGTGAAATCATGTTTAAACATTTCTCAAAAAAGCATGTATTTTAATGTTTGTAGTTTCATTTTAACATTTATGTTATTCTTTTCAAATTTGAAATGTAGAAGTGAATTTACAGATTTACATTTTGCTTTCTTGTGGAAAAGTACTTTTTACAAGTGTTGTTTCATAGATGTGAAACCATGTTTAAACATTTCTCAAAAAAGCATGTATTTTAATGTTTGTAGTTTCATTTTAACATTTATGTTATTCTTTTCAAAATTGAAATGTAGAAGTGAATTTACAGATCGACATTTTGTTTTCTTGTAAAAAAGTACTTTTTACAAGTGCTGTTTCATAGATGTGAAATCATGTTTAAACATTTCTCAAAAAAGCATGTATTTTATTGTTTGTAGTTTCATTTTAACATTAATGTTATTCTTTTCAAAATTGAATATGTAGAAGTGAATTTATGCATCCTCATTTTGCTTTCTTTTAGAAAAGTACTTTTTACAAGTGCTGTTTCATAGATGTGAAATCATGTTTAAACATTTCTCAAAAAAGCATGTATTTTAATGTTTGTAGTTTCATTTTAACATTTATGTTGTTCTTTTCAAAATTGAAATGTAGAAGTGAATTTACAGATCTACATTTTGTTTTCTTGTAGAAAAGTGCTTTTTACCTGTGCTGTTTCATTGATGTGAAATCATGTTTAAACATTACTCAAAAAAGCATGTATTTTAATGTTTGTAGTTTCATTTTAACATTTAAGTTCTTTTCAAACTTGAAATGTAGAAGTGAATTTACAGATCAACATTTTGTTTTCTTGTAGAAAAGTGCTTTTTACCTGTGCTGTTTCATTGATGTGAAATCATGTTTAAACATTACTCAAAAAAGCATGTATTTTAATATTTGTAGTTTCATTTTAACATTTATGTTGTTCTTTTCAAAATTGAAATGTAGAAGTGAATTTACAGATCAACATTTTGTTTTCTTGTAGAAAAGTGCTTTTTACCTGTACTGTTTCATTGATGTGAAATCAGGTTTAAACATTACTCAAAAAAGCATGTATTTTAATGTTTGTAGTTTCATTTTAACATTTATGTTGTTCTTTTCAAAATTGAAATGTAGAAGTGAATTTACAGATCTACATTTTGTTTTCTTGTAGAAAAGTGCTTTTTACATGTGCTGTTTCATTGATGTGAAATCATGTTTAAACATTTCTCAAAAAAG
Organism: Narcine bancroftii; assembly: GCF_036971445.1. Taxonomy (NCBI): domain Eukaryota; kingdom Metazoa; phylum Chordata; class Chondrichthyes; order Torpediniformes; family Narcinidae; genus Narcine; species Narcine bancroftii. Next base: position 1,642,011 of record NW_027211800.1, on the reverse strand, counting down.
CATGTATTTTATTGTTTGTAGTTTCATTTTAACATTTATGTTATTCTTTTCAAATTTGAAATGTAGAAGTGAATTTACAGATTTACATTTTTCTTTCTTGTGGAAAAGTACTTTTTACAAGTGTTGTTTCATAGATGTGAAACCATGTTTAAACATTTCTCAAAAAAGCATGTATTTTAATGTTTGTAGTTTCATTTTAACATTTATGTTATTCTTTTCAAAATTGAAATGTAGAAGTGAATTTACAGATCGACATTTTGTTTTCTTGTAAAAAAGTACTTTTTACAAGTGCTGTTTCATAGATGTGAAATCATGTTTAAACATTTCTCAAAAAAGCATGTATTTTAATGTTTGTAGTTTCATTTTAACATTTATGTTATTCTTTTCAAAATTGAAATGTAGAAGTGAATTTACAGATCGACATTTTGTTTTCTTGTAAAAAAGTACTTTTTACAAGTGCTGTTTCATAGATGTGAAATCATGTTTAAACATTTCTCAAAAAAGCATATATTTTATTGTTTGTAGTTTCATTTTAACATTAATGTTATTCTTTTCAAAATTGAATATGTAGAAGTGAATTTATGCATCCTCATTTTGCTTTCTTTTAGAAAAGTACTTTTTACAAGTGCTGTTTCATAGATGTGAAATCATGTTTAAACATTTCTCAAAAAAGCATGTATTTTAATGTTTGTAGTTTCATTTTAACATTTATGTAGTTGTTTTCAAAATTGAAATGTAGAAGTGAATTTACAGATTTACATTTTGCTTTCTTGTGGAAAAGTACTTTTTACGTGCTGTTTCATAGATGTGAAACCATGTTTAAACATTTCTCAAAAAAGCATGTATTTTAATGTTTGTAGTTTCATTTTAACATTTATGTTGTTCTTTTCAAAATTGAAATGTAGAAGTGAATTTACAGATCTACATTTTGTTTTCTTGTAGAAAAGTGCTTTTTACATGTGCTGTTTCATTGATGTGAAATCATGTTTAAATATTTCACAAAAAAGCATGTATTTTATTGTTTGTAGTTTCATTTTAACATTTATGTTATTATTTTCAAATTTGAAATGTAGAAGTGAATTTACAGATTTACATTTTGCTTTCTTGTGGAAAAGTGCTTTTTACCTGTGCTGTTTCATTGATGTGAAATCATGTTTAAACATTACTCAAAAAAGCATGTATTTTAATGTTTGTAGTTTCATTTTAACATTTAAGTTCTTTTCAAACTAAAATGTAGAAGTGAATTTACAGATCAACATTTTGTTTTCTTGTAGAAAAGTGCTTTTTACCTGTGCTGTTTCATTGATGTGAAATCATGTTTAAACATTACTCAAAAAAGCATGTATTTTAATATTTGTAGTTTCATTTTAACATTTATGTTGTTCTTTTCAAAATTGAAATGTAGAAGTGAATTTACAGATCAACATTTTGTTTTCTTGTAGAAAAGTGCTTTTTACCTGTACTGTTTCATTGATGTGAAATCAGGTTTAAACATTACTCAAAAAAGCATGTATTTTAATGTTTGTAGTTTCATTTTAACATTTATGTTGTTCTTTTCAAAATTGAAATGTAGAAGTGAATTTACAGATCTACATTTTGTTTTCTTGTAGAAAAGTGCTTTTTACATGTGCTGTTTCATTGATGTGAAATCATGTTTAAACATTTCTCAAAAAAGCATGTATTTTATTGTTTGTAGTTTCATTTTAACATTTATGTTATTCTTTTCAAATTTGAAATGTAGAAGTGAATTTACAGATTTACATTTTTCTTTCTTGTGGAAAAGTACTTTTTACAAGTGTTGTTTCATAGATGTGAAACCATGTTTAAACATTTCTCAAAAAAGCATGTATTTTAATGTTTGTAGTTTCATTTTAACATTTATGTTATTCTTTTCAAAATTGAAATGTAGAAGTGAATTTACAGATCGACATTTTGTTTTCTTGTAAAAAAGTACTTTTTACAAGTGCTGTTTCATAGATGTGAAATCATGTTTAAACATTTCTCAAAAAAGCATGTATTTTAATGTTTGTAGTTTCATTTTAACATTTATGTTATTCTTTTCAAAATTGAAATGTAGAAGTGAATTTACAGATCGACATTTTGTTTTCTTGTAAAAAAGTACTTTTTACAAGTGCTGTTTCATAGATGTGAAATCATGTTTAAACATTTCTCAAAAAAGCATATATTTTATTGTTTGTAGTTTCATTTTAACATTAATGTTATTCTTTTCAAAATTGAATATGTAGAAGTGAATTTATGCATCCTCATTTTGCTTTCTTTTAGAAAAGTACTTTTTACAAGTGCTGTTTCATAGATGTGAAATCATGTTTAAACATTTCTCAAAAAAGCATGTATTTTAATGTTTGTAGTTTCATTTTAACATTTATGTAGTTGTTTTCAAAATTGAAATGTAGAAGTGAATTTACAGATTTACATTTTGCTTTCTTGTGGAAAAGTACTTTTTACGTGCTGTTTCATAGATGTGAAACCATGTTTAAACATTTCTCAAAAAAGCATGTATTTTAATGTTTGTAGTTTCATTTTAACATTTATGTTGTTCTTTTCAAAATTGAAATGTAGAAGTGAATTTACAGATCTACATTTTGTTTTCTTGTAGAAAAGTGCTTTTTACATGTGCTGTTTCATTGATGTGAAATCATGTTTAAATATTTCACAAAAAAGCATGTATTTTATTGTTTGTAGTTTCATTTTAACATTTATGTTATTATTTTCAAATTTGAAATGTAGAAGTGAATTTACAGATTTACATTTTGCTTTCTTGTGGAAAAGTGCTTTTTACCTGTGCTGTTTCATTGATGTGAAATCATGTTTAAACATTACTCAAAAAAGCATGTATTTTAATGTTTGTAGTTTCATTTTAACATTTAAGTTCTTTTCAAACTAAAATGTAGAAGTGAATTTACAGATCAACATTTTGTTTTCTTGTAGAAAAGTGCTTTTTACCTGTGCTGTTTCATTGATGTGAAATCATGTTTAAACATTACTCAAAAAAGCATGTATTTTAATATTTGTAGTTTCATTTTAACATTTATGTTGTTCTTTTCAAAATTGAAATGTAGAAGTGAATTTACAGATCAACATTTTGTTTTCTTGTAGAAAAGTGCTTTTTACCTGTACTGTTTCATTGATGTGAAATCAGGTTTAAACATTACTCAAAAAAGCATGTATTTTAATGTTTGTAGTTTCATTTTAACATTTATGTTGTTCTTTTCAAAATTGAAATGTAGAAGTGAATTTACAGATCTACATTTTGTTTTCTTGTAGAAAAGTGCTTTTTACATGTGCTGTTTCATTGATGTGAAATCATGTTTAAACATTTCTCAAAAAAGCATGTATTTTATTGTTTGTAGTTTCATTTTAACATTTATGTTATTCTTTTCAAATTTGAAATGTAGAAGTGAATTTACAGATTTACATTTTTCTTTCTTGTGGAAAAGTACTTTTTACAAGTGTTGTTTCATAGATGTGAAACCATGTTTAAACATTTCTCAAAAAAGCATGTATTTTAATGTTTGTAGTTTCATTTTAACATTTATGTTATTCTTTTCAAAATTGAAATGTAGAAGTGAATTTACAGATCGACATTTTGTTTTCTTGTAAAAAAGTACTTTTTACAAGTGCTGTTTCATAGATGTGAAATCATGTTTAAACATTTCTCAAAAAAGCATGTATTTTAATGTTTGTAGTTTCATTTTAACATTTATGTTATTCTTTTCAAAATTGAAATGTAGAAGTGAATTTACAGATCGACATTTTGTTTTCTTGTAAAAAAGTACTTTTTACAAGTGCTGTTTCATAGATGTGAAATCATGTTTAAACATTTCTCAAAAAAGCATATATTTTATTGTTTGTAGTTTCATTTTAACATTAATGTTATTCTTTTCAAAATTGAATATGTAGAAGTGAATTTATGCATCCTCATTTTGCTTTCTTTTAGAAAAGTACTTTTTACAAGTGCTGTTTCATAGATGTGAAATCATGTTTAAACATTTCTCAAAAAAGCATGTATTTTAATGTTTGTAGTTTCATTTTAACATTTATGTAGTTGTTTTCAAAATTGAAATGTAGAAGTGAATTTACAGATTTACATTTTGCTTTCTTGTGGAAAAGTACTTTTTACGTGCTGTTTCATAGATGTGAAACCATGTTTAAACATTTCTCAAAAAAGCATGTATTTTAATGTTTGTAGTTTCATTTTAACATTTATGTTGTTCTTTTCAAAATTGAAATGTAGAAGTGAATTTACAGATCTACATTTTGTTTTCTTGTAGAAAAGTGCTTTTTACATGTGCTGTTTCATTGATGTGAAATCATGTTTAAATATTTCACAAAAAAGCATGTATTTTATTGTTTGTAGTTTCATTTTAACATTTATGTTATTATTTTCAAATTTGAAATGTAGAAGTGAATTTACAGATTTACATTTTGCTTTCTTGTGGAAAAGTGCTTTTTACCTGTGCTGTTTCATTGATGTGAAATCATGTTTAAACATTACTCAAAAAAGCATGTATTTTAATGTTTGTAGTTTCATTTTAACATTTAAGTTCTTTTCAAACTAAAATGTAGAAGTGAATTTACAGATCAACATTTTGTTTTCTTGTAGAAAAGTGCTTTTTACCTGTGCTGTTTCATTGATGTGAAATCATGTTTAAACATTACTCAAAAAAGCATGTATTTTAATATTTGTAGTTTCATTTTAACATTTATGTTGTTCTTTTCAAAATTGAAATGTAGAAGTGAATTTACAGATCAACATTTTGTTTTCTTGTAGAAAAGTGCTTTTTACCTGTACTGTTTCATTGATGTGAAATCAGGTTTAAACATTACTCAAAAAAGCATGTATTTTAATGTTTGTAGTTTCATTTTAACATTTATGTTGTTCTTTTCAAAATTGAAATGTAGAAGTGAATTTACAGATCTACATTTTGTTTTCTTGTAGAAAAGTGCTTTTTACATGTGCTGTTTCATTGATGTGAAATCATGTTTAAACATTTCTCAAAAAAGCATGTATTTTATTGTTTGTAGTTTCATTTTAACATTTATGTTATTCTTTTCAAATTTGAAATGTAGAAGTGAATTTACAGATTTACATTTTTCTTTCTTGTGGAAAAGTACTTTTTACAAGTGTTGTTTCATAGATGTGAAACCATGTTTAAACATTTCTCAAAAAAGCATGTATTTTAATGTTTGTAGTTTCATTTTAACATTTATGTTATTCTTTTCAAAATTGAAATGTAGAAGTGAATTTACAGATCGACATTTTGTTTTCTTGTAAAAAAGTACTTTTTACAAGTGCTGTTTCATAGATGTGAAATCATGTTTAAACATTTCTCAAAAAAGCATGTATTTTAATGTTTGTAGTTTCATTTTAACATTTATGTTATTCTTTTCAAAATTGAAATGTAGAAGTGAATTTACAGATCGACATTTTGTTTTCTTGTAAAAAAGTACTTTTTACAAGTGCTGTTTCATAGATGTGAAATCATGTTTAAACATTTCTCAAAAAAGCATATATTTTATTGTTTGTAGTTTCATTTTAACATTAATGTTATTCTTTTCAAAATTGAATATGTAGAAGTGAATTTATGCATCCTCATTTTGCTTTCTTTTAGAAAAGTACTTTTTACAAGTGCTGTTTCATAGATGTGAAATCATGTTTAAACATTTCTCAAAAAAGCATGTATTTTAATGTTTGTAGTTTCATTTTAACATTTATGTAGTTGTTTTCAAAATTGAAATGTAGAAGTGAATTTACAGATTTACATTTTGCTTTCTTGTGGAAAAGTACTTTTTACGTGCTGTTTCATAGATGTGAAACCATGTTTAAACATTTCTCAAAAAAGCATGTATTTTAATGTTTGTAGTTTCATTTTAACATTTATGTTGTTCTTTTCAAAATTGAAATGTAGAAGTGAATTTACAGATCTACATTTTGTTTTCTTGTAGAAAAGTGCTTTTTACATGTGCTGTTTCATTGATGTGAAATCATGTTTAAATATTTCACAAAAAAGCATGTATTTTATTGTTTGTAGTTTCATTTTAACATTTATGTTATTATTTTCAAATTTGAAATGTAGAAGTGAATTTACAGATTTACATTTTGCTTTCTTGTGGAAAAGTGCTTTTTACCTGTGCTGTTTCATTGATGTGAAATCATGTTTAAACATTACTCAAAAAAGCATGTATTTTAATGTTTGTAGTTTCATTTTAACATTTAAGTTCTTTTCAAACTAAAATGTAGAAGTGAATTTACAGATCAACATTTTGTTTTCTTGTAGAAAAGTGCTTTTTACCTGTGCTGTTTCATTGATGTGAAATCATGTTTAAACATTACTCAAAAAAGCATGTATTTTAATATTTGTAGTTTCATTTTAACATTTATGTTGTTCTTTTCAAAATTGAAATGTAGAAGTGAATTTACAGATCAACATTTTGTTTTCTTGTAGAAAAGTGCTTTTTACCTGTACTGTTTCATTGATGTGAAATCAGGTTTAAACATTACTCAAAAAAGCATGTATTTTAATGTTTGTAGTTTCATTTTAACATTTATGTTGTTCTTTTCAAAATTGAAATGTAGAAGTGAATTTACAGATCTACATTTTGTTTTCTTGTAGAAAAGTGCTTTTTACATGTGCTGTTTCATTGATGTGAAATCATGTTTAAACATTTCTCAAAAAAGCATGTATTTTATTGTTTGTAGTTTCATTTTAACATTTATGTTATTCTTTTCAAATTTGAAATGTAGAAGTGAATTTACAGATTTACATTTTTCTTTCTTGTGGAAAAGTACTTTTTACAAGTGTTGTTTCATAGATGTGAAACCATGTTTAAACATTTCTCAAAAAAGCATGTATTTTAATGTTTGTAGTTTCATTTTAACATTTATGTTATTCTTTTCAAAATTGAAATGTAGAAGTGAATTTACAGATCGACATTTTGTTTTCTTGTAAAAAAGTACTTTTTACAAGTGCTGTTTCATAGATGTGAAATCATGTTTAAACATTTCTCAAAAAAGCATGTATTTTAATGTTTGTAGTTTCATTTTAACATTTATGTTATTCTTTTCAAAATTGAAATGTAGAAGTGAATTTACAGATCGACATTTTGTTTTCTTGTAAAAAAGTACTTTTTACAAGTGCTGTTTCATAGATGTGAAATCATGTTTAAACATTTCACAAAAAAGCATGTATTTTATTGTTTGTAGTTTCATTTTAACATTTATGTTATTATTTTCAAATTTGAAATGTAGAAGTGAATTTACAGATTTACATTTTGCTTTCTTGTGGAAAAGTACTTTTTACAAGTGCTGTTTCATAGATGTGAAAACATGTTTAAACATTTCTCAAAAAAGCATGTATTTTAATGTTTGTAGTTTCATTTTAACATTTATGTTGTTCTTTTCAAAATTGAAATGTAGAAGTGAATTTACAGATCTACATTTTGTTTTCTTGTAGAAAAGTGCTTTTTACCTGTGCTGTTTCATTGATGTCAAATCATGTTTAAACATTACTCAAAAAAGCATGTATTTTATGTTTGTAGTTTCATTTTAACATTTATGTTATTCTTTTCAAATTTGAAATGTAGAAGTGAATTTACAGATTTACATTTTGCTTTCTTGTGGAAAAGTACTTTTTACAAGTGCTGTTTCATAGATGTGAAACCATGTTTAAACATTTCTCAAAAAAGCATGTATTTTAATGTTTGTAGTTTCATTTTAACATTTATATTGTACTTTTCAAAATTCAAATGTAGAAGTGAATTTACAGATCTACATTTTGTTTTCTTGTAGAAAAGTGCTTTTTACATGTGCTGTTTCATTGATGTGAAATCATGTTTAAATATTTCACAAAAAAGCATGTATTTTATTGTTTGTAGTTTCATTTTAACATTTATGTTATTATTTTCAAATTTGAAATGTAGAAGTGAATTTACAGATTTACATTTTGCTTTCTTGTGGAAAAGTACTTTTTACGTGCTGTTTCATAGATGTGAAACCATGTTTAAACATTTCTCAAAAAAGCATGTATTTTATTGTTTGTAGTTTCATTTTAACATTTATGTTATTATTTTCAAATTTGAAATGTAGAAGTGAATTTACAGATTTACATTTTGCTTTCTTGTGGAAAAGTACTTTTTACAAGTGCTGTTTCATAGATGTGAAAACATGTTTAAACATTTCTCAAAAAAGCATGTATTTTAATGTTTGTAGTTTCATTTTAACATTTATGTTGTTCTTTTCAAAATTGAAATGTAGAAGTGAATTTACAGATCTACATTTTGCTTTCTTTTAGAAAAGTGCTTTTTACAAGTGCTGTTTCATAGATGTGAAATCATGTTTAAACATTTCACAAAAAAGCATGTATTTTATTGTTTGTAGTTTCATTTAAACATTTATGTTATTCTTTTCAAATTTGAAATGTAGAAGTGAATTTACAGATTTACATTTTGCTTTCTTGTGGAAAAGTACTTTTTACAAGTGCTGTTTCATAGATGTGAAACCATGTTTAAACATTTCTCAAAAAAGCATGTATTTTAATGTTTGTAGTTTCATTTTAACATTTATGTTATTCCTTTCAAAATTGAAATGTAGAAGTGAATTTACAGATCTACATTTTTTTTTCTTGTAGAAAAGTACTTTTTACGTGCTGTTTCATTGATGTGAAACCATGTTTAAATATTTCTCCAAAAAGCATGTATTTTAATGTTTGTAGTTTCATTTTAACATTTATGTTATTCTTTTCAAAATTGAAATGTGGAAGTGAATTTATGCATCCTCATTTTGATTTCTTTTAGAAAAGTACTTTTTACAAGTGCTGTTTCATAGATGTGAAATCATGTTTAAACATTTCTCAAAAAAGCATGTATTTTAATGTTTGTAGTTTCATTTTAACATTTATGTTATTCTTTACAAATTTGAAATGTAGAAGTGAATTTACAGATTTACATTTTGCTTTCTTGTGGAAAAGTACTTTTTACAAGTGTTGTTTCATAGATGTGAAACCATGTTTAAACATTTCTCAAAAAAGCATGTATTTTAATGTTTGTAGTTTCATTTTAACATTTATGTTATTCTTTTCAAAATTGAAATGTAGAAGTGAATTTATGCATCCTCATTTTGCTTTCTTTTAGAAAAGTACTTTTTACAAGTGCTGTTTCATAGATGTGAAATCATGTTTAAACATTTCTCAAAAAAGCATGTATTTTAATGTTTGTAGTTTCATTTTAACATTTATGTTATTCTTTTCAAATTTGAAATGTAGAAGTGAATTTACAGATTTACATTTTGCTTTCTTGTGGAAAAGTACTTTTTACGTGCTGTTTCATAGATGTGAAACCATGTTTAAACATTTCTCAAAAAAGCATGTATTTTAATGTTTGTAGTTTCATTTTAACATTTATGTTGTTCTTTTCAAAATTGAAATGTAGAAGTGAATTTACAGATCTACATTTTGTTTTCTTGTAGAAAAGTGCTTTTTACATGTGCTGTTTCATTGATGTGAAATCATGTTTAAATATTTCACAAAAAAGCATGTATTTTATTGTTTGTAGTTTCATTTTAACATTTATGTTATTATTTTCAAATTTGAAATGTAGAAGTGAATTTACAGATTTACATTTTGCTTTCTTGTGGAAAAGTACTTTTTACGTGCTGTTTCATAGATGTGAAACCATGTTTAAACATTTCTCAAAAAAGCATGTATTTTATTGTTTGTAGTTTCATTTTAACATTTATGTTATTATTTTCAAATTTGAAATGTAGAAGTGAATTTACAGATTTACATTTTGCTTTCTTGTGGAAAAGTACTTTTTACAAGTGCTGTTTCATAGATGTGAAAACATGTTTAAACATTTCTCAAAAAAGCATGTATTTTAATGTTTGTAGTTTCATTTTAACATTTATGTTGTTCTTTTCAAAATTGAAATGTAGAAGTGAATTTACAGATCTACATTTTGTTTTCTTGTAGAAAAGTGCTTTTTACCTGTGCTGTTTCATTGATGTGAAATCATGTTTAAACATTACTCAAAAAAGCATGTATTTTAATGTTTGTAGTTTCATTTTAACATTTAAGTTCTTTTCAAACTTGAAATGTAGAAGTGAATTTACAGATCAACATTTTGTTTTCTTGTAGAAAAGTGCTTTTTACCTGTGCTGTTTCATTGATGTGAAATCATGTTTAAACATTACTCAAAAAAGCATGTATTTTAATATTTGTAGTTTCATTTTAACATTTATGTTGTTCTTTTCAAAATTGAAATGTAGAAGTGAATTTACAGATCAACATTTTGTTTTCTTGTAGAAAAGTGCTTTTTACCTGTACTGTTTCATTGATGTGAAATCAGGTTTAAACATTACTCAAAAAAGCATGTATTTTAATGTTTGTAGTTTCATTTTAACATTTATGTTGTTCTTTTCAAAATTGAAATGTAGAAGTGAATTTACAGATCTACATTTTGTTTTCTTGTAGAAAAGTGCTTTTTACCTGTGCTGTTTCTTTGATGTGAAATCATGTTTAAACATTACTCAAAAAAGCATGTATTTTAATATTTGTAGTTTCATTTTAACATTTATGTAGTTGTTTTCAAAATTGAAATGTAGAAGTGAATTTACAGATCTACATTTTGTTTTCTTGTAGAAAAGTGCTTTTTACCTGTGCTGTTTCATAGATGTGAAACCATGTTTAAACATTTCTCAAAAAAGCATGTATTTTAATGTTTGTAGTTTCATTTTAACATTTATGTTGTTCTTTTCAAAATTGAAATGTAGAAGTGAATTTACAGATCAACATTTTGTTTTCTTGTAGAAAAGTGCTTTTTACCTGTGCTGTTTCATTGATGTGAAATCAGGTTTAAACATTTCTCAAAAAAGCATGTATTTTAATGTTTGTAGTTTCATTTTAACATTTATGTTGTTCTTTTCAAAATTGAAATGTAGAAGTGAATTTACAGATCAACATTTTGTTTTCTTGTAGAAAAGTGCTTTTTACCTGTGCTGTTTCATTGATGTGAAATCATGTTTAAACATTATTCAAAAAAGCATGTATTTTAATATTTGTAGTTTCATTTTAACATTTATGTAGTTGTTTTCAAAATTGAAATGTAGAAGTGAATTTACAGATCTACATTTTGTTTTCTTGTAGAAAAGTGCTTTTTACATGTGCTGTTTCATTGATGTGAAATCATGTTTAAATATTTCACAAAAAAGCATGTATTTTATTGTTTGTAGTTTCATTTTAACATTTATGTTATTATTTTCAAATTTGAAATGTAGAAGTGAATTTACAGATTTACATTTTGCTTTCTTGTGGAAAAGTACTTTTTACAAGTGCTGTTTCATAGATGTGAAACCATGTTTAAACATTTCTCAAAAAAGCATGTATTTTAATGTTTGTAGTTTCATTTTAACATTTATGTTATTCTTTTCAAAATTGAAATGTAGAAGTGAATTTACAGATCTACATTTTGCTTTCTTTTAGAAAAGTGCTTTTTACAAGTGCTGTTTCATAGATGTGAAATCATGTTTAAACATTTCACAAAAAAGCATGTATTTTATTGTTTGTAGTTTCATTTAAACATTTATGTTATTCTTTTCAAATTTGAAATGTAGAAGTGAATTTACAGATTTACATTTTGCTTTCTTGTGGAAAAGTACTTTTTACAAGTGCTGTTTCATAGATGTGAAACCATGTTTAAACATTTCTCAAAAAAGCATGTATTTTAATGTTTGTAGTTTCATTTTAACATTTATGTTATTCCTTTCAAAATTGAAATGTAGAAGTGAATTTACAGATCTACATTTTTTTTTCTTGTAGAAAAGTACTTTTTACGTGCTGTTTCATTGATGTGAAACCATGTTTAAATATTTCTCCAAAAAGCATGTATTTTAATGTTTGTAGTTTCATTTTAACATTTATGTTATTCTTTTCAAAATTGAAATGTGGAAGTGAATTTATGCATCCTCATTTTGATTTCTTTTAGAAAAGTACTTTTTACAAGTGCTGTTTCATAGATGTGAAATCATGTTTAAACATTTCTCAAAAAAGCATGTATTTTAATGTTTGTAGTTTCATTTTAACATTTATGTTATTCTTTTCAAATTTGAAATGTAGAAGTGAATTTACAGATTTACATTTTGCTTTCTTGTGGAAAAGTACTTTTTACAAGTGTTGTTTCATAGATGTGAAACCATGTTTAAACATTTCTCAAAAAAGCATGTATTTTAATGTTTGTAGTTTCATTTTAACATTTATGTTATTCTTTTCAAAATTGAAATGTAGAAGTGAATTTACAGATCGACATTTTGTTTTCTTGTAAAAAAGTACTTTTTACAAGTGCTGTTTCATAGATGTGAAATCATGTTTAAACATTTCTCAAAAAAGCATGTATTTTATTGTTTGTAGTTTCATTTTAACATTAATGTTATTCTTTTCAAAATTGAATATGTAGAAGTGAATTTATGCATCCTCATTTTGCTTTCTTTTAGAAAAGTACTTTTTACAAGTGCTGTTTCATAGATGTGAAATCATGTTTAAACATTTCTCAAAAAAGCATGTATTTTAATGTTTGTAGTTTCATTTTAACATTTATGTTATTCTTTTCAAATTTGAAATGTAGAAGTGAATTTACAGATTTACATTTTGCTTTCTTGTGGAAAAGTACTTTTTACGTGCTGTTTCATAGATGTGAAACCATGTTTAAACATTTCTCAAAAAAGCATGTATTTTAATGTTTGTAGTTTCATTTTAACATTTATGTTGTTCTTTTCAAAATTGAAATGTAGAAGTGAATTTACAGATCTACATTTTGTTTTCTTGTAGAAAAGTGCTTTTTACATGTGCTGTTTCATTGATGTGAAATCATGTTTAAATATTTCACAAAAAAGCATGTATTTTATTGTTTGTAGTTTCATTTTAACATTTATGTTATTATTTTCAAATTTGAAATGTAGAAGTGAATTTACAGATTTACATTTTGCTTTCTTGTGGAAAAGTACTTTTTACGTGCTGTTTCATAGATGTGAAACCATGTTTAAACATTTCTCAAAAAAGCATGTATTTTAATGTTTGTAGTTTCATTTTAACATTTATGTTGTTCTTTTCAAAATTGAAATGTAGAAGTGAATTTACAGATCTACATTTTGTTTTCTTGTAGAAAAGTGCTTTTTACATTTGCTGTTTCATTGATGTGAAATCATGTTTAAATATTTCACAAAAAAGCATGCATTTTATTGTTTGTAGTTTCATTTTAACATTTATGTTATTATTTTCAAATTTGAAATGTAGAAGTGAATTTACAGATTTACATTTTGCTTTCTTGTGGAAAAGTACTTTTTACAAGTGCTGTTTCATAGATGTGAAAACATGTTTAAACATTTCTCAAAAAAGCATGTATTTTAATGTTTGTAGTTTCATTTTAACATTTATGTTGTTCTTTTCAAAATTGAAATGTAGAAGTGAATTTACAGATCTACATTTTGTTTTCTTGTAGAAAAGTGCTTTTTACCTGTGCTGTTTCATTGATGTGAAATCATGTTTAAACATTACTCAAAAAAGCATGTATTTTAATGTTTGTAGTTTCATTTTAACATTTAAGTTCTTTTCAAACTTGAAATGTAGAAGTGAATTTACAGATCAACATTTTGTTTTCTTGTAGAAAAGTGCTTTTTACCTGTGCTGTTTCATTGATGTGAAATCATGTTTAAACATTACTCAAAAAAGCATGTATTTTAATATTTGCAGTTTCATTTTAACATTTATGTTGTTCTTTTCAAAATTGAAATGTAGAAGTGAATTTACAGATCAACATTTTGTTTTCTTGTAGAAAAGTGCTTTTTACCTGTACTGTTTCATTGATGTGAAATCAGGTTTAAACATTACTCAAAAAAGCATGTATTTTAATGTTTGTAGTTTCATTTTAACATTTATGTTGTTCTTTTCAAAATTGAAATGTAGAAGTGAATTTACAGATCAACATTTTGTTTTCTTGTAGAAAAGTGCTTTTTATATGTGCTGTTTCATTGATGTGAAACCATGTTTAAATATTTCTCCAAAAAGCATGTATTTTAATGTTTGTAGTTTCATTTTAACATTTATGTTGTTCTTTTCAAAATTGAAATGTAGAAGTGAATTTACAGATCTACATTTTGTTTTCTTGTAGAAAAGTGCTTTTTACATGTGCTGTTTCATTGATGTGAAATCATGTTTAAATATTTCACAAAAAAGCATGTATTTTATTGTTTGTAGTTTCATTTTAACATTTATGTTATTATTTTCAAATTTGAAATGTAGAACTGAATTTACAGATTTACATTTTGCTTTCTTGTGGAAAAGTACTTTTTACAAGTGCTGTTTCATAGATGTGAAACCATGTTTAAACATTTCTCAAAAAAGCATGTATTTTAATGTTTGTAGTTTCATTTTAACATTTATGTTGTTCTTTTCAAAATTGAAATGTAGAAGTGAATTTACAGATCAACATTTTGTTTTCTTGTAGAAAAGTACTTTTTACAAGTGCTGTTTCATAGATGTGAAATCATGTTTAAACATTTCTCAAAAAAGCATGTATTTTAATGTTTGTAGTTTCATTTTAACATTTATGTTATTCTTTTCAAATTTGAAATGTACAAGTGAATTTACAGATTTACATTTTTCTTTCTTGTGGAAAAGTACTTTTTACAAGTGTTGTTTCATAGATGTGAAACCATGTTTAAACATTTCTCAAAAAAGCATGTATTTTAATGTTTGTAGTTTCATTTTAACATTTATGTTATTCTTTTCAAAATTGAAATGTAGAAGTGAATTTACAGATCGACATTTTGTTTTCTTGTAAAAAAGTACTTTTTACAAGTGCTGTTTCATAGATGTGAAATCATGTTTAAACATTTCTCAAAAAAGCATGTATTTTAATGTTTGTAGTTTCATTTTAACATTTATGTTATTCTTTTCAAAATTGAAATGTAGAAGTGAATTTACAGATCGACATTTTGTTTTCTTGTAAAAAAGTACTTTTTACAAGTGCTGTTTCATAGATGTGAAATCATGTTTAAACATTTCTCAAAAAAGCATATATTTTATTGTTTGTAGTTTCATTTTAACATTAATGTTATTCTTTTCAAAATTGAATATGTAGAAGTGAATTTATGCATCCTCATTTTGCTTTCTTTTAGAAAAGTAGTTTTTACAAGTGCTGTTTCATAGATGTGAAATCATGTTTAAACATTTCTCAAAAAAGCATGTATTTTAATGTTTGTAGTTTCATTTTAACATTTATGTAGTTGTTTTCAAAATTGAAATGTAGAAGTGAATTTACAGATTTACATTTTGCTTTCTTGTGGAAAAGTACTTTTTACGTGCTGTTTCATAGATGTGAAACCATGTTTAAACATTTCTCAAAAAAGCATGTATTTTAATGTTTGTAGTTTCATTTTAACATTTATGTTGTTCTTTTCAAAATTGAAATGTAGAAGTGAATTTACAGATCTACATTTTGTTTTCTTGTAGAAAAGTGCTTTTTACATGTGCTGTTTCATTGATGTGAAATCATGTTTAAATATTTCACAAAAAAGCATGTATTTTATTGTTTGTAGTTTCATTTTAACATTTATGTTATTATTTTCAAATTTGAAATGTAGAAGTGAATTTACAGATTTACATTTTGCTTTCTTGTGGAAAAGTACTTTTTACAAGTGCTGTTTCATAGATGTGAAAACATGTTTAAACATTTCTCAAAAAAGCATGTATTTTAATGTTTGTAGTTTCATTTTAACATTTATGTTGTTCTTTTCAAAATTGAAATGTAGAAGTGAATTTACAGATCTACATTTTGTTTTCTTGTAGAAAAGTGCTTTTTACCTGTGCTGTTTCATTGATGTCAAATCATGTTTAAACATTACTCAAAAAAGCATGTATTTTATGTTTGTAGTTTCATTTTAACATTTATGTTATTCTTTTCAAATTTGAAATGTAGAAGTGAATTTACAGATTTACATTTTGCTTTCTTGTGGAAAAGTACTTTTTACAAGTGCTGTTTCATAGATGTGAAACCATGTTTAAACATTTCTCAAAAAAGCATGTATTTTAATGTTTGTAGTTTCATTTTAACATTTATGTTGTTCTTTTCAAAATTGAAAAGTAGAAGTGAATTTACAGATCAACATTTTGTTTTCTTGTAGAAAAGTGCTTTTTACCTGTGCTGTTTCATTGATGTGAAATCATGTTTAAACATTACTCAAAAAAGCATGTATTTTAATTTTTGTAGTTTCATTTTAACATTTAAGTTCTTTTCAAACTTGAAATGTAGAAGTGAATTTACAGATCAACATTTTGTTTTCTTGTAGAAAAGTGCTTTTTACCTGTGCTGTTTCTTTGATGTGAAATCAGGTTTAAACATTACTCAAAAAAGCATGTATTTTAATGTTTGTAGTTTCATTTTAACATTTATGTTGTTCTTTTCAAAATTGAAATGTAGAAGTGAATTTACAGATCAACATTTTGTTTTCTTGTAGAAAAGTGCTTTTTACCTGTGCTGTTTCATTGATGTGAAATCAGGTTTAAACATTACTCAAAAAAGCATGTATTTTAATGTTTGTATTTTCATTTTAACATTTATGTTGTTCTTTTCAAAATTGAAATGTAGAAGTGAATTTACAGATCAACATTTTGTTTTCTTGTAGAAAAGTGCTTTTTACCTGTGCTGTTTCATTGATGTGAAAACATGTTTAAACATTACTCAAAAAAGCATGTATTTTAATATTTGTAGTTTCATTTTAACATTTATGTAGTTGTTTTCAAAATTGAAATGTAGAAGTGAATTTACAGATCTACATTTTGTTTTCTTGTAGAAAAGTGCTTTTTACATGTGCTGTTTCATTGATGTGAAATCATGTTTAAATATTTCACAAAAAAGCATGTATTTTATTGTTTGTAGTTTCATTTTAACATTTATGTTATTATTTTCAAATTTGAAATGTAGAAGTGAATTTACAGATTTACATTTTGCTTTCTTGTGGAAAAGTACTTTTTACAAGTGCTGTTTCATAGATGTGAAACCATGTTTAAACATTTCTCAAAAAAGCATGTATTTTAATGTTTGTAGTTTCATTTTAACATTTATGTTATTCTTTTCAAAATTGAAATGTAGAAGTGAATTTACAGATCTACATTTTGCTTTCTTTTAGAAAAGTGCTTTTTACAAGTGCTGTTTCATAGATGTGAAATCATGTTTAAACATTTCACAAAAAAGCATGTATTTTATTGTTTGTAGTTTCATTTAAACATTTATGTTATTCTTTTCAAATTTGAAATGTAGAAGTGAATTTACAGATTTACATTTTGCTTTCTTGTGGAAAAGTACTTTTTACGTGCTGTTTCATAGATGTGAAACCATGTTTAAACATTTCTCAAAAAAGCATGTATTTTAATGTTTGTAGTTTCATTTTAACATTTATGTTGTTCTTTTCAAAATTGAAATGTAGAAGTGAATTTACAGATCTACATTTTGTTTTCTTGTAGAAAAGTGCTTTTTACATGTGCTGTTTCATTGATGTGAAATCATGTTTAAATATTTCACAAAAAAGCATGTATTTTATTGTTTGTAGTTTCATTTTAACATTTATGTTATTATTTTCAAATTTGAAATGTAGAAGTGAATTTACAGATTTACATTTTGCTTTCTTGTGGAAAAGTACTTTTTACGTGCTGTTTCATAGATGTGAAACCATGTTTAAACATTTCTCAAAAAAGCATGTATTTTATTGTTTGTAGTTTCATTTTAACATTTATGTTATTATTTTCAAATTTGAAATGTAGAAGTGAATTTACAGATTTACATTTTCCTTTCTTGTGGAAAAGTACTTTTTACAAGTGCTGTTTCATAGATGTGAAAACATGTTTAAACATTTCTCAAAAAAGCATGTATTTTAATGTTTGTAGTTTCATTTTAACATTTATGTTGTTCTTTTCAAAATTGAAATGTAGAAGTGAATTTACAGATCTACATTTTGCTTTCTTTTAGAAAAGTGCTTTTTACAAGTGCTGTTTCATAGATGTGAAATCATGTTTAAACATTTCACAAAAAAGCATGTATTTTATTGTTTGTAGTTTCATTTAAACATTTATGTTATTCTTTTCAAATTTGAAATGTAGAAGTGAATTTACAGATTTACATTTTGCTTTCTTGTGGAAAAGTACTTTTTACAAGTGCTGTTTCATAGATGTGAAACCATGTTTAAACATTTCTCAAAAAAGCATGTATTTTATTGTTTGTAGTTTCATTTTAACATTTATGTTATTATTTTCAAATTTGAAATGTAGAAGTGAATTTACAGATTTACATTTTGCTTTCTTGTGGAAAAGTACTTTTTACAAGTGCTGTTTCATAGATGTGAAAACATGTTTAAACATTTCTCAAAAAAGCATGTATTTTAATGTTTGTAGTTTCATTTTAACATTTATGTTGTTCTTTTCAAAATTGAAATGTAGAAGTGAATTTACAGATCTACATTTTGCTTTCTTTTAGAAAAGTGCTTTTTACAAGTGCTGTTTCATAGATGTGAAATCATGTTTAAACATTTCACAAAAAAGCATGTATTTTATTGTTTGTAGTTTCATTTAAACATTTATGTTATTCTTTTCAAATTTGAAATGTAGAAGTGAATTTACAGATTTACATTTTGCTTTCTTGTGGAAAAGTACTTTTTACAAGTGCTGTTTCATAGATGTGAAACCATGTTTAAACATTTCTCAAAAAAGCATGTATTTTAATGTTTGTAGTTTCATTTTAACATTTATGTTATTCCTTTCAAAATTGAAATGTAGAAGTGAATTTACAGATCTACATTTTTTTTTCTTGTAGAAAAGTACATTTTACGTGCTGTTTCATTGATGTGAAACCATGTTTAAATATTTCTCCAAAAAGCATGTATTTTAATGTTTGTAGTTTCATTTTAACATTTATGTTATTCTTTTCAAAATTGAAATGTGGAAGTGAATTTATGCATCCTCATTTTGATTTCTTTTAGAAAAGTACTTTTTACAAGTGCTGTTTCATAGATGTGAAATCATGTTTAAACATTTCTCAAAAAAGCATGTATTTTAATGTTTGTAGTTTCATTTTAACATTTATGTTATTCTTTACAAATTTGAAATGTAGAAGTGAATTTACAGATTTACATTTTGCTTTCTTGTGGAAAAGTACTTTTTACAAGTGTTGTTTCATAGATGTGAAACCATGTTTAAACATTTCTGAAAAAACCATGTATTTTATTGTTTGTAGTTTCATTTTAACATTAATGTTATTCTTTTCAAAATTGAATATGTAGAAGTGAATTTATGCATCCTCATTTTGCTTTCTTTTAGAAAAGTACTTTTTACAAGTGCTGTTTCATAGATGTGAAATCATGTTTAAACATTTCTCAAAAAAGCATGTATTTTAATGTTTGTAGTTTCATTTTAACATTTATGTAGTTGTTTTCAAAATTGAAATGTAGAAGTGAATTTACAGATTTACATTTTGCTTTCTTGTGGAAAAGTACTTTTTACGTGCTGTTTCATAGATGTGAAACCATGTTTAAACATTTCTCAAAAAAGCATGTATTTTAATGTTTGTAGTTTCATTTTAACATTTATGTTGTTCTTTTCAAAATTGAAATGTAGAAGTGAATTTACAGATCTACATTTTGTTTTCTTGTAGAAAAGTGCTTTTTACATGTGCTGTTTCATTGATGTGAAATCATGTTTAAATATTTCACAAAAAAGCATGTATTTTATTGTTTGTAGTTTCATTTTAACATTTATGTTATTATTTTCAAATTTGAAATGTAGAAGTGAATTTACAGATTTACATTTTGCTTTCTTGTGGAAAAGTACTTTTTACAAGTGCTGTTTCATAGATGTGAAAACATGTTTAAACATTTCTCAAAAAAGCATGTATTTTAATGTTTGTAGTTTCATTTTAACATTTATGTTGTTCTTTTCAAAATTGAAATGTAGAAGTGAATTTACAGATCTACATTTTGCTTTCTTTTAGAAAAGTGCTTTTTACAAGTGCTGTTTCATAGATGTGAAATCATGTTTAAACATTTCACAAAAAAGCATGTATTTTATTGTTTGTAGTTTCATTTAAACATTTATGTTATTCTTTTCAAATTTGAAATGTAGAAGTGAATTTACAGATTTACATTTTGCTTTCTTGTGGAAAAGTACTTTTTACAAGTGCTGTTTCATAGATGTGAAACCATGTTTAAACATTTCTCAAAAAAGCATGTATTTTAATGTTTGTAGTTTCATTTTAACATTTATGTTATTCCTTTCAAAATTGAAATGTAGAAGTGAATTTACAGATCTACATTTTTTTTTCTTGTAGAAAAGTACATTTTACGTGCTGTTTCATTGATGTGAAACCATGTTTAAATATTTCTCCAAAAAGCATGTATTTTAATGTTTGTAGTTTCATTTTAACATTTATGTTATTCTTTTCAAAATTGAAATGTGGAAGTGAATTTATGCATCCTCATTTTGATTTCTTTTAGAAAAGTACTTTTTACAAGTGCTGTTTCATAGATGTGAAATCATGTTTAAACATTTCTCAAAAAAGCATGTATTTTAATGTTTGTAGTTTCATTTTAACATTTATGTTATTATTTTCAAATTTGAAATGTAGAAGTGAATTTACAGATTTACATTTTGCTTTCTTGTGGAAAAGTACTTTTTACAAGTGCTGTTTCATAGATGTGAAAACATGTTTAAACATTTCTCAAAAAAGCATGTATTTTAATGTTTGTAGTTTCATTTTAACATTTATGTTGTTCTTTTCAAAATTGAAATGTAGAAGTGAATTTACAGATCTACATTTTGTTTTCTTGTAGAAAAGTGCTTTTTACCTGTGCTGTTTCATTGATGTGAAATCATATTTAAACATTACTCAAAAAAGCATGTATTTTAATGTTTGTAGTTTCATTTTAACATTTAAGTTCTTTTCAAACTTGAAATGTAGAAGTGAATTTACAGATCAACATTTTGTTTTCTTGTAGAAAAGTGCTTTTTACCTGTGCTGTTTCATTGATGTGAAATCATGTTTAAACATTACTCAAAAAAGCATGTATTTTAATATTTGTAGTTTCATTTTAACATTTATGTTGTTCTTTTCAAAATTGAAATGTAGAAGTGAATTTACAGATCAACATTTTGTTTTCTTGTAGAAAAGTGCTTTTTACCTGTACTGTTTCATTGATGTGAAATCAGGTTTAAACATTACTCAAAAAAGCATGTATTTTAATGTTTGTAGTTTCATTTTAACATTTATGTTGTTCTTTTCAAAATTGAAATGTAGAAGTGAATTTACAGATCAACATTTTGTTTTCTTGTAGAAAAGTGCTTTTTACCTGTGCTGTTTCTTTGATGTGAAATCATGTTTAAACATTACTCAAAAAAGCATGTATTTTAATATTTGTAGTTTCATTTTAACATTTATGTAGTTGTTTTCAAAATTGAAATGTAGAAGTGAATTTACAGATCTACATTTTGTTTTCTTGTAGAAAAGTACTTTTTACAAGTGCTGTTTCATAGATGTGAAACCATGTTTAATCATTTCTCAAAAAAGCATGTATTTTAATGTTTGTAGTTTCATTTTAACATTTATGTTGTTCTCTTCAAAATTGAAATGTAGAAGTGAATTTACAGATCTACATTTTGCTTTCTTGTGGAAGAGTACTTTTTACAAGTGCTGTTTCATAGATGTGAAACCATGTTTAAACATTTCTCAAAAAAGCATGTATTTTAATGTTTGTAATTTCATTTTAACATTTATGTTGTTCTTTTCAAAATTGAAAAGTAGAAGTGAATTTACAGATCTACATTTTGTTTTCTTGTAGAAAAGTGCTTTTTACATGTGCTGTTTCATTGATGTGAAATCATGTTTAAACATTTCACAAAAAAGCATGTATTTTATTGTTTGTAGTTTCATTTTAACATTTATGTTATTCTTTTCAAATTTGAAATGTAGAAGTGAATTTACAGATTTACATTTTGCTTTCTTGTGGAAAAGTACTTTTTACAATTGCTGTTTCATAGATGTGAAACCATGTTTAAACATTTCTCAAAAAAGCATGTATTTTAATGTTTGTAGTTTCATTTTAACATTTATGTTATTCTTTTCAAAATTGAAATGTTAGAAGTGAATTTAGCATCCTCATTTTGCTTTCTTTTAGAAA
Source organism: Narcine bancroftii (assembly GCF_036971445.1). Lineage (NCBI taxonomy): Eukaryota > Metazoa > Chordata > Chondrichthyes > Torpediniformes > Narcinidae > Narcine > Narcine bancroftii. Next base: position 1,619,786 of record NW_027211800.1, on the reverse strand, counting down.
AGTACTTTTCACAAGTGCTGTTTCATTGATGTGAAATCATGTTTAAATATATCACAAAAAAGCATGTATTTTATTGTTTGTAGTTTCATTTTAACATTTATGTTATTATTTTCAAATTTGAAATGTAGAACTGAATTTACAGATTTACATTTTGCTTTCTTGTGGAAAAGTACTTTTTACAAGTGCTGTTTCATAGATGTGAAACCATGTTTAAACATTTCTCAAAAAAGCATGTATTTTAATGTTTGTAATTTCATTTTAACATTTATGTTGTTCTTTTCAAAATTGAAATGTAGAAGTGAATTTACAGATCTACATTTTGTTTTCTTGTAGAAAAGTGCTTTTTACATGTGCTGTTTCATGATGTGAAATCATGTTTAAACATTTCACAAAAAAGCATGTATTTTAATGTTTGTAGTTTCATTTTAACATTTATGTTATTCTTTTCAAAATTGAAATGTAGAAGTGAATTTACAGATCGACATTTTGTTTTCTTGTAAAAAAGTACTTTTTACAAGTGCTGTTTCATAGATGTGAAATCATGTTTAAACATTTCTCAAAAAAGCATGTATTTTATTGTTTGTAGTTTCATTTTAACATTTATGTTATTCTTTTCAAAATTGAAAAGTAGAAGTGAATTTACAGATCTACATATTTTTTTCTTGTAGAAAAGTACTTTTTACGTGCTGTTTCATGGATGTGAAACCATGTTTAAATATTTCTCAAAAAAGCATGTATTTTAATGTTTGTAGTTTCATTTTAACATTTATGTTATTCTTTTCAAATTTGAAATGTAGAAGTGAATTTACAGATTTACATTTTGCTTTCTTGTGGAAAAGTACTTTTTACGTGCTGTTTCATAGATGTGAAACCATGTTTAAACATTTCTCAAAAAAGCATGTATTTTAATGTTTGTAGTTTCATTTTAACATTTATGTTGTTCTTTTCAAAATTGAAATGTAGAAGTGAATTTACAGATCGACATTTTGTTTTCTTGTAAAAAAGTACTTTTTACAAGTGCTGTTTCATAGATGTGAAATCATGTTTAAACATTTCTGAAAAAAGCATGTATTTTATTGTTTGTAGTTTCATTTTAACATTAATGTTATTCTTTTCAAAATTGAATATGTAGAAGTGAATTTATGCATCCTCATTTTGCTTTCTTTTAGAAAAGTACTTTTTACAAGTGCTGTTTCATAGATGTGAAATCATGTTTAAACATTTCTCAAAAAAGCATGTATTTTAATGTTTGTAGTTTCATTTTAACATTTATGTTATTCCTTTCAAAATTGAAATGTAGAAGTGAATTTACAGATCTACATTTTTTTTTCTTGTAGAAAAGTACTTTTTACGTGCTGTTTCATTGATGTGAAACCATGTTTAAACATTACTCAAAAAAGCATGTATTTTAATATTTGTAGTTTCATTTTAACATTTATGTAGTTGTTTTCAAAATTGAAATGTAGAAGTGAATTTACAGATCTACATTTTGTTTTCTTGTAGAAAAGTGCTTTTTACATGTGCTGTTTCATTGATGTGAAATCATGTTTAAATATTTCACAAAAAAGCATGTATTTTAATGTTTGTAGTTTCATTTTAACATTTATGTTATTCCTTTCAAAATTGAAATGTAGAAGTGAATTTACAGATCTACATTTTTTTTCTTGTAGAAAAGTACTTTTTACAAGTGCTGTTTCATAGATGTGAACCCATGTTTAAACATTTCTCAAAAAAGCATGTATTTTAATGTTTGTAATTTCATTTTAACATTTATGTTGTTCTTTTCAAAATTGAAATGTAGAAGTGAATTTACAGATCTACATTTTGTTTTCTTGTAGAAAAGTGCTTTTTACATGTGCTGTTTCATTGATGTGAAATCATGTTTAAACATTTCACAAAAAAGCATGTATTTTATTGTTTGTAGTTTCATTTTAACATTTATGTTATTATTTTCAAATTTGAAATGTAGAAGTGAATTTACAGATTTACATTTTGCTTTTTGTGGAAAAGTACTTTTTACAAGTGCTGTTTCATAGATGTGAAAACATGTTTAAACATTTCTCAAAAAAGCATGTATTTTAATGTTTGTAGTTTCATTTTAACATTTATGTTGTTCTTTTCAAAATTGAAATGTAGAAGTGAATTTACAGATCTACATTTTGTTTTCTTGTAGAAGAGTGCTTTTTACCTGTGCTGTTTCATTGATGTGAAATCATGTTTAAACATTACTCAAAAAAGCATGTATTTTAATGTTTGTAGTTTCATTTTAACATTTAAGTTCTTTTCAAACTTGAAATGTAGAAGTGAATTTACAGATCAACATTTTGTTTTCTTGTAGAAAAGTGCTTTTTACCTGTACTGTTTCATTGATGTGAAATCAGGTTTAAACATTACTCAAAAAAGCATGTATTTTAATGTTTGTAGTTTCATTTTAACATTTATGTTGTTCTTTTCAAAATTGAAATGTAGAAGTGAATTTACAGATCAACATTTTGTTTTCTTGTAGAAAAGTGCTTTTTACCTGTGCTGTTTCTTTGATGTGAAATCATGTTTAAACATTACTCAAAAAAGCATGTATTTTAATATTTGTAGTTTCATTTTAACATTTATGTAGTTGTTTTCAAAATTGAAATGTAGAAGTGAATTTACAGATCTACATTTTGTTTTCTTGTAGAAAAGTACTTTTTACAAGTGCTGTTTCATAGATGTGAAACCATGTTTAATCATTTCTCAAAAAAGCATGTATTTTAATGTTTGTAGTTTCATTTTAACATTTATGTTGTTCTCTTCAAAATTGAAATGTAGAAGTGAATTTACAGATCTACATTTTGCTTTCTTGTGGAAGAGTACTTTTTACAAATGCTGTTTCATAGATGTGAAACCATGTTTAAACATTTCTCAAAAAAGCATGTATTTTAATGTTTGTAATTTCATTTTAACATTTATGTTGTTCTTTTCAAAATTGAAAAGTAGAAGTGAATTTACAGATCTACATTTTGTTTTCTTGTAGAAAAGTGCTTTTTACATGTGCTGTTTCATTGATGTGAAATCATGTTTAAACATTTCACAAAAAAGCATGTATTTTATTGTTTGTAGTTTCATTTTAACATTTATGTTATTCTTTTCAAATTTGAAATGTAGAAGTGAATTTACAGATTTACATTTTGCTTTCTTGTGGAAAAGTACTTTTTACAATTGCTGTTTCATAGATGTGAAACCATGTTTAAACATTTCTCAAAAAAGCATGTATTTTAATGTTTGTAGTTTCATTTTAACATTTATGTTATTCTTTTCAAAATTGAAATGTTAGAAGTGAATTTACGCATCCTCATTTTGCTTTCTTTTAGAAAAGTACTTTTCACAAGTGCTGTTTCATTGATGTGAAATCATGTTTAAATATATCACAAAAAAGCATGTATTTTATTGTTTGTAGTTTCATTTTAACATTTATGTTATTATTTTCAAATTTGAAATGTAGAACTGAATTTACAGATTTACATTTTGCTTTCTTGTGGAAAAGTACTTTTTACAAGTGCTGTTTCATAGATGTGAAACTATGTTTAAACATTTCTCAAAAAAGCATGTATTTTAATGTTTGTAATTTCATTTTAACATTTATGTTGTTCTTTTCAAAATTGAAATGTAGAAGTGAATTTACAGATCTACATTTTGTTTTCTTGTAGAAAAGTGCTTTTTACATGTGCTGTTTCATGATGTGAAACCATGTTTAAATATTTCTCAAAAAAGCATGTATTTTAATGTTTGTAGTTTCATTTTAACATTTATGTTGTTCTTTTCAAATTTGAAATGTAGAAGTGAATTTACAGATCGACATTTTGTTTTCTTGTAAAAAAGTACTTTTTACAAGTGCTGTTTCATAGATGTGAAATCATGTTTAAACATTTCTCAAAAAAGCATGTATTTTATTGTTTGTAGTTTCATTTTAACATTTATGTTATTCTTTTCAAAATTGAAATGTAGAAGTGAATTTACAGATCTACATATTTTTTTCTTGTAGAAAAGTACTTTTTACGTGCTGTTTCATTGATGTGAAACCATGTTTAAATATTTCTCAAAAAAGCATGTATTTTAATGTTTGTAGTTTCATTTTAACATTTATGTTATTCTTTTCAAATTTGAAATGTAGAAGTGAATTTACAGATTTACATTTTGCTTTCTTGTGGAAAAGTACTTTTTACGTGCTGTTTCATAGATGTGAAACCATGTTTAAACATTTCTCAAAAAAGCATGTATTTTAATGTTTGTAGTTTCATTTTAACATTTATGTTGTTCTTTTCAAAATTGAAATGTAGAAGTGAATTTACAGATCTACATTTTGATTTCTTGTAGAAAAGTGCTTTTTACATGTGCTGTTTCATTGATGTGAAATCATGTTTAAATATTTCACAAAAAAGCATGTATTTTATTGTTTGTAGTTTCATTTTAACATTTATGTTATTATTTTCAAATTTGAAATGTAGAAGTGAATTTACAGATTTACATTTTGCTTTCTTGTGGAAAAGTACTTTTTACAAGTGCTGTTTCATAGATGTGAACCCATGTTTAAACATTTCTCAAAAAAGCATGTATTTTAATGTTTGTAATTTCATTTTAACATTTATGTTGTTCTTTTCAAAATTGAAATGTAGAAGTGAATTTACAGATCTACATTTTGTTTTCTTGTAGAAAAGTGCTTTTTACATGTTCTGTTTCATTGATGTGAAATCATGTTTAAACATTTCACAAAAAAGCATGTATTTTATTGTTTGTAGTTTCATTTTAACATTTATGTTATTATTTTCAAATTTGAAATGTAGAAGTGAATTTACAGATTTACATTTTGCTTTTTGTGGAAAAGTACTTTTTACAAGTGCTGTTTCATAGATGTGAAACCATGTTTAAACATTTCTCAAAAAAGCATGTATTTTAATGTTTGTAGTTTCATTTTAACATTTATGTTGTTCTTTTCAAAATTGAAATGTAGAAGTGAATTTACAGATCAACATTTGGTTTTCTTGTAGAAAAGTGCTTTTTACCTGTGCTGTTTCATTGATGTGAAATCAGGTTTAAACATTACTCAAAAAAGCATGTATTTTAATGTTTGTAGTTTCATTTTAACATTTATGTTGTTCTTTTCAAACTTGAAATGTAGAAGTGAATTTACAGATCAACATTTTGTTTTCTTGTAGAAAAGTGCTTTTTACCTGTGCTGTTTCATTGATGTGAAATCATGTTTAAACATTACTCAAAAAAGCATGTATTTTAATATTTGTAGTTTCATTTTAACATTTATGTAGTTGTTTTCAAAATTGAAATGTAGAAGTGAATTTACAGATCTACATTTTGTTTTCTTGTAGAAAAGTGCTTTTTACATGTGCTGTTTCATTGATGTGAAATCATGTTTAAATATTTCACAAAAAAGCATGTATTTTATTGTTTGTAGTTTCATTTTAACATTTATGTTATTATTTTCAAATTTGAAATGTAGAAGTGAATTTACAGATTTACATTTTGCTTTCTTGTGGAAAAGTACTTTTTACAAGTGCTGTTTCATAGATGTGAAACCATGTATAAACATTTCTCAAAAAAGCATGTATTTTAATGTTTGTAATTTCATTTTAACATTTATGTTGTTCTTTTCAAAATTGAAAAGTAGAAGTGAATTTACAGATCTACATTTTGTTTTCTTGTAGAAAAGTGCTTTTTACATGTGCTGTTTCATTGATGTGAAATCATGTTTAAACATTTCACAAAAAAGCATGTATTTTATTGTTTGTAGTTTCATTTTAACATTTATGTTATTATTTTCAAATTTGAAATGTAGAAGTGAATTTACAGATTTACATTTTGCTTTCTTGTGGAAAAGTACTTTTTACAAGTGCTGTTTCATAGATGTGAAACCATGTTTAAACATTTCTCAAAAAGCATGTATTTTAATGTTTGTAGTTTCATTTTAACATTTATGTTATTCTTTTCAAAATTGAAATGTAGAAGTGAATTTACAGATCTACATTTTGCTTTCTTTTAGAAAAGTGCTTTTTACAAGTGCTGTTTCATAGATGTGAAATCATGTTTAAACATTTCACAAAAAAGCATGTATTTTATTGTTTGTAGTTTCATTTAAACATTTATGTTATTCTTTTCAAATTTGAAATGTAGAAGTGAATTTACAGATTTACATTTTGCTTTCTTGTGGAAAAGTACTTTTTACAAGTGCTGTTTCATAGATGTGAAAACATGTTTAAACATTTCTCAAAAAAGCATGTATTTTAATGTTTGTAGTTTCATTTTAACATTTATGTTGTTCTTTTCAAAATTGAAATGTAGAAGTGAATTTACAGATCTACATTTTGCTTTCTTTTAGAAAAGTGCTTTTTACAAGTGCTGTTTCATAGATGTGAAATCATGTTTAAACATTTCACAAAAAAGCATGTATTTTATTGTTTGTAGTTTCATTTAAACATTTATGTTATTCTTTTCAAATTTGAAATGTAGAAGTGAATTTACAGATTTACATTTTGCTTTCTTGTGGAAAAGTACTTTTTACAAGTGCTGTTTCATAGATGTGAAACCATGTTTAAACATTTCTCAAAAAAGCATGTATTTTAATGTTTGTAGTTTCATTTTAACATTTATGTTATTCCTTTCAAAATTGAAATGTAGAAGTGAATTTACAGATCTACATTTTTTTTTCTTGTAGAAAAGTACTTTTTACGTGCTGTTTCATTGATGTGAAACCATGTTTAAATATTTCTCCAAAAAGCATGTATTTTAATGTTTGTAGTTTCATTTTAACATTTATGTTATTCTTTTCAAAATTGAAATGTGGAAGTGAATTTATGCATCCTCATTTTGATTTCTTTTAGAAAAGTACTTTTTACAAGTGCTGTTTCATAGATGTGAAATCATGTTTAAACATTTCTCAAAAAAGCATGTATTTTAATGTTTGTAGTTTCATTTTAACATTTATGTTATTCTTTACAAATTTGAAATGTAGAAGTGAATTTACAGATTTACATTTTGCTTTCTTGTGGAAAAGTACTTTTTACAAGTGTTGTTTCATAGATGTGAAACCATGTTTAAACATTTCTGAAAAAACCATGTATTTTATTGTTTGTAGTTTCATTTTAACATTAATGTTATTCTTTTCAAAATTGAATATGTAGAAGTGAATTTATGCATCCTCATTTTGCTTTCTTTTAGAAAAGTACTTTTTACAAGTGCTGTTTCATAGATGTGAAATCATGTTTAAACATTTCTCAAAAAAGCATGTATTTTAATGTTTGTAGTTTCATTTTAACATTTATGTTATTCTTTTCAAATTTGAAATGTAGAAGTGAATTTACAGATTTACATTTTGCTTTCTTGTGGAAAAGTACTTTTTACGTGCTGTTTCATAGATGTGAAACCATGTTTAAACATTTCTCAAAAAAGCATGTATTTTAATGTTTGTAGTTTCATTTTAACATTTATGTTGTTCTTTTCAAAATTGAAATGTAGAAGTGAATTTACAGATCTACATTTTGTTTTCTTGTAGAAAAGTGCTTTTTACATGTGCTGTTTCATTGATGTGAAATCATGTTTAAATATTTCACAAAAAAGCATGTATTTTATTGTTTGTAGTTTCATTTTAACATTTATGTTATTATTTTCAAATTTGAAATGTAGAAGTGAATTTACAGATTTACATTTTGCTTTCTTGTGGAAAAGTACTTTTTACGTGCTGTTTCATAGATGTGAAACCATGTTTAAACATTTCTCAAAAAAGCATGTATTTTATTGTTTGTAGTTTCATTTTAACATTTATGTTATTATTTTCAAATTTGAAATGTAGAAGTGAATTTACAGATTTACATTTTGCTTTCTTGTGGAAAAGTACTTTTTACAAGTGCTGTTTCATAGATGTGAAAACATGTTTAAACATTTCTCAAAAAAGCATGTATTTTTATGTTTGTAGTTTCATTTTAACATTTATGTTGTTCTTTTCAAAATTGAAATGTAGAAGTGAATTTACAGATCTACATTTTGTTTTCTTGTAGAAAAGTGCTTTTTACCTGTGCTGTTTCATTGATGTGAAATCATGTTTAAACATTACTCAAAAAAGCATGTATTTTAATGTTTGTAGTTTCATTTTAACATTTAAGTTCTTTTCAAACTTGAAATGTAGAAGTGAATTTACAGATCAACATTTTGTTTTCTTGTAGAAAAGTGCTTTTTACCTGTGCTGTTTCATTGATGTGAAATCATGTTTAAACATTACTCAAAAAAGCATGTATTTTAATATTTGTAGTTTCATTTTAACATTTATGTTGTTCTTTTCAAAATTGAAATGTAGAAGTGAATTTACAGATCAACATTTTGTTTTCTTGTAGAAAAGTGCTTTTTACCTGTACTGTTTCATTGATGTGAAATCAGGTTTAAACATTACTCAAAAAAGCATGTATTTTAATGTTTGTAGTTTCATTTTAACATTTATGTTGTTCTTTTCAAAATTGAAATGTAGAAGTGAATTTACAGATCAACATTTTGTTTTCTTGTAGAAAAGTGCTTTTTACCTGTGCTGTTTCTTTGATGTGAAATCATGTTTAAACATTACTCAAAAAAGCATGTATTTTAATATTTGTAGTTTCATTTTAACATTTATGTAGTTGTTTTCAAAATTGAAATGTAGAAGTGAATTTACAGATCTACATTTTGTTTTCTTGTAGAAAAGTACTTTTTACAAGTGCTGTTTCATAGATGTGAAACCATGTTTAATCATTTCTCAAAAAAGCATGTATTTTAATGTTTGTAGTTTCATTTTAACATTTATGTTGTTCTCTTCAAAATTGAAATGTAGAAGTGAATTTACAGATCTACATTTTGCTTTCTTGTGGAAGAGTACTTTTTACAAGTGCTGTTTCATAGATGTGAAACCATGTTTAAACATTTCTCAAAAAAGCATGTATTTTAATGTTTGTAATTTCATTTTAACATTTATGTTGTTCTTTTCAAAATTGAAAAGTAGAAGTGAATTTACAGATCTACATTTTGTTTTCTTGTAGAAAAGTGCTTTTTACATGTGCTGTTTCATTGATGTGAAATCATGTTTAAACATTTCACAAAAAAGCATGTATTTTATTGTTTGTAGTTTCATTTTAACATTTATGTTATTCTTTTCAAATTTGAAATGTAGAAGTGAATTTACAGATTTACATTTTGCTTTCTTGTGGAAAAGTACTTTTTACAATTGCTGTTTCATAGATGTGAAACCATGTTTAAACATTTCTCAAAAAAGCATGTATTTTAATGTTTGTAGTTTCATTTTAACATTTATGTTATTCTTTTCAAAATTGAAATGTTAGAAGTGAATTTACGCATCCTCATTTTGCTTTCTTTTAGAAAAGTACTTTTCACAAGTGCTGTTTCATTGATGTGAAATCATGTTTAAATATATCACAAAAAAGCATGTATTTTATTGTTTGTAGTTTCATTTTAACATTTATGTTATTATTTTCAAATTTGAAATGTAGAACTGAATTTACAGATTTACATTTTGCTTTCTTGTGGAAAAGTACTTTTTACAAGTGCTGTTTCATAGATGTGAAACCATGTTTAAACATTTCTCAAAAAAGCATGTATTTTAATGTTTGTAATTTCATTTTAACATTTATGTTGTTCTTTTCAAAATTGAAATGTAGAAGTGAATTTACAGATCTACATTTTGTTTTCTTGTAGAAAAGTGCTTTTTACATGTGCTGTTTCATGATGTGAAATCATGTTTAAACATTTCACAAAAAAGCATGTATTTTAATGTTTGTAGTTTCATTTTAACATTTATGTTATTCTTTTCAAAATTGAAATGTAGAAGTGAATTTACAGATCGACATTTTGTTTTCTTGTAAAAAAGTACTTTTTACAAGTGCTGTTTCATAGATGTGAAATCATGTTTAAACATTTCTCAAAAAAGCATGTATTTTATTGTTTGTAGTTTCATTTTAACCTTTATGTTATTCTTTTCAAAATTGAAATGTAGAAGTGAATTTACAGATCTACATATTTTTTTCTTGTAGAAAAGTACTTTTTACGTGCTGTTTCATGGATGTGAAACCATGTTTAAATATTTCTCAAAAAAGCATGTATTTTAATGTTTGTAGTTTCATTTTAACATTTATGTTATTCTTTTCAAATTTGAAATGTAGAAGTGAATTTACAGATTTACATTTTGCTTTCTTGTGGAAAAGTACTTTTTACGTGCTGTTTCATAGATGTGAAACCATGCTTAAACATTTCTCAAAAAAGCATGTATTTTAATGTTTGTAGTTTCATTTTAACATTTATGTTGTTCTTTTCAAAATTGAAATGTAGAAGTGAATTTACAGATCGACATTTTGTTTTCTTGTAAAAAAGTACTTTTTACAAGTGCTGTTTCATAGATGTGAAATCATGTTTAAACATTTCTCAAAAAAGCATGTATTTTATTGTTTGTAGTTTCATTTTAACATTTATGTTATTCTTTTCAAAATTGAAATGTAGAAGTGAATTTACAGATCTACATATTTTTTTCTTGTAGAAAAGTACTTTTTACGTGCTGTTTCATTGATGTGAAACCATGTTTAAATATTTCTCAAAAAAGCATGTATTTTAATGTTTGTAGTTTCATTTTAACATTTATGTTATTCTTTTCAAATTTGAAATGTAGAAGTGAATTTACAGATTTACATTTTGCTTTCTTGTGGAAAAGTACTTTTTACGTGCTGTTTCATAGATGTGAAACCATGTTTAAACATTTCTCAAAAAAGCATGTATTTTAATGTTTGTAGTTTCATTTTAACATTTATGTTGTTCTTTTCAAAATTGAAATGTAGAAGTGAATTTACAGATCTACATTTTGTTTTCTTGTAGAAAAGTGCTTTTTACATGTGCTGTTTCATTGATGTGAAATCATGTTTAAATATTTCACAAAAAAGCATGTATTTTATTGTTTGTAGTTTCATTTTAACATTTATGTTATTATTTTCAAATTTGAAATGTAGAAGTGAATTTACAGATTTACATTTTGCTTTCTTGTGGAAAAGTACTTTTTACAAGTGCTGTTTCATAGATGTGAACCCATGTTTAAACATTTCTCAAAAAAGCATGTATTTTAATGTTTGTAATTTCATTTTAACATTTATGTTGTTCTTTTCAAAATTGAAATGTAGAAGTGAATTTACAGATCTACATTTTGTTTCCTTGTAGAAAAGTGCTTTTTACATGTGCTGTTTCATTGATGTGAAATCATGTTTAAACATTTCACAAAAAAGCATGTATTTTATTGTTTGTAGTTTCATTTTAACATTTATGTTATTATTTTCAAATTTGAAATGTAGAAGTGAATTTACAGATTTACATTTTGCTTTTTGTGGAAAAGTACTTTTTACAAGTGCTGTTTCATAGATGTGAAAACATGTTTAAACATTTCTCAAAAAAGCATGTATTTTAATGTTTGTAGTTTCATTTTAACATTTATGTTGTTCTTTTCAAAATTGAAATGTAGAAGTGAATTTACAGATCTACATTTTGTTTTCTTGTAGAAAAGTGCTTTTTACCTGTGCTGTTTCATTGATGTGAAATCATGTTTAAACATTACTCAAAAAAGCATGTATTTTAATGTTTGTAGTTTCATTTTAATATTTAAGTTCTTTTCAAACTTGAAATGTAGAAGTGAATTTACAGATCAACATTTTGTTTTCTTGTAGAAAAGTGCTTTTTACCTGTACTGTTTCATTGATGTGAAATCAGGTTTAAACATTACTCAAAAAAGCATGTATTTTAATGTTTGTAGTTTCATTTTAACATTTATGTTGTTCTTTTCAAAATTGAAATGTAGAAGTGAATTTACAGATCAACATTTTGTTTTCTTGTAGAAAAGTGCTTTTTACCTGTGCTGTTTCTTTGATGTGAAATCATGTTTAAACATTACTCAAAAAAGCATGTATTTTAATATTTGTAGTTTCATTTTAACATTTATGTAGTTGTTTTCAAAATTGAAATGTAGAAGTGAATTTACAGATCTACATTTTGTTTTCTTGTAGAAAAGTACTTTTTACAAGTGCTGTTTCATAGATGTGAAACCATGTTTAATCATTTCTCAAAAAAGCATGTATTTTAATGTTTGTAGTTTCATTTTAACATTTATGTTGTTCTCTTCAAAATTGAAATGTAGAAGTGAATTTACAGATCTACATTTTGCTTTCTTGTGGAAGAGTACTTTTTACAAATGCTGTTTCATAGATGTGAAACCATGTTTAAACATTTCTCAAAAAAGCATGTATTTTAATGTTTGTAATTTCATTTTAACATTTATGTTGTTCTTTTCAAAATTGAAAAGTAGAAGTGAATTTACAGATCTACATTTTGTTTTCTTGTAGAAAAGTGCTTTTTACATGTGCTGTTTCATTGATGTGAAATCATGTTTAAACATTTCACAAAAAAGCATGTATTTTATTGTTTGTAGTTTCATTTTAACATTTATGTTATTCTTTTCAAATTTGAAATGTAGAAGTGAATTTACAGATTTACATTTTGCTTTCTTGTGGAAAAGTACTTTTTACAATTGCTGTTTCATAGATGTGAAACCATGTTTAAACATTTCTCAAAAAAGCATGTATTTTAATGTTTGTAGTTTCATTTTAACATTTATGTTATTCTTTTCAAAATTGAAATGTTAGAAGTGAATTTACGCATCCTCATTTTGCTTTCTTTTAGAAAAGTACTTTTCACAAGTGCTGTTTCATTGATGTGAAATAATGTTTAAATATATCACAAAAAAGCATGTATTTTATTGTTTGTAGTTTCATTTTAACATTTATGTTATTCTTTTCAAATTTGAAATGTAGAAGTGAATTTACAGATTTACATTTTGCTTTCTTGTGGAAAAGTACTTTTTACGTGCTGTTTCATAGATGTGAAACCATGTTTAAACATTTCTCAAAAAAGCATGTATTTTAATGTTTGTAGTTTCATTTTAACATTTATGTTGTTCTTTTCAAAATTGAAATGTAGAAGTGAATTTACAGATCGACATTTTGTTTTCTTGTAAAAAAGTACTTTTTACAAGTGCTGTTTCATAGATGTGAAATCATGTTTAAACATTTCTCAAAAAAGCATGTATTTTATTGTTTGTAGTTTCATTTTAACATTTATGTTATTCTTTTCAAAATTGAAATGTAGAAGTGAATTTACAGATCTACATATTTTTTTCTTGTAGAAAAGTACTTTTTACGTGCTGTTTCATTGATGTGAAACCATGTTTAAATATTTCTCAAAAAAGCATGTATTTTAATGTTTGTAGTTTCATTTTAACATTTATGTTATTCTTTTCAAATTTGAAATGTAGAAGTGAATTTACAGATTTACATTTTGCTTTCTTGTGGAAAAGTACTTTTTACGTGCTGTTTCATAGATGTGAAACCATGTTTAAACATTTCTCAAAAAAGCATGTATTTTAATGTTTGTAGTTTCATTTTAACATTTATGTTGTTCTTTTCAAAATTGAAATGTAGAAGTGAATTTACAGATCTACATTTTGATTTCTTGTAGAAAAGTGCTTTTTACATGTGCTGTTTCATTGATGTGAAATCATGTTTAAATATTTCACAAAAAAGCATGTATTTTATTGTTTGTAGTTTCATTTTAACATTTATGTTATTATTTTCAAATTTGAAATGTAGAAGTGAATTTACAGATTTACATTTTGCTTTCTTGTGGAAAATTACTTTTTACAAGTGCTGTTTCATAGATGTGAACCCATGTTTAAACATTTCTCAAAAAAGCATGTATTTTAATGTTTGTAATTTCATTTTAACATTTATGTTGTTCTTTTCAAAATTGAAATGTAGAAGTGAATTTACAGATCTACATTTTGTTTTCTTGTAGAAAAGTGCTTTTTACATGTGCTGTTTCATTGATGTGAAATCATGTTTAAACATTTCACAAAAAAGCATGTATTTTATTGTTTGTAGTTTCATTTTAACATTTATGTTATTATTTTCAAATTTGAAATGTAGAAGTGAATTTACAGATTTACATTTTGCTTTTTGTGGAAAAGTACTTTTTACAAGTGCTGTTTCATAGATGTGAAACCATGTTTAAACATTTCTCAAAAAAGCATGTATTTTAATGTTTGTAGTTTCATTTTAACATTTATGTTGTTCTTTTCAAAATTGAAATGTAGAAGTGAATTTACAGATCAACATTTTGTTTTCTTGTAGAAAAGTGCTTTTTACCTGTGCTGTTTCATTGATGTGAAATCAGGTTTAAACATTACTCAAAAAAGCATGTATTTTAATGTTTGTAGTTTCATTTTAACATTTATGTTGTTCTTTTCAAACTTGAAATGTAGAAGTGAATTTACAGATCAACATTTTGTTTTCTTGTAGAAAAGTGCTTTTTACCTGTGCTGTTTCATTGATGTGAAATCATGTTTAAACATTACTCAAAAAAGCATGTATTTTAATATTTGTAGTTTCATTTTAACATTTATGTAGTTGTTTTCAAAATTGAAATGTAGAAGTGAATTTACAGATCTACATTTTGTTTTCTTGTAGAAAAGTGCTTTTTACATGTGCTGTTTCATTGATGTGAAATCATGTTTAAATATTTCACAAAAAAGCATGTATTTTAATATTTGTAGTTTCATTTTAACATTTATGTAGTTGTTTTCAAAATTGAAATGTAGAAGTGAATTTACAGATCTACATTTTGTTTTCTTGTAGAAAAGTGCTTTTTACATGTGCTGTTTCATTGATGTGAAATCATGTTTAAATATTTCACAAAAAAGCATGTATTTTATTGTTTGTAGTTTCATTTTAACATTTATGTTATTATTTTCAAATTTGAAATGTAGAAGTGAATTTACAGATTTACATTTTGCTTTCTTGTGGAAAAGTACTTTTTACAAGTGCTGTTTCATAGATGTGAAACCATGTATAAACATTTCTCAAAAAAGCATGTATTTTAATGTTTGTAATTTCATTTTAACATTTATGTTGTTCTTTTCAAAATTGAAAAGTAGAAGTGAATTTACAGATCTACATTTTGTTTTCTTGTAGAAAAGTGCTTTTTACATGTGCTGTTTCATTGATGTGAAATCATGTTTAAACATTTCACAAAAAAGCGTGTATTTTATTGTTTGTAGTTTCATTTTAACATTTATGTTATTATTTTCAAATTTGAAATGTAGAAGTGAATGTACAGATTTACATTTTGCTTTCTTGTGGAAAAGTACTTTTTACAAGTGCTGTTTCATAGATGTGAAACCATGTTTAAACATTTCTCAAAAAGCATGTATTTTAATGTTTGTAGTTTCATTTTAACATTTATGTTATTCTTTTCAAAATTGAAATGTAGAAGTGAATTTACAGATCTACATTTTGCTTTCTTTTAGAAAAGTGCTTTTTACAAGTGCTGTTTCATAGATGTGAAATCATGTTTAAACATTTCACAAAAAAGCATGTATTTTATTGTTTGTAGTTTCATTTAAACATTTATGTTATTCTTTTCAAATTTGAAATGTAGAAGTGAATTTACAGATTTACAATTTGCTTTCTTGTGGAAAAGTACTTTTTACAAGTGCTGTTTCATAGATGTGAAACCATGTTTAAACATTTCTCAAAAAAGCATGTATTTTAATGTTTGTAGTTTCATTTTAACATTTATGTTATTCCTTTCAAAATTGAAATGTAGAAGTGAATTTACAGATCTACATTTTTTTTTCTTGTAGAAAAGTACTTTTTACGTCCTGTTTCATTCATGTGAAACCATGTTTAAATATTTCTCAAAAAAGCATGTATTTTAATGTTTGTAGTTTCATTTTAACATTTATGTTATTCTTTTCAAATTTGAAATGTAGAAGTGAATTTACAGATTTACATTTTGCTTTCTTGTGGAAAAGTACTTTTTACGTGCTGTTTCATAGATGTGAAACCATGTTTAAACATTTCTCAAAAAAGCATGTATTTTAATGTTTGTAGTTTCATTTTAACATTTATGTTGTTCTTTTCAAAATTGAAATGTAGAAGTGAATTTACAGATCTACATTTTGTTTTCTTGTAGAAAAGTGCTTTTTACATGTGCTGTTTCATTGATGTGAAATCATGTTTAAATATTTCACAAAAAAGCATGTATTTTATTGTTTGTAGTTTCATTTTAACATTTATGTTATTATTTTCAAATTTGAAATGTAGAAGTGAATTTACAGATTTACATTTTGCTTTCTTGTGGAAAAGTACTTTTTACAAGTGCTGTTTCATAGATGTGAAACCATGTTTAAACATTTCTCAAAAAAGCATGTATTTTAATGTTTGTAATTTCATTTTAACATTTATGTTGTTCTTTTCAAAATTGAAATGTAGAAGTGAATTTACAGATCTACATTTTGTTTTCTTGTAGAAAAGTGCTTTTTACATTTGCTGTTTCATTGATGTGAAATCATGTTTAAACATTTCACAAAAAAGCATGTATTTTATTGTTTGTAGTTTCATTTTAACATTTATGTTATTATTTTCAAATTTGAAATGTAGAAGTGAATTTACAGATTTACATTTTGCTTTCTTGTGGAAAAGTACTTTTTACAAGTGCTGTTTCATAGATGTGAAACCATGTTTAAACATTTCTCAAAAAAGCATGTATTTTAATGTTTGTAGTTTCATTTTAACATTTATGTTGTTCTTTTCAAAATTGAAATGTAGAAGTGAATTTACAGATCAACATTTTGTTTTCTTGTAGAAAAGTGCTTTTTACCTGTGCTGTTTCATTGATGTGAAATCAGGTTTAAACATTACTCAAAAAAGCATGTATTTTAATGTTTGTAGTTTCATTTTAACATTTATGTTGTTCTTTTCAAAATTGAAATGTAGAAGTGAATTTACAGATCAACATTTTGTTTTCTTGTAGAAAAGTGCTTTTTACCTGTGCTGTTTCATTGATGTGAAATCATGTTTAAACATTACTCAAAAAAGCATGTATTTTAATATTTGTAGTTTCATTTTAACATTTATGTAGTTGTTTTCAAAATTGAAATGTAGAAGTGAATTTACAGATCTACATTTTGTTTTCTTGTAGAAAAGTGCTTTTTACATGTGCTGTTTCATTGATGTGAAATCATGTTTAAATATTTCACAAAAAAGCATGTATTTTATTGTTTGTAGTTTCATTTTAACATTTATGTTATTATTTTCAAATTTGAAATGTAGAAGTGAATTTACAGATTTACATTTTGCTTTCTTGTGGAAAAGTACTTTTTACAAGTGCTGTTTCATAGATGTGAAACCATGTTTAAACATTTCTCAAAAAAGCATGTATTTTAATGTTTGTAATTTCATTTTAACATTTATGTTGTTCTTTTCCAAATTGAAAAGTAGAAGTGAATTTACAGATCTACATTTTGTTTTCTTGTAGAAAAGTGCTTTTTACATGTGCTGTTTCATTGATGTGAAATCATGTTTAAACATTTCACAAAAAAGCATGTATTTTATTGTTTGTAGTTTCATTTTAACATTTATGTTATTATTTTCAAATTTGAAATGTAGAAGTGAATTTACAGATTTACATTTTGCTTTCTTGTGGAAAAGTACTTTTTACAAGTGCTGTTTCATAGATGTGAAACCATGTTTAAACATTTCTCAAAAAAGCATGTATTTTAATGTTTGTAGTTTCATTTTAACATTTATGTTATTCTTTTCAAAATTGAAATGTAGAAGTGAATTTACAGATCTACATTTTGCTTTCTTTTAGAAAAGTGCTTTTTACAAGTGCTGTTTCATAGATGTGAAATCATGTTTAAACATTTCACAAAAAAGCATGTATTTTATTGTTTGTAGTTTCATTTAAACATTTATGTTATTCTTTTCAAATTTGAAATGTAGAAGTGAATTTACAGATTTACATTTTGCTTTCTTGTGGAAAAGTACTGTTTACAAGTGCTGTTTCATAGATGTGAAACCATGTTTAAACATTTCTCAAAAAAGCATGTATTTTAATGTTTGTAGTTTCATTTTAACATTTATGTTATTCCTTTCAAAATTGAAATGTAGAAGTGAATTTACAGATCTACATTTTTTTTTCTTGTAGAAAAGTACTTTTTACGTGCTGTTTCATTGATGTGAAACCATGTTTAAATATTTCTCCAAAAAGCATGTATTTTAATGTTTGTAGTTTCATTTTAACATTTATGTTATTCTTTTCAAAATTGAAATGTGGAAGTGAATTTATGCATCCTCATTTTGATTTCTTTTAGAAAAGTACTTTTTACAAGTGCTGTTTCATAGATGTGAAATCATGTTTAAACATTTCTCAAAAAAGCATGTATTTTAATGTTTGTAGTTTCATTTTAACATTTATGTTATTCTTTTCAAATTTGAAATGTAGAAGTGAATTTACAGATTTACATTTTGCTTTCTTGTGGAAAAGTACTTTTTACAAGTGTTGTTTCATAGATGTGAAACCATGTTTAAACATTTCTCAAAAAAGCATGCATTTTAATATTTGTAGTTTCATTTTAACATTTATGTAGTTGTTTTCAAAATTGAAATGTAGAAGTGAATTTACAGATCTACATTTTGTTTTCTTGTAGAAAAGTACTTTTTACAAGTGCTGTTTCATAGATGTGAAACCATGTTTAATCATTTCTCAAAAAAGCATGTATTTTAATGTTTGTAGTTTCATTTTAACATTTATGTTGTTCTCTTCAAAATTGAAATGTAGAAGTGAATTTACAGATCTACATTTTGCTTTCTTGTGGAAGAGTACTTTTTACAAGTGCTGTTTCATAGATGTGAAACCATATTTAAACATTTCTCAAAAAAGCATGTATTTTAATATTTGTAGTTTCATTTTAACATTTATCTTATTGTTTTCAAAATTGAAATGTTAGAAGTGAATTTACGCATCCTCATTTTGCTTTCTATTAGAAAAGTACTTTTCACAAGTGCTGTTTCATTGATGTGAAACCATGTTTAAATATTTCTCCAAAAAGCATGTATTTTACTGTTTGTAGTTTCATTTTAACATTTATGTTATTCTTTTCAAAATTGAAATGTAGAAGTGAATTTACAGATCAACATTTTGTTTTCTTGTAGAAAAGTGCTTTTTACCTGTGCTGTTTCATTGATGTGAAATCATGTTTAAACATTACTCAAAAAAGCATGTATTTTAATATTTGTAGTTTCATTTTAACATTTATGTAGTTGTTTTCAAAATTGAAATGTAGAAGTGAATTTACAGATCTACATTTTGTTTTCTTGTAGAAAAGTGCTTTTTACATGTGCTGTTTCATTGATGTGAAATCATGTTTAAATATTTCACAAAAAAGCATGTATTTTCTTGTTTGTAGTTTCATTTTAACATTTATGTTATTATTTTCAAATTTGAAATGTAGAAGTGAATTTACAGATTTACATTTTGCTTTCTTGTGGAAAAGTACTTTTTACAAGTGCTGTTTCATAGATGTGAAACCATGTTTACACATTTCTCAAAAAAGCATGTATTTTAATGTTTGTAATTTCATTTTAACATTTATGTTGTTCTTTTCAAAATTGAAAAGTAGAAGTGAATTTACAGATCTACATTTTGTTTTCTTGTAGAAAAGTGCTTTTTACATGTGCTGTTTCATTGATGTGAAATCATGTTTAAACATTTCACAAAAAAGCATGTATTTTATTGTTTGTAGTTTCATTTTAACATTTATGTTATTCTTTTCAAATTTGAAATGTAGAAGTGAATTTACAGATTTACATTTTGCTTTCTTGTGGAAAAGTACTTTTTACAATTGCTGTTTCATAGATGTGAAACCATGTTTAAACATTTCTCAAAAAAGCATGTATTTTAATGTTTGTAGTTTCATTTTAACATTTATGTTATTCTTTTCAAAATTGAAATGTTAGAAGTGAATTTACGCATCCTCATTTTGCTTTCTTTTAGAAAAGTACTTTTCACAAGTGCTGTTTCATTGATGTGAAATCATGTTTAAATATATCACAAAAAAGCATGTATTTTATTGTTTGTAGTTTCATTTTAACATTTATGTTATTATTTTCAAATTTGAAATGTAGAACTGAATTTACAGATTTACATTTTGCTTTCTTGTGGAAAAGTACTTTTTACAAGTGCTGTTTCATAGATGTGAAACCATGTTTAAACATTTCTCAAAAAAGCATGTATTTTAATATTTGTAATTTCATTTTAACATTTATGTTGTTCTTTTCAAAATTGAAATGTAGAAGTGAATTTACAGATCTACATTTTGTTTTCTTGTAGAAAAGTGCTTTTTACATGTGCTGTTTCATGATGTGAAATCATGTTTAAACATTTCACAAAAAAGCCTGTATTTTAATGTTTGTAGTTTCATTTTAACATTTATGTTAATCTTTTCAAAATTGAAATGTAGAAGTGAATTTACAGATCGACATTTTGTTTTCTTGTAAAAAAGTACTTTTTACAAGTGCTGTTTCATAGATGTGAAATCATGTTTAAACATTTCTCAAAAAAGCATGTATTTTAATGTTTGTAGTTTCATTTTAACATTTATGTTGTTCTTTTCAAAATTGAAATGTAGAAGTGAATTTACAGATCGACATTTTGTTTTCTTGTAAAAAAGTACTTTTTACAAGTGCTGTTTCATAGATGTGAAATCATGTTTAAACATTTCTCAAAAAAGCATGTATTTTATTGTTTGTAGTTTCATTTTAACATTTATGTTATTCTTTTCAAAATTGAAATGTAGAAGTGAATTTACAGATCTACATATTTTTTTCTTGTAGAAAAGTACTTTTTACGTGCTGTTTCATTGATGTGAAACCATGTTTAAATATTTCTCAAAAAAGCATGTATTTTAATGTTTGTAGTTTCATTTTAACATTTATGTTATTCTTTTCAAATTTGAAATGTAGAAGTGAATTTACAGATTTACATTTTGCTTTCTTGTGGAAAAGTCCTTTTTACAAGTGCTGTTTCATAGATGTGAAACCATGTTTAAACATTTCACAAAAAAGCATGTATTTTATTGTTTGTAGTTTCATTTTAACATTTATGTTATTATTTTCAAATTTGAAATGTAGAAGTGAATTTACAGATTTACATTTTGCTTTCTTGTGGAAAAGTACTTTTTACAAGTGCTGTTTCATAGATGTGAAACCATGTTTATACATTTCTCAAAAAAGCATGTATTTTAATGTTTGTAGTTTCATTTTAACATTTATGTTGTTCTTTTCAAAATTGAAATGTAGAAGTGAATTTACAGATCAACATTTTGTTTTCTTGTAGAAAAGTGCTTTTTACCTGTGCTGTTTCATTGATGTGAAATCAGGTTTAAACATTACTCAAAAAAGCATGTATTTTAATATTTGTAGTTTCATTTTAACATTTATGTAGTTGTTTTCAAAATTGAAATGTAGAAGTGAATTTACAGATCTACATTTTGTTTTCTTGTAGAAAAGTGCTTTTTACATGTGCTGTTTCATTGATGTGAAATCATGTTTAAATATTTCACAAAAAAGCATGTATTTTATTGTTTGTAGTTTCATTTTAACATTTATGTTATTCCTTTCAAAATTGAAATGTAGAAGTGAATTTACAGATCTACATTTTTTTTTCTTGTAGAAAAGTACTTTTTACGTGCTGTTTCATTGATGTGAAACCATGTTTAAATATTTCTCCAAAAAGCATGTATTTTAATGTTTGTAGTTTCATTTTAACATTTATGTTATTCTTTTCAAAATTGAAATGTGGAAGTGAATTTATGCATCCTCATTTTGATTTCTTTTAGAAAAGTACTTTTTACAAGTGCTGTTTCATAGATGTGAAATCATGTTTAAACATTTCTCAAAAAAGCATGTATTTTAATGTTTGTAGTTTCATTTTAACATTTATGTTATTCTTTTCAAATTTGAAATGTAGAAGTGAATTTACAGATTTACATTTTGCTTTCTTGTGGAAAAGTACTTTTTACAAGTGTTTTTTCATAGATGTGAAACCATGTTTAAACATTTCTCAAAAAAGCATGTATTTTAATGTTTGTAGTTTCATTTTAACATTTATGTTATTCTTTTCAAAATTGAAATGTAGAAGTGAATTTACAGAGCGACATTTTGTTTTCTTGTAAAAAAGTACTTTTTACAAGTGCTGTTTCATAGATGTGAAATCATGTTTAAACATTTCTGAAAAAAGCATGTATTTTATTGTTTGTAGTTTCATTTTAACATTAATGTTATTCTTTTCAAAATTGAATATGTAGAAGTGAATTTATGCATCCTCATTTTGCTTTCTTTTAGAAAAGTACTTTTTACAAGTGCTGTTTCATAGATGTGAAATCATGTTTAAACATTTCTCAAAAAAGCATGTATTTTAATGTTTGTAGTTTCATTTTAACATTTATGTTATTCCTTTCAAAATTGAAATGTAGAAGTGAATTTACAGATCTACATTTTTTTTTCTTGTAGAAAAGTACTTTTTACGTGCTGTTTCATTGATGTGAAACCATGTTTAAACATTACTCAAAAAAGCATGTATTTTAATATTTGTAGTTTCATTTTAACATTTATGTAGTTGTTTTCAAAATTGAAATGTAGAAGTGAATTTACAGATCTACATTTTGTTTTCTTGTAGAAAAGTGCTTTTTACATGTGCTGTTTCATTGATGTGAAATCATGTTTAAATATTTCACAAAAAAGCATGTATTTTAATGTTTGTAGTTTCATTTTAACATTTATGTTATTCCTTTCAAAATTGAAATGTAGAAGTGAATTTACAGATCTACATTTTTTTTCTTGTAGAAAAGTACTTTTTACGTGCTGTTTCATTGATGTGAAACCATGTTTAAATATTTCTCCAAAAAGCATGTATTTTAATGTTTGTAGTTTCATTTTAACATTTATGTTATTCTTTTCAAAATTGAAATGTGGAAGTGAATTTATGCATCCTCATTTTGATTTCTTTTAGAAAAGTACTTTTTACAAGTGCTGTTTCATAGATGTGAAATCATGTTTAAACATTTCTCAAAAAAGCATGTATTTTAATGTTTGTAGTTTCATTTTAACATTTATGTTATTCTTTTCAAATTTGAAATGTAGAAGTGAATTTACAGATTTACATTTTGCTTTCTTGTGGAAAAGTACTTTTTACAAGTGTTTTTTCATAGATGTGAAACCATGTTTAAACATTTCTCAAAAAAGCATGTATTTTAATGTTTGTAGTTTCATTTTAACATTTATGTTATTCTTTTCAAAATTGAAATGTAGAAGTGAATTTACAGATCGACATTTTGTTTTCTTGTAAAAAAGTACTTTTTACAAGTGCTGTTTCATAGATGTGAAATCATGTTTACACATTTCTGAAAAAAGCATGTATTTTATTGTTTGTAGTTTCATTTTAACATTAATGTTATTCTTTTCAAAATTGAATATGTAGAAGTGAATTTATGCATCCTCATTTTGCTTTCTTTTAGAAAAGTACTTTTTACAAGTGCTGTTTCATAGATGTGAAATCATGTTTAAACATTTCTCAAAAAAGCATGTATTTTAATGTTTGTAGTTTCATTTTAACATTTATGTTATTCCTTTCAAAATTGAAATGTAGAAGTGAATTTACAGATCTACATTTTTTTTCTTGTAGAAAAGTACTTTTTACGTGCTGTTTCATTGATGTGAAACCATGTTTAAATATTTCTCCAAAAAGCATGTATTTTAATGTTTGTAGTTTCATTTTAACATGTATGTTATTCTTTTCAAAATTGAAATGTGGAAGTGAATTTATGCATCCTCATTTTGATTTCTTTTAGAAAAGTACTTTTTACAAGTGCTGTTTCATAGATGTGAAATCATGTTTAAACATTTCTCAAAAAAGCATGTATTTTAATGTTTGTAGTTTCATTTTAACATTTATGTTATTCTTTTCAAATTTGAAATGTAGAAGTGAATTTACAGATTTACATTTTGCTTTCTTGTGGAAAAGTACTTTTTACAAGTGTTTTTTCATAGATGTGAAACCATGTTTAAACATTTCTCAAAAAAGCATGTATTTTAATGTTTGTTGTTTCATTTTAACATTTATGTTATTCTTTTCAAAATTGAAAAGTAGAAGTGAATTTACAGATCAACATTTTGTTTTCTTGTAGAAAAGTGCTTTTTACCTGTGCTGTTTCATTGATGTGAAATCATGTTTAAACATTACTCAAAAAAGCATGTATTTTAATATTTGTAGTTTCATTTTAACATTTATGTTGTTCTTTTCAAAATTGAAATGTAGAAGTGAATTTACAGATCAACATTTTGTTTTCTTGTAGAAAAGTGCTTTTTACCTGTACTGTTTCATTGATGTGAAATCAGGTTTAAACATTACTCAAAAAAGCATGTATTTTAATGTTTGTAGTTTCATTTTAACATTTATGTTGTTCTTTTCAAAATTGAAATGTAGAAGTGAATTTACAGATCAACATTTTGTTTTCTTGTAGAAAAGTGCTTTTTACCTGTGCTGTTTCTTTGATGTGAAATCATGTTTAAACATTACTCAAAAAAGCATGTATTTTAATATTTGTAGTTTCATTTTAACATTTATGTAGTTGTTTTCAAAATTGAAATGTAGAAGTGAATTTACAGATCTACATTTTGTTTTCTTGTAGAAAAGTACTTTTTACAAGTGCTGTTTCATAGATGTGAAACCATGTTTAATCATTTCTCAAAAAAGCATGTATTTTAATGTTTGTAGTTTCATTTTAACATTTATGTTGTTCTCTTCAAAATTGAAATGTAGAAGTGAATTTACAGATCTACATTTTGCTTTCTTGTGGAAGAGTACTTTTTACAAGTGCTGTTTCATAGATGTGAAACCATGTTTAAACATTTCTCAAAAAAGCATGTATTTTAATGTTTGTAATTTCATTTTAACATTTATGTTGTTCTTTTCAAAATTGAAAAGTAGAAGTGAATTTACAGATCTACATTTTGTTTTCTTGTAGAAAAGTGCTTTTTACATGTGCTGTTTCATTGATGTGAAATCATGTTTAAACATTTCACAAAAAAGCATGTATTTTATTGTTTGTAGTTTCATTTTAACATTTATGTTATTCTTTTCAAATTTGAAATGTAGAAGTGAATTTACAGATTTACATTTTGCTTTCTTGTGGAAAAGTACTTTTTACAATTGCTGTTTCATAGATGTGAAACCATGTTTAAACATTTCTCAAAAAAGCATGTATTTTAATGTTTGTAGTTTCATTTTAACATTTATGTTATTCTTTTCAAAATTGAAATGTTAGAAGTGAATTTACGCATCCTCATTTTGCTTTCTTTTAGAAAAGTACTTTTCACAAGTGCTGTTTCATTGATGTGAAATCATGTTTAAATATATCACAAAAAAGCATGTATTTTATTGTTTGTAGTTTCATTTTAACATTTATGTTATTATTTTCAAATTTGAAATGTAGAACTGAATTTACAGATTTACATTTTGCTTTCTTGTGGAAAAGTACTTTTTACAAGTGCTGTTTCATAGATGTGAAACCATGTTTAAACATTTCTCAAAAAAGCATGTATTTTAATGTTTGTAATTTCATTTTAACATTTATGTTGTTCTTTTCAAAATTGAAAAGTAGAAGTGAATTTACAGATCTACATTTTGTTTTCTTGTAGAAAAGTGCTTTTTACATGTGCTGTTTCATGATGTGAAATCATGTTTAAACATTTCACAAAAAAGCATGTATTTTAATGTTTGTAGTTTCATTTTAACATTTATGTTATTCTTTTCAAAATTGAAATGTAGAAGTGAATTTACAGATCGACATTTTGTTTTCTTGTAAAAAAGTACGTTTTACAAGTGCTGTTTCATAGATGTGAAATCATGTTTAAACATTTCTCAAAAAAGCATGTATTTTATTGTTTGTAGTTTCATTTTAACATTTATGTTATTCTTTTCAAAATTGAAATGTAGAAGTGAATTTACAGATCTACATATTTTTTTCTTGTAGAAAAGTACTTTTTACGTGCTGTTTCATGGATGTGAAACCATGTTTAAATATTTCTCAAAAAAGCATGTATTTTAATGTTTGTAGTTTCATTTTAACATTTATGTTATTCTTTTCAAATTTGAAATGTAGAAGTGAATTTACAGATTTACATTTTGCTTTCTTGTGGAAAAGTACTTTTTACGTGCTGTTTCATAGATGTGAAACCATGTTTAAACATTTCTCAAAAAAGCATGTATTTTAATGTTTGTAGTTTCATTTTAACATTTATGTTGTTCTTTTCAAAATTGAAATGTAGAAGTGAATTTACAGATCGACATTTTGTTTTCTTGTAAAAAAGTACTTTTTACAAGTGCTGTTTCATAGATGTGAAATCATGTTTAAACATTTCTCAAAAAAGCATGTATTTTATTGTTTGTAGTTTCATTTTAACATTTATGTTATTCTTTTCAAAATTGAAATGTAGAAGTGAATTTACAGATCTACATATTTTTTTCTTGTAGAAAAGTACTTTTTACGTGCTGTTTCATTGATGTGAAACCATGTTTAAATATTTCTCAAAAAAGCATGTATTTTAATGTTTGTAGTTTCATTTTAACATTTATGTTATTCTTTTCAAATTTGAAATGTAGAAGTGAATTTACAGATTTACATTTTGCTTTCTTGTGGAAAAGTACTTTTTACGTGCTGTTTCATAGATGTGAAACCATGTTTAAACATTTCTCAAAAAAGCATGTATTTTAATGTTTGTAGTTTCATTTTAACATTTATGTTGTTCTTTTCAAAATTGAAATGTAGAAGTGAATTTACAGATCTACATTTTGTTTTCTTGTAGAAAAGTGCTTTTTACATGTGCTGTTTCATTGATGTGAAATCATGTTTAAATATTTCACAAAAAAGCATGTATTTTATTGTTTGTAGTTTCATTTTAACATTTATGTTATTATTTTCAAATTTGAAATGTAGAAGTGAATTTACAGATTTACATTTTGCTTTCTTGTGGAAAAGTACTTTTTACAAGTGCTGTTTCATAGATGTGAACCCATGTTTAAACATTTCTCAAAAAAGCATGTATTTTAATGTTTGTAATTTCATTTTAACATTTATGTTGTTCTTTTCAAAATTGAAATGTAGAAGTGAATTTACAGATCTACATTTTGTTTTCTTGTAGAAAAGTGCTTTTTACATGTGCTGTTTCATTGATGTGAAATCATGTTTAAACATTTCACAAAAAAGCATGTATTTTATTGTTTGTAGTTTCATTTTAACATTTATGTTATTATTTTCAAATTTGAAATGTAGAAGTGAATTTACAGATTTACATTTTGCTTTTTGTGGAAAAGTACTTTTTACAAGTGCTGTTTCATAGATGTGAAAACATGTTTAAACATTTCTCAAAAAAGCATGTATTTTAATGTTTGTAGTTTCATTTTAACATTTATGTTGTTCTTTTCAAAATTGAAATGTAGAAGTGAATTTACAGATCTACATTTTGTTTTCTTGTAGAAAAGTGCTTTTTACCTGTGCTGTTTCATTGATGTGAAATCATGTTTAAACATTACTCAAAAAAGCATGTATTTTAATGTTTGTAGTTTCATTTTAACATTTAAGTTCTTTTCAAACTTGAAATGTAGAAGTGAATTTACAGATCAACATTTTGTTTTCTTGTAGAAAAGTGCTTTTTACCTGTACTGTTTCATTGATGTGAAATCAGGTTTAAACATTACTCAAAAAAGCATGTATTTTAATGTTTGTAGTTTCATTTTAACATTTATGTTGTTCTTTTCAAAATTGAAATGTAGAAGTGAATTTACAGATCAACATTTTGTTTTCTTGTAGAAAAGTGCTTTTTACCTGTGCTGTTTCTTTGATGTGAAATCATGTTTAAACATTACTCAAAAAAGCATGTATTTTAATATTTGTAGTTTCATTTTAACATTTATGTAGTTGTTTTCAAAATTGAAATGTAGAAGTGAATTTACAGATCTACATTTTGTTTTCTTGTAGAAAAGTACTTTTTACAAGTGCTGTTTCATAGATGTGAAACCATGTTTAATCATTTCTCAAAAAAGCATGTATTTTAATGTTTGTAGTTTCATTTTAACATTTATGTTGTTCTCTTCAAAATTGAAATGTAGAAGTGAATTTACAGATCTACATTTTGCTTTCTTGTGGAAGAGTACTTTTTACAAATGCTGTTTCATAGATGTGAAACCATGTTTAAACATTTCTCAAAAAAGCATGTATTTTAATGTTTGTAATTTCATTTTAACATTTATGTTGTTCTTTTCAAAATTGAAAAGTAGAAGTGAATTTACAGATCTACATTTTGTTTTCTTGTAGAAAAGTGCTTTTTACATGTGCTGTTTCATTGATGTGAAATCATGTTTAAACATTTCACAAAAAAGCATGTATTTTATTGTTTGTAGTTTCATTTTAACATTTATGTTATTCTTTTCAAATTTGAAATGTAGAAGTGAATTTACAGATTTACATTTTGCTTTCTTGTGGAAAAGTACTTTTTACAATTGCTGTTTCATAGATGTGAAACCATGTTTAAACATTTCTCAAAAAAGCATGTATTTTAATGTTTGTAGTTTCATTTTAACATTTATGTTATTCTTTTCAAAATTGAAATGTTAGAAGTGAATTTACGCATCCTCATTTTGCTTTCTTTTAGAAAAGTACTTTTCACAAGTGCTGTTTCATTGATGTGAAATAATGTTTAAATATATCACAAAAAAGCATGTATTTTATTGTTTGTAGTTTCATTTTAACATTTATGTTATTATTTTCAAATTTGAAATGTAGAACTGAATTTACAGATTTACATTTTGCTTTCTTGTGGAAAAGTACTTTTTACATGTGCTGTTTCATGATGTGAAATCATGTTTAAACATTTCACAAAAAAGCATGTATTTTATTGTTTGTAGTTTCATTTTAACATTTATGTTATTCTTTTCAAAATTGAAATGTAGAAGTGAATTTACAGATCTACATATTTTTTTCTTGTAGAAAAGTACTTTTTACGTGCTGTTTCATGGATGTGAAACCATGTTTAAATATTTCTCAAAAAAGCATGTATTTTAATGTTTGTAGTTTCATTTTAACATTTATGTTATTCTTTTCAAATTTGAAATGTAGAAGTGAATTTACAGATTTACATTTTGCTTTCTTGTGGAAAAGTACTTTTTACGTGCTGTTTCATAGATGTGAAACCATGTTTAAACATTTCTCAAAAAAGCATGTATTTTAATGTTTGTAGTTTCATTTTAACATTTATGTTGTTCTTTTCAAAATTGAAATGTAGAAGTGAATTTACAGATCGACATTTTGTTTTCTTGTAAAAAAGTACTTTTTACAAGTGCTGTTTCATAGATGTGAAATCATGTTTAAACATTTCTCAAAAAAGCATGTATTTTATTGTTTGTAGTTTCATTTTAACATTTATGTTATTCTTTTCAAAATTGAAATGTAGAAGTGAATTTACAGATCTACATATTTTTTTCTTGTAGAAAAGTACTTTTTACGTGCTGTTTCAGTGATGTGAAACCATGTTTAAATATTTCTCAAAAAAGCATGTATTTTAATGTTTGTAGTTTCATTTTAACATTTATGTTATTCTTTTCAAATTTGAAATGTAGAAGTGAATTTACAGATTTACATTTTGCTTTCTTGTGGAAAAGTACTTTTTACGTGCTGTTTCATAGATGTGAAACCATGTTTAAACATTTCTCAAAAAAGCATGTATTTTATTGTTTGTAGTTTCATTTTAACATTTATGTTATTCTTTTCAAAATTGAAATGTAGAAGTGAATTTACAGATCTACATATTTTTTTCTTGTAGAAAAGTACTTTTTACGTGCTGTTTCATGGATGTGAAACCATGTTTAAATATTTCTCAAAAAAGCATGTATTTTAATGTTTGTAGTTTCATTTTAACATTTATGTTATTCTTTTCAAATTTGAAATGTAGAAGTGAATTTACAGATTTACATTTTGCTTTTTTGTGGAAAAGTACTTTTTACGTGCTGTTTCATAGATGTGAAACCATGTTTAAACATTTCTCAAAAAAGCATGTATTTTAATGTTTGTAGTTTCATTTTAACATTTATGTTGTTCTTTTCAAAATTGAAATGTAGAAGTGAATTTACAGATCGACATTTTGTTTTCTTGTAAAAAAGTACTTTTTACAAGTGCTGTTTCATAGATGTGAAATCATGTTTAAACATTTCTCAAAAAAGCATGTATTTTATTGTTTGTAGTTTCATTTTAACATTTATGTTATTCTTTTCAAAATTGAAATGTAGAAGTGAATTTACAGATCTACATATTTTTTTCTTGTAGAAAAGTACTTTTTACGTGCTGTTTCATTGATGTGAAACCATGTTTAAATATTTCTCAAAAAAGCATGTATTTTAATGTTTGTAGTTTCATTTTAACATTTATGTTATTCTTTTCAAATTTGAAATGTAGAAGTGAATTTACAGATTTACATTTTGCTTTCTTGTGGAAAAGTACTTTTTACGTGCTGTTTCATAGATGTGAAACCATGTTTAAACATTTCTCAAAAAAGCATGTATTTTAATGTTTGTAGTTTCATATTAACATTTATGTTGTTCTTTTCAAAATTGAAATGTAGAAGTGAATTTACAGATCTACATTTTGATTTCTTGTAGAAAAGTGCTTTTTACATGTGCTGTTTCATTGATGTGAAATCATGTTTAAATATTTCACAAAAAAGCATGTATTTTATTGTTTGTAGTTTCATTTTAACATTTATGTTATTATTTTCAAATTTGAAATGTAGAAGTGAATTTACAGATTTACATTTTGCTTTCTTGTGGAAAAGTACTTTTTACAAGTGCTGTTTCATAGATGTGAACCCATGTTTAAACATTTCTCAAAAAAGCATGTATTTTAATGTTTGTAACTTCATTTTAACATTTATGTTGTTCTTTTCAAAATTGAAATGTAGAAGTGAATTTACAGATCTACATTTTGTTTTCTTGTAGAAAAGTGCTTTTTACATGTGCTGTTTCATTGATGTGAAATCATGTTTAAACATTTCACAAAAAAGCATGTATTTTATTGTTTGTAGTTTCATTTTAACATTTATGTTATTATTTTCAAATTTGAAATGTAGAAGTGAATTTACAGATTTACATTTTGCTTTTTGTGGAAAAGTACTTTTTACAAGTGCTGTTTCATAGATGTGAAACCATGTTTAAACATTTCTCAAAAAAGCATGTATTTTAATGTTTGTAGTTTCATTTTAACATTTATGTTGTTCTTTTCAAAATTGAAATGTAGAAGTGAATTTACAGATCAACATTTTGTTTTCTTGTAGAAAAGTGCTTTTTACCTGTGCTGTTTCATTGATGTGAAATCAGGTTTAAACATTACTCAAAAAAGCATGTATTTTAATGTTTGTAGTTTCATTTTAACATTTATGTTGTTCTTTTCAAACTTGAAATGTAGAAGTGAATTTACAGATCAACATTTTGTTTTCTTGTAGAAAAGTGCTTTTTACAAGTGCTGTTTCATAGATGTGAAATCATGTTTAAACGTTTCACAAAAAAGCATGTATTTTATTGTTTGTAGTTTCATTTAAACATTTATGTTATTCTTTTCAAATTTGAAATGTAGAAGTGAATTTACAGATTTACATTTTGCTTTCTAGTGGAAAAGTACTTTTTACAAATGCTGTTTCATAGATGTGAAACCATGTTTAAACATTTCTCAAAAAAGCATGTATTTTAATGTTTGTAGTTTCATTTTAACATTTATGTTATTCCTTTCAAAATTGAAATGTAGAAGTGAATTTACAGATCTACATTTTTTTTTCTTGTAGAAAAGTACTTTTTACGTCCTGTTTCATTCATGTGAAACCATGTTTAAATATTTCTCAAAAAAGCATGTATTTTAATGTTTGTAGTTTCATTTTAACATTTATGTTATTCTTTTCAAATTTGAAATGTAGAAGTGAATTTACAGATTTACATTTTGCTTTCTTATGGAAAAGTACTTTTTACGTGCTGTTTCATAGATGTGAAACCATGTTTAAACATTTCTCAAAAAAGCATGTATTTTAATGTTTGTAGTTTCATTTTAACATTTATGTTGTTCTTTTCAAAATTGAAATGTAGAAGTGAATTTACAGATCTACATTTTGTTTTCTTGTAGAAAAGTGCTTTTTACATGTGCTGTTTCATTGATGTGAAATCATGTTTAAATATTTCACAAAAAAGCATGTATTTTATTGTTTGTAGTTTCATTTTAACATTTATGTTATTATTTTCAAATTTGAAATGTAGAAGTGAATTTACAGATTTACATTTTGCTTTCTTGTGGAAAAGTACTTTTTACAAGTGCTGTTTCATAGATGTGAAACCATGTTTAAACATTTCTCAAAAAAGCATGTATTTTAATGTTTGTAATTTCATTTTAACATTTATGTTGTTCTTTTCAAAATTGAAATGTAGAAGTGAATTTACAGATCTACATTTTGTTTTCTTGTAGAAAAGTGCTTTTTACATTTGCTGTTTCATTGATGTGAAATCATGTTTAAACATTTCACAAAAAAGCATGTATTTTATTGTTTGTAGTTTCATTTTAACATTTATGTTATTATTTTCAAATTTGAAATGTAGAAGTGAATTTACAGATTTACATTTTGCTTTCTTGTGGAAAAGTACTTTTTACAAGTGCTGTTTCATAGATGTGAAACCATGTTTAAACATTTCTCAAAAAGGCATGTATTTTAATGTTTGTAGTTTCATTTTAACATTTATGTTGTTCTTTTCAAAATTGAAATGTAGAAGTGAATTTACAGATCAACATTTTGTTTTCTTGTAGAAAAGTGCTTTTTACCTGTGCTGTTTCATTGATGTGAAATCAGGTTTAAACATTACTCAAAAAAGCATGTATTTTAATGTTTGTAGTTTCATTTTAACATTTATGTTGTTCTTTTCAAAATTGAAATGTAGAAGTGAATTTACAGATCAACATTTTGTTTTCTTGTAGAAAAGTGCTTTTTACCTGTGCTGTTTCATTGATGTGAAATCATGTTTAAACATTACTCAAAAAAGCATGTATTTTAATATTTGTAGTTTCATTTTAACATTTATGTAGTTGTTTTCAAAATTGAAATGTAGAAGTGAATTTACAGATCTACATTTTGTTTTCTTGTAGAAAAGTGCTTTTTACATGTGCTGTTTCATTGATGTGAAATCATGTTTAAATATTTCACAAAAAAGCATGTATTTTATTGTTTGTAGTTTCATTTTAACATTTATGTTATTATTTTCAAATTTGAAATGTAGAAGTGAATTTACAGATTTACATTTTGCTTTCTTGTGGAAAAGTACTTTTTACAAGTGCTGTTTCATAGATGTGAAACCATGTTTAAACATTTCTCAAAAAAGCATGTATTTTAATGTTTGTAATTTCATTTTAACATTTATGTTGTTCTTTTCCAAATTGAAAAGTAGAAGTGAATTTACAGATCTACATTTTGTTTTCTTGTAGAAAAGTGCTTTTTACATGTGCTGTTTCATTGATGTGAAATCATGTTTAAACATTTCACAAAAAAGCATGTATTTTATTGTTTGTAGTTTCATTTTAACATTTATGTTATTATTTTCAAATTTGAAATGTAGAAGTGAATTTACAGATTTACATTTTGCTTTCTTGTGGAAAAGTACTTTTTACAAGTGCTGTTTCATAGATGTGAAACCATGTTTAAACATTTCTCAAAAAAGCATGTATTTTAATGTTTGTAGTTTCATTTTAACATTTATGTTATTCTTTTCAAAATTGAAATGTAGAAGTGAATTTACAGATCTACATTTTGCTTTCTTTTAGAAAAGTGCTTTTTACAAGTGCTGTTTCATAGATGTGAAATCATGTTTAAACATTTCACAAAAAAGCATGTATTTTATTGTTTGTAGTTTCATTTAAACATTTATGTTATTCTTTTCAAATTTGAAATGTAGAAGTGAATTTACAGATTTACATTTTGCTTTCTTGTGGAAAAGTACTGTTTACAAGTGCTGTTTCATAGATGTGAAACCATGTTTAAACATTTCTCAAAAAAGCATGTATTTTAATGTTTGTAGTTTCATTTTAACATTTATGTTATTCCTTTCAAAATTGAAATGTAGAAGTGAATTTACAGATCTACATTTTTTTTTCTTGTAGAAAAGTACTTTTTACGTGCTGTTTCATTGATGTGAAACCATGTTTAAATATTTCTCCAAAAAGCATGTATTTTAATGTTTGTAGTTTCATTTTAACATTTATGTTATTCTTTTCAAAATTGAAATGTGGAAGTGAATTTATGCATCCTCATTTTGATTTCTTTTAGAAAAGTACTTTTTACAAGTGCTGTTTCATAGATGTGAAATCATGTTTAAACATTTCTCAAAAAAGCATGTATTTTAATGTTTGTAGTTTCATTTTAACATTTATGTTATTCTTTTCAAATTTGAAATGTAGAAGTGAATTTACAGATTTACATTTTGCTTTCTTGTGGAAAAGTACTTTTTACAAGTGTTGTTTCATAGATGTGAAACCATGTTTAAACATTTCTCAAAAAAGCATGTATTTTAATATTTGTAGTTTCATTTTAACATTTATGTAGTTGTTTTCAAAATTGAAATGTAGAAGTGAATTTACAGATCTACATTTTGTTTTCTTGTAGAAAAGTACTTTTTACAAGTGCTGTTTCATAGATGTGAAACCATGTTTAATCATTTCTCAAAAAAGCATGTATTTTAATGTTTGTAGTTTCATTTTAACATTTATGTTGTTCTCTTCAAAATTGAAATGTAGAAGTGAATTTACAGATCTACATTTTGCTTTCTTGTGGAAGAGTACTTTTTACAAGTGCTGTTTCATAGATGTGAAACCATATTTAAACATTTCTCAAAAAAGCATGTATTTTAATATTTGTAGTTTCATTTTAACATTTATCTTATTGTTTTCAAAATTGAAATGTTAGAAGTGAATTTACGCATCCTCATTTTGCTTTCTATTAGAAAAGTACTTTTCACAAGTGCTGTTTCATTGATGTGAAACCATGTTTAAATATTTCTCCAAAAAGCATGTATTTTACTGTTTGTAGTTTCATTTTAACATTTATGTTATTCTTTTCAAAATTGAAATGTAGAAGTGAATTTACAGATCAACATTTTGTTTTCTTGTAGAAAAGTGCTTTTTACCTGTGCTGTTTCATTGATGTGAAATCATGTTTAAACATTACTCAAAAAAGCATGTATTTTAATATTTGTAGTTTCATTTTAACATTTATGTAGTTGTTTTCAAAATTGAAATGTAGAAGTGAATTTACAGATCTACATTTTGTTTTCTTGTAGAAAAGTGCTTTTTACATGTGCTGTTTCATTGATGTGAAATCATGTTTAAATATTTCACAAAAAAGCATGTATTTTATTGTTTGTAGTTTCATTTTAACATTTATGTTATTATTTTCAAATTTGAAATGTAGAAGTGAATTTACAGATTTACATTTTGCTTTCTTGTGGAAAAGTACTTTTTACAAGTGCTGTTTCATAGATGTGAAACCATGTTTAAACATTTCTCAAAAAAGCATGTATTTTAATGTTTGTAATTTCATTTTAACATTTATGTTGTTCTTTTCAAAATTGAAAAGTAGAAGTGAATTTACAGATCTACATTTTGTTTTCTTGTAGAAAAGTGCTTTTTACATGTGCTGTTTCATTGATGTGAAATCATGTTTAAACATTTCACAAAAAAGCATGTATTTTATTGTTTGTAGTTTCATTTTAACATTTATGTTATTCTTTTCAAATTTGAAATGTAGAAGTGAATTTACAGATTTACATTTTGCTTTCTTGTGGAAAAGTACTTTTTACAATTGCTGTTTCATAGATGTGAAACCATGTTTAAACATTTCTCAAAAAAGCATGTATTTTAATGTTTGTAGTTTCATTTTAACATTTATGTTATTCTTTTCAAAATTGAAATGTTAGAAGTGAATTTACGCATCCTCATTTTGCTTTCTTTTAGAAAAGTACTTTTCACAAGTGCTGTTTCATTGATGTGAAATCATGTTTAAATATATCACAAAAAAGCATGTATTTTATTGTTTGTAGTTTCATTTTAACATTTATGTTATTATTTTCAAATTTGAAATGTAGAAGTGAATTTACAGATTTACATTTTGCTTTCTTGTGGAAAAGTACTTTTTACAAGTGCTGTTTCATAGATGTGAAACCATGTTTAAACATTTCTCAAAAAAGCATGTATTTTAATATTTGTAATTTCATTTTAACATTTATGTTGTTCTTTTCAAAATTGAAATGTAGAAGTGAATTTACAGATCTACATTTTGTTTTCTTGTAGAAAAGTGCTTTTTACATGTGCTGTTTCATGATGTGAAATCATGTTTAAACATTTCACAAAAAAGCATGTATTTTAATGTTTGTAGTTTCATTTTAACATTTATGTTAATCTTTTCAAAATTGAAATGTAGAAGTGAATTTACAGATCGACATTTTGTTTTCTTGTAAAAAAGTACTTTTTACAAGTGCTGTTTCATAGATGTGAAATCATGTTTAAACATTTCTCAAAAAAGCATGTATTTTAATGTTTGTAGTTTCATTTTAACATTTATGTTGTTCTTTTCAAAATTGAAATGTAGAAGTGAATTTACAGATCGACATTTTGTTTTCTTGTAAAAAAGTACTTTTTACAAGTGCTGTTTCATAGATGTGAAATCATGTTTAAACATTTCTCAAAAAAGCATGTATTTTATTGTTTGTAGTTTCATTTTAACATTTATGTTATTCTTTTCAAAATTGAAATGTAGAAGTGAATTTACAGATCTACATATTTTTTTCTTGTAGAAAAGTACTTTTTACGTGCTGTTTCATTGATGTGAAACCATGTTTAAATATTTCTCAAAAAAGCATGTATTTTAATGTTTGTAGTTTCATTTTAACATTTATGTTATTCTTTTCAAATTTGAAATGTAGAAGTGAATTTACAGATTTACATTTTGCTTTCTTGTGGAAAAGTACTTTTTACAAGTGCTGTTTCATAGATGTGAAACCATGTTTAAACATTTCACAAAAAAGCATGTATTTTATTGTTTGTAGTTTCATTTTAACATTTATGTTATTATTTTCAAATTTGAAATGTAGAAGTGAATTTACAGATTTACATTTTGCTTTCTTGTGGAAAAGTACTTTTTACAAGTGCTGTTTCATAGATGTGAAACCATGTTTATACATTTCTCAAAAAAGCATGTATTTTAATGTTTGTAGTTTCATTTTAACATTTATGTTGTTCTTTTCAAAATTGAAATGTAGAAGTGAATTTACAGATCAACATTTTGTTTTCTTGTAGAAAAGTGCTTTTTTCCTGTGCTGTTTCATTGATGTGAAATCAGGTTTAAACATTACTCAAAAAAGCATGTATTTTAATATTTGTAGTTTCATTTTAACATTTATGTAGTTGTTTTCAAAATTGAAATGTAGAAGTGAATTTACAGATCTACATTTTGTTTTCTTGTAGAAAAGTGCTTTTTACATGTGCTGTTTCATTGATGTGAAATCATGTTTAAATATTTCACAAAAAAGCATGTATTTTATTGTTTGTAGTTTCATTTTAACATTTATGTTATTCCTTTCAAAATTGAAATGTAGAAGTGAATTTACAGATCTACATTTTTTTTTCTTGTAGAAAAGTACTTTTTACGTGCTGTTTCATTGATGTGAAACCATGTTTAAATATTTCTCCAAAAAGCATGTATTTTAATGTTTGTAGTTTCATTTTAACATTTATGTTATTCTTTTCAAAATTGAAATGTGGAAGTGAATTTATGCATCCTCATTTTGATTTCTTTTAGAAAAGTACTTTTTACAAGTGCTGTTTCATAGATGTGAAATCATGTTTAAACATTTCTCAAAAAAGCATGTATTTTAATGTTTGTAGTTTCATTTTAACATTTATGTTATTCTTTTCAAATTTGAAATGTAGAAGTGAATTTACAGATTTACATTTTGCTTTCTTGTGGAAAAGTACTTTTTACAAGTGTTTTTTCATAGATGTGAAACCATGTTTAAACATTTCTCAAAAAAGCATGTATTTTAATGTTTGTAGTTTCATTTTAACATTTATGTTATTCTTTTCAAAATTGAAATGTAGAAGTGAATTTACAGAGCGACATTTTGTTTTCTTGTAAAAAAGTACTTTTTACAAGTGCTGTTTCATAGATGTGAAATCATGTTTAAACATTTCTGAAAAAAGCATGTATTTTATTGTTTGTAGTTTCATTTTAACATTAATGTTATTCTTTTCAAAATTGAATATGTAGAAGTGAATTTATGCATCCTCATTTTGCTTTCTTTTAGAAAAGTACTTTTTACAAGTGCTGTTTCATAGATGTGAAATCATGTTTAAACATTTCTCAAAAAAGCATGTATTTTAATGTTTGTAGTTTCATTTTAACATTTATGTTATTCCTTTCAAAATTGAAATGTAGAAGTGAATTTACAGATCTACATTTTTTTTTCTTGTAGAAAAGTACTTTTTACGTGCTGTTTCATTGATGTGAAACCATGTTTAAACATTACTCAAAAAAGCATGTATTTTAATATTTGTAGTTTCATTTTAACATTTATGTAGTTGTTTTCAAAATTGAAATGTAGAAGTGAATTTACAGATCTACATTTTGTTTTCTTGTAGAAAAGTGCTTTTTACATGTGCTGTTTCATTGATGTGAAATCATGTTTAAATATTTCACAAAAAAGCATGTATTTTAATGTTTGTAGTTTCATTTTAACATTTATGTTATTCCTTTCAAAATTGAAATGTAGAAGTGAATTTACAGATCTACATTTTTTTTCTTGTAGAAAAGTACTTTTTACGTGCTGTTTCATTGATGTGAAACCATGTTTAAATATTTCTCCAAAAAGCATGTATTTTAATGTTTGTAGTTTCATTTTAACATTTATGTTATTCTTTTCAAAATTGAAATGTGGAAGTGAATTTATGCATCCTCATTTTGATTTCTTTTAGAAAAGTACTTTTTACAAGTGCTGTTTCATAGATGTGAAATCATGTTTAAACATTTCTCAAAAAAGCATGTATTTTAATGTTTGTAGTTTCATTTTAACATTTATGTTATTCTTTTCAAATTTGAAATGTAGAAGTGAATTTACAGATTTACATTTTGCTTTCTTGTGGAAAAGTACTTTTTACAAGTGTTTTTTCATAGATGTGAAACCATGTTTAAACATTTCTCAAAAAAGCATGTATTTTAATGTTTGTAGTTTCATTTTAACATTTATGTTATTCTTTTCAAAATTGAAATGTAGAAGTGAATTTACAGATCGACATTTTGTTTTCTTGTAAAAAACTACTTTTTACAAGTGCTGTTTCATAGATGTGAAATCATGTTTACACATTTCTGAAAAAAGCATGTATTTTATTGTTTGTAGTTTCATTTTAACATTAATGTTATTCTTTTCAAAATTGAATATGTAGAAGTGAATTTATGCATCCTCATTTTGCTTTCTTTTAGAAAAGTACTTTTTACAAGTGCTGTTTCATAGATGTGAAATCATGTTTAAACATTTCTCAAAAAAGCATGTATTTTAATGTTTGTAGTTTCATTTTAACATTTATGTTATTCCTTTCAAAATTGAAATGTAGAAGTGAATTTACAGATCTACATTTTTTTTTCTTGTAGAAAAGTACTTTTTACGTGCTGTTTCATTGATGTGAAACCATGTTTAAATATTTCTCCAAAAAGCATGTATTTTAATGTTTGTAGTTTCATTTTAACATTTATGTTATTCTTTTCAAAATTGAAATGTGGAAGTGAATTTATGCATCCTCATTTTGATTTCTTTTAGAAAAGTACTTTTTACAAGTGCTGTTTCATAGATGTGAAATCATGTTTAAACATTTCTCAAAAAAGCATGTATTTTAATGTTTGTAGTTTCATTTTAACATTTATGTTATTCTTTTCAAATTTGAAATGTAGAAGTGAATTTACAGATTTACATTTTGCTTTCTTGTGGAAAAGTACTTTTTACAAGTGTTTTTTCATAGATGTGAAACCATGTTTAAACATTTCTCAAAAAAGCATGTATTTTAATGTTTGTAGTTTCATTTTAACATTTATGTTATTCTTTTCAAAATTGAAATGTAGAAGTGAATTTACAGATCGATATTTCTGTTATTCTTTTTAAAATTGAAATGTAGAAGTGAATTTAGGGATCTATATTTTGTTTTCTTTTAGAAAAGATCCTTAAAAACCGCTGACAAACATTTGACATGTGCTGTTGAACTATTTACAATGTACTTCATAGCTGAGAAAACTGTTTCATCTTTTGCTAAAACATTTATTTCAATGTTTGCAGCTTGATATTAGCATTTATTTAGGCGTTTTCTTATTGAAATTTAAATGCAAATTTCTTTATCTACGGTTTGCTTTATGCTTGTAAAGTACACTTTACAACTTCTTTAAACGTTTTACAAGTGGTCTTAATATTAAACATGAAAATTCTAAGATGTGAAAGCATGTTTAAACATTTCTCAAAAAAGCATGTATTTTTATGTTTGAGGTTTCATTTTAACATTTATGATATTCTTTTTATAATTGAAATGCAGAAGTGAATTTATGGATCTTTATTTTCTTTTCTTGTAGAAAAGTACTTTTAAAACCTCTGACAAACATTTTACATGTGCTGTTTCATAGATGTGAAACCATGTTTAAACATTTCTCAAAAAATCATTTATTTTTATGTTTGTTATTTCATTTTACATTGATATTTTGCTTTTTAAAATTGAAATCTGGATGTGAGTTTCCAGATCTACATTTTATTTGTTTGTCGAAAAGTACTTTACCACCTGTGACAAAGGATTTACATGTACCGTTTATATATTCACAAGGAAGTTCGTAGATGAGAAAACTATGTTTAATCTTTTCCTAAAATGCATTTATTTCAATGTGTGAACATTCATTTCAGCAGTTATTTTTACTTTTTTAAAATGAAATATAAGCACGTATTTCTTTCTCTACATTTTGTTTTCTCGTTGTAAACTATATTTTTAAACTTTGCTTAATTTCTCAAAAAAACATGTATTTTTATGTTTGAGGTTTCATTTTAGCATTTATGATATTCTTTTTAAAATTGAAATGCAGAAGTGAATTTATGGATCTATATTTTCTTTTCTTGTGGAAAAGTACTTTTAAATCCTCTGACAAACATTTTACATGTGCTGTTTCATAGATGTGAAACCATGTTTAAAAATTTATAAAAAAAAGCATTCATTTTTATGTTTGTTATTTCATTTTACCATTTATATTTTGCTTTTTAAAATTGAAATCTGGATGTTAATTTCCAGATCTACATTTTATTTGCTTGTAGAAAAGTACTTTTCAACCTCTCACAAACGTTTTACATGTACTGTTTATATATTCACATGGAAGTTCATAGATGAGAAAACTATGTTTAATCTTTTCCTAAAATGCATTTATTTCAATGTGTTTACATTCATTTTATCAGTTATTTTTACTTTTTTAAAATGAAATTTAAGCACGTATTTCTTTCTCTACATTTTGTTTTCTGGTTTTAAACTATATTTTTAAACATTACTTAAAATTTTAAAAAGGCTATTAATACTGAAACATAAAAATTCATAAATGTCAAAC
This sequence comes from Narcine bancroftii, assembly GCF_036971445.1. Classification (NCBI taxonomy): domain Eukaryota; kingdom Metazoa; phylum Chordata; class Chondrichthyes; order Torpediniformes; family Narcinidae; genus Narcine; species Narcine bancroftii. The sequence goes on along the minus strand of NW_027211800.1, from coordinate 1,578,102 downwards.
ACAGTTTAAAATTTCTCAAAATAGCATGTATTTTTTTATGTTTGTACTTGCTTTTTAACATTTCTGTTATTCTTTTTAAAATTAAAATGCAGAAGTGAATTTATGAACCTATATTTTCTTTTCTTATAGAAAAGTACATTTAAAACCTCTGACAAACATTTTACATGTGCTGTTTCATAGATGTGAAATCATGTTTAAACATTTCTCAAAAAAGCATTTATTTTTATGTTTGTTATTTCATTTTACCATTTATATTTTGCTTTTTAAAGTCGAAATCTGGATGTAAATTTCCAGATCTACATTTTATTTGATTGTAGAAAAGTACTTTTCCACCTCTCACAAACATTTTACAGGTACTGTTTATATATTCACAAGGAAGTTCATTGATGAGAAAATTATGTTTAATCCTTTCATAAAATGCATTTATTTCAACGTAAGAACATTAATTTTAGCAGTTATTTTTACTTCTTTAAAATGAAATTTAAGCACGTATTTCTTTCTCTACATTTTGTTTCATGGTTGTAAACTATATTTTTAAACATTGCTTAAAATTTTAAAAATGCTATTAATACTGGAACATAAAAAGTCATAGATGTGAAACACAGTTTAAACATTTCTCAAAAGAGTATGTATTTTTATGTTTGTAGTTTCATTTTAACATTTCTGTTTTTCTTTTTAACATTGAAATGCAGAAGTGAATTTATGGATCTATATTTTCTTTTCTGTACAAATGTACTATAAAAACCTCTGACAAATATTTTACATGTGCTGTTAAACTATTTACAATATACTTCATAGCTGATAAAACTGTGTAAACTTTTGCTAAAAACATTTATTTCAATGTTTGCAGCTTGATATTAGCAGTTATTTATACGTTTTGACATTGAAATTTAAATGCGAATTTCTTTATCTACAATTTGCTTTCTGCTTCTAAAATACATTTTACAACTTCTTTAAACTTTTTACAATTGGTCTTATTATTTAAACATGTAAATTCATAGATGTGAAACCATGTTGAAACATTTCTCAAAAAAGCATGTATTTTTATGATTGAGGTTTCATTTTAACATTTATGATATTCTTTTTAAAATTGAAATGCAGAAGTGAATTTATGGATCTATATTTTCTTTTCTTGCAGAAAAGTACTTTTGAAACCTTTGAAAAACATTTTACATGTGCTGTTTCATAGCTGTGAAACCATGTTTAAACATTTCTCAAAAAAACATTTATTTTTAGGTTTGTAATTTCATTTTACCATTTCTTTTCATAATTGAAATCTGGACGTGAATTTCCAGTTCTCCATTTTATTTGCTGGTAGAAAAGTAATTTCAAAACTCTGACAAACGTTTTACATATACTGTTTATATATTCACAAGGAAGTTCATAGTTGAGAAAACTATGTTTAATCTTTTCCTATAATGGATTTATTTCAATGTGTGAACGTTCATTTTAGCAGTTATTTTTACTTTCTTAAAATGAAATTTAAGCACGTCTTTCTTTCTCTACATTTTGTTTTCTGGTTGTAAACTTCGTTTTTATACTTTATTAAAAGTTTTACAAAGGCTATTAATACTGAAACATGAAAATTCATACATGTGAACCAAAGTTTAAACATTTCTCAAATAAATCTTGTTTTATAATGTTTGTAGTTTAATTTTAACATTTACCTTATTCTTTTTATAATTGAAATGCAGAAGTGAATTTATGGATCTACATTTACTTTTCATGTAGAAAATACTTTTGAAACCTCTGACAAACATTTTACATGTGCTGTTTCATAGATGTGAATCCATGTTTAAACATTTCTCAAAAAAGCATTTATTTTTAGGTTTTAATTTCATTTAACCATATCTTTTCATAATTGAAATCTGGACGTGAATTTCCAGTTCTCCATTCTGTTTGCTGGTAGAAAAGTAATTTACCACCTCTCACAAAAGTTTTACATGTACTGTTTATATTTTCACAATGAAGTTCATAGATGAGAAAACTATGTTTAATTTTTTACTAAAATGCATTTATTTCAATGTGTGAACATTCATTTTAGCAGTTATTTTTACTTTTTTAAAATGAAATATAAGCAGGTATTTCTTTCTCTACATTTTGTTTTCTGGTTGTAAACTATATTTTTATACATTGCTTAAAATTTTAAAAAGACTATTAATACTGAAACATGAAAATTCATAGATGTGAAACAAAGTTTAAACATTACTCAAAAAAGAATGTATATTTATGTTTGTAGTTTCATTTTAATATTTCTGTTATTCTTTTTAAAATTGAAATGTAGAAGTGAATTTAGGGATCTATATTTTGTTTTCTTTTAGAAAAGATCCTTAAAAACCGCTGACAAACATTTGACATGTGCTGTTGAACTATTTACAATGTACTTCATAGCTGAGAAAACTGTTTCATCTTTTGCTAAAACATTTATTTCAATGTTTGCAGCTTGATATTAGCATTTATTTAGGCGTTTTCTTATTGAAATTTAAATGCAAATTTCTTTATCTACGGTTTGCTTTATGCTTGTAAAGTACACTTTACAACTTCTTTAAACGTTTTACAAGTGGTCTTAATATTAAACATGAAAATTCTAAGATGTGAAAGCATGTTTAAACATTTCTCAAAAAAGCATGTATTTTTATGTTTGAGGTTTCATTTTAACATTTATGATATTCTTTTTATAATTGAAATGCAGAAGTGAATTTATGGATCTTTATTTTCTTTTCTTGTAGAAAAGTACTTTTAAAACCTCTGACAAACATTTTACATGTGCTGTTTCATAGATGTGAAACCATGTTTAAACATTTCTCAAAAAATCATTTATTTTTATGTTTGTTATTTCATTTTACATTGATATTTTGCTTTTTAAAATTGAAATCTGGATGTGAGTTTCCAGATCTACATTTTATTTGTTTGTCGAAAAGTACTTTACCACCTGTGACAAAGGATTTACATGTACCGTTTATATATTCACAAGGAAGTTCGTAGATGAGAAAACTATGTTTAATCTTTTCCTAAAATGCATTTATTTCAATGTGTGAACATTCATTTCAGCAGTTATTTTTACTTTTTTAAAATGAAATATAAGCACGTATTTCTTTCTCTACATTTTGTTTTCTCGTTGTAAACTATATTTTTAAACTTTGCTTAATTTCTCAAAAAAACATGTATTTTTATGTTTGAGGTTTCATTTTAGCATTTATGATATTCTTTTTAAAATTGAAATGCAGAAGTGAATTTATGGATCTATATTTTCTTTTCTTGTGGAAAAGTACTTTTAAATCCTCTGACAAACATTTTACATGTGCTGTTTCATAGATGTGAAACCATGTTTAAAAATTTATAAAAAAAAGCATTCATTTTTATGTTTGTTATTTCATTTTACCATTTATATTTTGCTTTTTAAAATTGAAATCTGGATGTTAATTTCCAGATCTACATTTTATTTGCTTGTAGAAAAGTACTTTTCAACCTCTCACAAACGTTTTACATGTACTGTTTATATATTCACATGGAAGTTCATAGATGAGAAAACTATGTTTAATCTTTTCCTAAAATGCATTTATTTCAATGTGTTTACATTCATTTTATCAGTTATTTTTACTTTTTTAAAATGAAATTTAAGCACGTATTTCTTTCTCTACATTTTGTTTTCTGGTTTTAAACTATATTTTTAAACATTACTTAAAATTTTAAAAAGGCTATTAATACTGAAACATAAAAATTCATAAATGTCAAACACAGTTTAAAATTTCTCAAAATAGCATGTATTTTTTTATGTTTGTACTTGCTTTTTAACATTTCTGTTATTCTTTTTAAAATTAAAATGCAGAAGTGAATTTATGAACCTATATTTTCTTTTCTTATAGAAAAGTACATTTAAAACCTCTGACAAACATTTTACATGTGCTGTTTCATAGATGTGAAATCATGTTTAAACATTTCTCAAAAAAGCATTTATTTTTATGTTTGTTATTTCATTTTACCATTTATATTTTGCTTTTTAAAGTCGAAATCTGGATGTAAATTTCCAGATCTACATTTTATTTGATTGTAGAAAAGTACTTTTCCACCTCTCACAAACATTTTACAGGTACTGTTTATATATTCACAAGGAAGTTCATTGATGAGAAAATTATGTTTAATCCTTTCATAAAATGCATTTATTTCAACGTAAGAACATTAATTTTAGCAGTTATTTTTACTTCTTTAAAATGAAATTTAAGCACGTATTTCTTTCTCTACATTTTGTTTCATGGTTGTAAACTATATTTTTAAACATTGCTTAAAATTTTAAAAATGCTATTAATACTGGAACATAAAAAGTCATAGATGTGAAACACAGTTTAAACATTTCTCAAAAGAGTATGTATTTTTATGTTTGTAGTTTCATTTTAACATTTCTGTTTTTCTTTTTAACATTGAAATGCAGAAGTGAATTTATGGATCTATATTTTCTTTTCTGTACAAATGTACTATAAAAACCTCTGACAAATATTTTACATGTGCTGTTAAACTATTTACAATATACTTCATAGCTGATAAAACTGTGTAAACTTTTGCTAAAAACATTTATTTCAATGTTTGCAGCTTGATATTAGCAGTTATTTATACGTTTTGACATTGAAATTTAAATGCGAATTTCTTTATCTACAATTTGCTTTCTGCTTCTAAAATACATTTTACAACTTCTTTAAACTTTTTACAATTGGTCTTATTATTTAAACATGTAAATTCATAGATGTGAAACCATGTTGAAACATTTCTCAAAAAAGCATGTATTTTTATGATTGAGGTTTCATTTTAACATTTATGATATTCTTTTTAAAATTGAAATGCAGAAGTGAATTTATGGATCTATATTTTCTTTTCTTGCAGAAAAGTACTTTTGAAACCTTTGAAAAACATTTTACATGTGCTGTTTCATAGCTGTGAAACCATGTTTAAACATTTCTCAAAAAAACATTTATTTTTAGGTTTGTAATTTCATTTTACCATTTCTTTTCATAATTGAAATCTGGACGTGAATTTCCAGTTCTCCATTTTATTTGCTGGTAGAAAAGTAATTTCAAAACTCTGACAAACGTTTTACATATACTGTTTATATATTCACAAGGAAGTTCATAGTTGAGAAAACTATGTTTAATCTTTTCCTATAATGGATTTATTTCAATGTGTGAACGTTCATTTTAGCAGTTATTTTTACTTTCTTAAAATGAAATTTAAGCACGTCTTTCTTTCTCTACATTTTGTTTTCTGGTTGTAAACTTCGTTTTTATACTTTATTAAAAGTTTTACAAAGGCTATTAATACTGAAACATGAAAATTCATACATGTGAACCAAAGTTTAAACATTTCTCAAATAAATCTTGTTTTATAATGTTTGTAGTTTAATTTTAACATTTACCTTATTCTTTTTATAATTGAAATGCAGAAGTGAATTTATGGATCTACATTTACTTTTCATGTAGAAAATACTTTTGAAACCTCTGACAAACATTTTACATGTGCTGTTTCATAGATGTGAATCCATGTTTAAACATTTCTCAAAAAAGCATTTATTTTTAGGTTTTAATTTCATTTAACCATATCTTTTCATAATTGAAATCTGGACGTGAATTTCCAGTTCTCCATTCTGTTTGCTGGTAGAAAAGTAATTTACCACCTCTCACAAAAGTTTTACATGTACTGTTTATATTTTCACAATGAAGTTCATAGATGAGAAAACTATGTTTAATTTTTTACTAAAATGCATTTATTTCAATGTGTGAACATTCATTTTAGCAGTTATTTTTACTTTTTTAAAATGAAATATAAGCAGGTATTTCTTTCTCTACATTTTGTTTTCTGGTTGTAAACTATATTTTTATACATTGCTTAAAATTTTAAAAAGACTATTAATACTGAAACATGAAAATTCATAGATGTGAAACAAAGTTTAAACATTACTCAAAAAAGAATGTATATTTATGTTTGTAGTTTCATTTTAATATTTCTGTTATTCTTTTTAAAATTGAAATGTAGAAGTGAATTTAGGGATCTATATTTTGTTTTCTTTTAGAAAAGATCCTTAAAAACCGCTGACAAACATTTGACATGTGCTGTTGAACTATTTACAATGTACTTCATAGCTGAGAAAACTGTTTCATCTTTTGCTAAAACATTTATTTCAATGTTTGCAGCTTGATATTAGCATTTATTTAGGCGTTTTCTTATTGAAATTTAAATGCAAATTTCTTTATCTACGGTTTGCTTTATGCTTGTAAAGTACACTTTACAACTTCTTTAAACGTTTTACAAGTGGTCTTAATATTAAACATGAAAATTCTAAGATGTGAAAGCATGTTTAAACATTTCTCAAAAAAGCATGTATTTTTATGTTTGAGGTTTCATTTTAACATTTATGATATTCTTTTTATAATTGAAATGCAGAAGTGAATTTATGGATCTTTATTTTCTTTTCTTGTAGAAAAGTACTTTTAAAACCTCTGACAAACATTTTACATGTGCTGTTTCATAGATGTGAAACCATGTTTAAACATTTCTCAAAAAATCATTTATTTTTATGTTTGTTATTTCATTTTACATTGATATTTTGCTTTTTAAAATTGAAATCTGGATGTGAGTTTCCAGATCTACATTTTATTTGTTTGTCGAAAAGTACTTTACCACCTGTGACAAAGGATTTACATGTACCGTTTATATATTCACAAGGAAGTTCGTAGATGAGAAAACTATGTTTAATCTTTTCCTAAAATGCATTTATTTCAATGTGTGAACATTCATTTCAGCAGTTATTTTTACTTTTTTAAAATGAAATATAAGCACGTATTTCTTTCTCTACATTTTAATAATAATAACAATTACAGCACGGAAACAGGCCATTAGGCCCTTCTAGTCCGCACCGAACCAAACACCCCTTTCTAAACCCACCTCCCTGCACAATGCCCATAACCCTCCATCTTCCTCTCATCCATATACCTGTCCAACCTTTTCTTAAATAATACAATTGACTCCGCCGCCACTATTTCTCCCGGAAGATCATTCCACACAGCTACCACTCTCTGAGTAAAGAAGTTCCCCCTCATGTTACCTCTAAACCTCTGCCCCTTAATTCTTAACTCATGTCCTCTTGTTTTAATCTTTCCTCCTCTTAACGGAAATAGTCTATCCACATCCACTCTGTCTATCCCTTTCATAATCTTAAATACTTCTATCAAATCCCCTCTCAACCTTCTACGCTCCAAAGAATAAAGACCCAATCTGTCCAATCTCTCCCCATACTCCAGATGCTTAAACCCAGGCAACATTCTGGTAAACCTTCTCTGCACTCTCTCCACTCTGTTTATATCCTTCCTATAATTAGGCGACCAGAACTGCACACAGAACTCCAAATTAGGCCGCACCAACGTCTTATACAATCTCAACATCACCTCCCAACTCCTATATTCCATGCAATGATTGATAAAGGCCAGCATACTAAAAGCCTTCTTCACCACCCTATTCACGTGAGTTTCTACCTTCAGGGAACGATGTACCGTCACTCCTAAATCTTTCTGCTCTTCTGTATTCCTCAATGCTCTCCCATTTACCACATATGTCCTATTCTGATTCTTCTTACCAAAATGAAGCACCTCACACTTATCAGCATTAAATTCCATCTGCCATTTTTCAGCCCACTTTTCTAAGCAGCCCAAATCCCTCTGCAATCCTAGAAAACCTTCTTCATTATCCACTATTCCACCTATCTTAGTATCGTCTGCATATTTACTAATCCAATTCACCACCCCATCATCTAGATCATTAATGTATATAACGAACAACAATGGGCCCAATACAGATCCTTGAGGCACACCACTGGTCACCGGCCTCCAACCTGACAGACAATTATCCACTACCACTCTCTGGCCTCTCCCTTTCAGCCAATGTTCAATCCATTTGACTATCTCAAAATTTATACCTAAAGACTGCACCTTCCTAACTAACCTTCCATGTGGTACCTTATCGAAGGCCTTACTGAAGTCCATATAGACAACATCCACTGCGCTACCCTCATCCACATTCCTAGTCACCTCTTCAAAAAATTCAATCAGATTGGTCAAACATGACCTTCCTCCCACAAATCCATGTTGAGTACTCCTGATCAGACCCTGTCTATCCAGATGTTTATAAGTACTATCTCTAAGAATTTTCTCCATTAATTTACCTACCACAGACGTCAAACTTACAGGCCGATAGTTGCCAGGCTTCCTCCTTGAACCCTTTTTAAATAACGGAACCACATGCGCAATGCGCCAATCCTCCGGCACTATCCCCATATCTAATGACATTCGAAAAATTACCGCCAGAGCCTCTGCTATTTCCTCCTTCACTTCTCTCAATGTCCTGGGGAAGATCCCGTCTGGTCCTTGTTTTCTCGTTGTAAACTATATTTTTAAACTTTGCTTAATTTCTCAAAAAAACATGTATTTTTATGTTTGAGGTTTCATTTTAGCATTTATGATATTCTTTTTAAAATTGAAATGCAGAAGTGAATTTATGGATCTATATTTTCTTTTCTTGTGGAAAAGTACTTTTAAATCCTCTGACAAACATTTTACATGTGCTGTTTCATAGATGTGAAACCATGTTTAAAAATTTATAAAAAAAAGCATTCATTTTTATGTTTGTTATTTCATTTTACCATTTATATTTTGCTTTTTAAAATTGAAATCTGGATGTTAATTTCCAGATCTACATTTTATTTGCTTGTAGAAAAGTACTTTTCAACCTCTCACAAACGTTTTACATGTACTGTTTATATATTCACATGGAAGTTCATAGATGAGAAAACTATGTTTAATCTTTTCCTAAAATGCATTTATTTCAATGTGTTTACATTCATTTTATCAGTTATTTTTACTTTTTTAAAATGAAATTTAAGCACGTATTTCTTTCTCTACATTTTGTTTTCTGGTTTTAAACTATATTTTTAAACATTACTTAAAATTTTAAAAAGGCTATTAATACTGAAACATAAAAATTCATAAATGTCAAACACAGTTTAAAATTTCTCAAAATAGCATGTATTTTTTTATGTTTGTACTTGCTTTTTAACATTTCTGTTATTCTTTTTAAAATTAAAATGCAGAAGTGAATTTATGAACCTATATTTTCTTTTCTTATAGAAAAGTACATTTAAAACCTCTGACAAACATTTTACATGTGCTGTTTCATAGATGTGAAACCATGTTTAAACATTTCTCAAAAAAGCATTTATTTTTATGTTTGTTATTTCATTTTACCATTTATATTTTGCTTTTTAAAGTCGAAATCTGGATGTAAATTTCCAGATCTACATTTTATTTGATTGTAGAAAAATACTTTTCCACCTCTCACAAACGTTTTACATATACTGTTTATATATTCACAAGCAAGTTCATTGATGAGAAAACTATGTTTAATCTTTTCATAAAATGCATTTATTTCAATGTGTGAACATTCATTTCAGCAGTTATATTTCGTTTTTTTAAAATGAAATTTAAGCATGTATTTCTTTCTCTACATTTTGTTTTCTGGTTTTAAACTATATTTTTAAACTTTGCTTAATTTCTCAAAAAAGCATATATTTTTATGTTTGTAGTTTCATTTTAACATTTCTGTTATTCTTTTTAAAATTGAAATGCAAAAGTCCATTTATGGAGCTATATATTCTTTTCTTGTAGAAAAGGACTTTTAAATCCTCTGACATACATTTTACATGTGCTGTTTCATAGATGTGAAACCATGTTCAAACATTTCTCAAAAAAGCATTTATTTTTTATGTTTGTTATTTCATTTTACCATTTATATTTTTCTTTTTAAAATTGAAATCTGGATGTGAATTTCCAGATTTTCATTTTATTTGCTTGCAGGAAAGTACTTTTCCACCTCTCACAAACATTTTACAGGTACTGTTTATATATTCACAAGGAAGTTCATTGATGAGAAAATTATGTTTAATCCTTTCATAAAATGCATTTATTTCAACGTAAGAACATTAATTTTAGCAGTTAATTTTACTTCTTTAAAATGAAATTTAAGCACGTATTTCTTTCTCTACATTTTGTTTCATGGTTGTAAACTATATTTTTAAACATTGCTTAAAATTTTAAAAAGGCTATTAATACTGGAACATAAAAAGTCATAGATGTGAAACACAGTTTAAACATTTCTCAAAAGAGTATGTATTTTTATGTTTGTAGTTTCATTTTAACATTTCTGTTTTTCTTTTTAAAATTGAAATGCAGAAGTGAATTTATGGATCTATATTTTCTTTTCTGTACAAATGTACTATAAAAACCTCTGACAAATATTTTACATGTGCTGTTAAACTATTTACAATATACTTCATAGCTGAGAAAACTGTTTAATATTTTGCTAAAAACATTTATTTCAATGTTTGCAGCTTGATATTAGCAGTTATTTATACGTTTTGACATTGAAATTTAAATGCGAATTTCTTTATCTACAATTTGCTTTCTGCTTCTAAAATACATTTTACAACTTCTTTAAACTTTTTACAATTGGTCTTATTATTTAAACATGTAAATTCATAGATGTGAAACCATGTTGAAACATTTCTCAAAAAAGCATGTATTTTTATGATTGAGGTTTCATTTTAACATTTATGATATTCTTTTTAAAATTGAAATGCAGAAGTGAATTTATGGATCTATATTTTCTTTTCTTGCAGAAAAGTACTTTTGAAACCTTTGAAAAACATTTTACATGTGCTGTTTCATAGCTGTGAAACCATGTTTAAACATTTCTCAAAAAAACATTTATTTTTAGGTTTGTAATTTCATTTTACCATTTCTTTTCATAATTGAAATCTGGACGTGAATTTCCAGTTCTCCATTTTATTTGCTGGTAGAAAAGTAATTTCAAAACTCTGACAAACGTTTTACATATACTGTTTATATATTCACAAGGAAGTTCATAGTTGAAAAAACTATGTTTAATCTTTTCCTATAATGGATTTATTTCAATGTGTGAACGTTCATTTTAGCAGTTATTTTTACTTTCTTAAAATGAAATTTAAGCACGTCTTTCTTTCTCTACATTTTGTTTTCTGGTTGTAAACTTCGTTTTTATACTTTATTAAAAGTTTTACAAAGGCTATTAATACTGAAACATGAAAATTCATACATGTGAACCAAAGTTTAAACATTTCTCAAATAAATCTTGTTTTATAATGTTTGTAGTTTAATTTTAACATTTACCTTATTCTTTTTATAATTGAAATGCAGAAGTGAATTTATGGATCTACATTTACTTTTCATGTAGAAAATACTTTTGAAACCTCTGACAAACATTTTACATGTGCTGTTTCATAGATGTGAAACCATGTTTAAACATTTCTCAAAAAAGCATTTATTTTTAGGTTTTAATTTCATTTTACCATATCTTTTCATAATTGAAATCTGGACGTGAATTTCCAGTTCACCATTCTGTTTGCTGGTAGAAAAGTAATTTACCACCTCTCACAAAAGTTTTACATATACTGTTTCTATTTTCACAATGAAGTTCATAGATGAGAAAACTATGTTTAATTTTTTACTAAAATGCATTTATTTCAATGTGTGAACATTCATTTTAGCAGTTATTTTTACTTTTTTAAAATGAAATTTAAGCACGTATTTCTTTCTCTACATTTTGTTTTCTGGTTGTAAACTATATTTTTATACATTGCTTAAAATTTTAAAAAGACTATTAATACTGAAACATGAAAATTCATAGATGTGAAACAAAGTTTAAACATTACTCAAAAAAGAATGTATATTTATGTTTGTAGTTTCATTTTAACATTTCTGTTATTCTTTTTAAAATTGAAATGTAGAAGTGAATTTAGGGATCTATATTTTGTTTTCTTTTAGAAAAGATCCTTAAAATCCGCTGACAAACATTTGACATGTGCTGTTGAACTATTTACAATGTACTTCATAGCTGAGAAAACTGTTTCATCTTTTGCTAAAACATTTATTTCAATGTTTGCAGCTTGATATTAGCATTTATTTAGGCGTTTTCTTATTGAAATTTAAATGCAAATTTCTTTATCTACGGTTTGCTTTATGCTTGTAAAGTACACTTTACAACTTCTTTAAACGTTTTACAAGTGGTCTTAATATTAAACATGAAAATTCTTAGATGTGAAAGCATGTTTAAACATTTCTCAAAAAAGCATGTATTTTTATGTTTGAGGTTTCATTTTAACATTTATGATATTCTTTTTATAATTGAAATGCAGAAGTGAATTTATGGATCTATATTTTCTTTTCTTGTAGAAAAGTACTTTTAAAACCTCTGACAAACATTTTACATGTGCTGTTTCATAGATGTGAAACCATGTTTAAACATTTCTCAAAAAAGCATTTATTTTTATGTTTGTTATTTCATTTTACATTGATATTTTGCTTTTTAAAATTGAAATCTGGATGTGAGTCTCCAGATCTACATTTTATTTGTTTGTCGAAAAGTACTGTACCACCTGTGACAAAGGATTTACATGTACCGTTTATATATTCACAAGGAAGTTCGTAGATGAGAAAACTATGTTTAATCTTTTCCTAAAATGCATTTATTTCAATGTGTGAACATTCATTTCAGCAGTTATTTTTACTTTTTTAAATGAAATTTAAGCACGTATTTCTTTCTCTACATTTTGTTTTCTCGTTGTAAACTATATTTTTAAACTTTGCTTAATTTCTCAAAAAAGAATGTATTTTTATGTTTGAGGTTTCATTTTAACATTTATAATATTCTTTTTAAAATTGAAATGCAGAAGTGAATTTATGGATCTATATTTTCTTTTCTTGTAGAAAAGTACTTTTAAATCCTCTGACAAACATTTTACATGTGCTGTTTCATAGATGTGAAACCATGTTTAAACATTTCTCAAAAAAGCATTTATTTTTATGTTTGTTATTTCATTTTACATTGATATTTTGCTTTTTAAAATTGAAATCTGGATGTGAGTCTCCAGATCTACATTTTATTTGTTTGTCGAAAGGTACTGTACCACCTGTGACAAAGGATTTACATGTACCGTTTATATATTCACAAGGAAGTTCGTAGATGAGAAAACTATGTTTAATCTTTTCCTAAAATGCATTTATTTCAATGTGTGAACATTCATTTCAGCAGTTATTTTTACTTTTTTAAAATGAAATTTAAGCACGTATTTCTTTCTCTACATTTTGTTTTCTCGTTGTAAACTATATTTTTAAACTTTGCTTAATTTCTCAAAAAAACATGTATTTTTATGTTTGAGGTTTCATTTTAACATTTATGATATTCTTTTTAAAATTGAAATGCAGAAGTGAATTTATGGATCTATATTTTCTTTTCTTGTAGAAAAGTACTTTTAAATCCTCTGACAAACATTTTACATGTGCTGTTTCATAGATGTGAAACCATGTTTAAAATTTTATAAAAAAAAGCATTCATTTTTATGTTTGTTATTTCATTTTACCATTTATATTTTGCTTTTTAAAATTGAAATCTGGATGTTAATTTCCAGATCTACATTTTATTTGCTTGTAGAAAAGTACTTTTCAACCTCTCACAAACGTTTTAAATGTACTGTTTATATATTCACAAGGAAGTTCATAGATGAGAAAACTATGTTTAATCTTTTCCTAAAATGCATTTATTTCAATGTGTGAACATTCATTTTAGCAGTTATTTTTACTTTTTTAAAATGAAATTTAAGCACGTATTTCTTTCTCTACATTTTGTTTTCTGGTTTTAAACTATATTTTTAAACATTACTTAAAATTTTAAAAAGGCTATTAATACTGAAACATAAAAATTCATAAATGTCAAACACAGTTTAAAATTTCTCAAAATAGCATGTATTTTTTTATGTTTTTTTATTTTTTTAACATTTCTGTTATTCCTTTTAAAATTAAAATGCAGAAGTGAATTTATGGACCTATATTTTCTTTTCTTATAGAAAAGTACTTTTAAAACCTCTGACAAATATTTTACATGTGCTGTTAAACTATTTACAATATACTTCATAGCTGATAAAACTGTTTAAACTTCTGCTAAAAACATTTATTTCAATGTTTGCAGCTTGATATTAGCAGTTATTTATATGTTTTGACATTGAAATTTAAATGTGAATTTCATTATCTGAGGTTTGCTTTCTGCTTGTAAAGTAAATTATACAACTTCTTTAAACGTTTCACAAGTGGCCTTAATATTTAAACATGAAAATTCATAGATGTAAAACAATGTTTAAACATTTCTCTAAAAAGCATGTATTTTTATGTTTGAGGTTTCGTTTTAACATTTATGATATTCTTTTTAAAATTGAAATGGAGAAGTGAATTTATGGATCTATATTTTCTTTTCTTGTAGAAAAGTACTTTTGAAAACTCTGACAAACATTTTACACGTGCTGTTTGATA